>NC_071509.1:24274411-24577879 GCF_027887155.1 Malaclemys terrapin pileata
CCCTTCTTATTCTAACTTTCAATAGCAAAAGTTTCAGTTCTCCAATTAATCTGAGAGTTAATCAGAATATTTAAGTGCCTCTAACCTTCCAATCACACTCATTTTTCAGAATGTCATTCCTATGAATATCAACTGTATGCTTTTATGATTTGACTACAAGGAATAATTCCAAGTGGAATCCATTAATTCAGTTGAAAGAGTTGGTACCTTCTGCCTTGGTAAGACTCACTGCCACACAGAGACTATGAGTTTTGACTATGTTTTAAAAAAACTCAATTCAGGTGACTGAATTTTCAACAGCTCTAGTCTTTTTCAGGCTGATACATATGCAACATTTTTCAAATCACTCCTCTGCCTTCCAATGGTGTACTGGGTCAGGATTGGCAGATAATGCTCACTCAGCAAGAATAATACTTTATAAAAATACTTAGCACTTCCCAAAGATACTCCTTTACATTTTCAAAGAACTGTACAAATAGTATCATAGCAAAGAGAATCATAGAATATCAGGGTTGGAAGGGACCTCAGGAGGTCATCTAGTCCAACTCCCTGCTCAAAGCAGGACCTAATCCCAACTAAATCATCCCAGCCAAGGCTTTGTCAAGCCTGACCTTAAAACCCTCTAAGGAAGGAGATTCCACCACCTCCCTAGGTAACCCATTCCAGTGCTTCACCACCCTCCTAGTGAAATAGTGTTTCCTAATATCCAACCTAAACCTCCCCCACTGCAACTTGAGACCATTACTCCTTGTTCTGTCATCTGGTACCACTGAGAACAATCTAGATCCATCCTCTTTGGAACCCCCTTTCAGGTAGTTGAAAGTAGCTATCAAAACCCCCCCTCATTCTTCTCTTCTGCAGACTAAACAATCCCAGTTCCCTCAGCCTCTCCTCATAAGTCATGTGCTCCAGCCCTCTAAACATTTTTGTTGCCCTCCACTGGATTCTTTCCAATTTTTCCACATTCTTCTTGTAGTGTGGGGCCCAAAACTGGACACAGTACTCCAGGTGAGGCCTCACCAATGTCGAATAGAGGGGAACGATCACGTCCCTCGATCTGCTGGCAATGCCCCTACTTATACAGCCCAAAATGCCGTTAGCCTTCTTGGCAACAAGGGCACACTGTTGACTCATATCCAGCTTCTCGTCCACTGTAACCCCTAGGTCCTTTTCTGCAGAACTGCTGCCTAGCTGGTCGGTCCCTAGTCTGTAACAGTGAATGGGATTCTTCCGTCCTAAGTGCAGGACTCTGCACTTGTCTTTGTTGAACCTCATCAGGTTTCTTTTGGCCCAATCCTCTAATTTGTCTAGGTCCCTCTGTATCCTATCCCTACCTTCCAGCATATCTACCACTCCTCCCAGTTTAGTGTCATCTGCAAACTTGCTGAGAGTGCAGTCCACGCCATCCTCCAGATCATTAATGAAGGTATTGAACAAAACCGGCCCCAGGACCGACCTTTGGGGCATAACATTCCATCAGGCAAATACCGATCATCCATGGTTTTAGAGATGGAGGGAAGGATTAGAGAGAGGTTAAGTGGCTTGCCCAAAGCCACAAAACAATTCAATTGGCAGAGACACAATTCATAATTTCAGAATTCCCCATCCCCATCCCCAAGATAAATGGATGCTGCCTCTCCAATAATGATACCATATAGGTCAGACCTCTTGCTTAGACCTACTAGGTATAACATGCAATTTATGGCTCTCTCCCACAGCCTTCCAAAGAGTGCAGGCTATATGGACTTCAATTGCATGAAATTGTATGTTCATATTTTTTTAAAATAATGAGTGATTTTGAAAAGCGATGAGGGAGAAAGGAGGATTCTCCCCTTATTTGCAAGCCTCTGTTTCTAATTTAGGTATTGGTAGCAGAATTGGTTTGTCAAAATGGTACCTTGTATTTAAATATTCCCTCCATGTCATGTTTTCTCCCTTTACTACTGAAAATAATGTTTTTGTCACTCTGAACATGTAGACTAATTAAGAGAGTGTGTGTGTTTGTACAGCACCTAGCACAATAGGGTCCTGGTCTGTGACTTGGGCTCGTAAGTTCTATGGTAAAACAAATAACTACATACCAATCAAAGTCTCCGACTACAGTATCTTACTATAGGGAAAGAGATGGAAAATTTAGACTGTCAAATATCATATCAATGACAATGACATATGCTAAGTGGATTTTTATAACTATATTTAGTGTGGTTCTGCAAGAAAGTTTCTTGTTAAACAAAGTGGATATACTGAAGAAACAGGTTGGCAAACAAACATATGCAAGTAAGTTGGTATGATCTGACATGATGTACATGGAGAATTTGTCACAAGATTTGTAGTGTGCTGAAAATTCCTTAAAAATGAAGAAAAAGTAAGATGTACTCTGCTGGCAATTATTCCAGCTGCAACCCCACTGACATTAATGAGCCTAAATTTTCTACCGCCTTGTGTATTGTGTGGCCATTTAAACCTGCACAGAGTGCAATATGCAGCCATCCTGATTTCCACTCACTCTCCGTAGGGGTAAATGATTACACAAGGTGTAAGGAAATGGATGATCAGATTCAGTGGATTTTCAAACACTTAACAGAGATCAGAAACTCTTTTGAAAAGCCAAAATTCACACCTCAGTTATACTCATGCAGACCGAATTAAATTCAGGGTTGTTCTTCAGATTTACATTGGTGTAAATGAGATCCATCAACCCGCCCTCCCTTCCTCCACCCCCCCCCCTTAATTTTTTTTGGTACACTCAAGAGGAATATCTGGCTCCCTGAGAGACAACAGATTTTACTTTCACTTGCCTTTGCCTTAGGAGTAAGCAAGTTTTCCTCCAAGTGCTGGCACAGCTAAACCATGAACTGATTGCAGCAGCATGCACAGGGCTGGAGATCACCTTTAGGAGTGGAGCCCTATGTTTTTGCAGCTAAAGGACCAGAAGTCTACCCCCAGGAGAGCCAGGTTGAATCTGATATCTGTGTGTGCTGTTTGCTTGCAGCCCATGCATGCATTACAGCTTGGCACCTGTCCTTTGGATCTGAACTGCTGTGAACTTCAGATGCCCAGGAGGTTTCTCCGATCATGGAAGCCTTCTCTTCAAGCTACATGAAGTGGGGGCATCACTGATGGGAAACATGAAATACACACTCCACCCCAGGGCCGACCTTGGCAATCTAAGGGGCAAATTCAGACTCAAACTCTTCTCCATCATTTGGTAGAGCATCGCTTTGATCCCAAGACAGTCCTACTGCTCATATTTCTTTCATCATTCCACACTCGTCCTGTTCATTTTACCTACTCAGTTTGTTTAATCCTCTCAGAAACTGCCAGATGCTTCCAACTGCTCCCTCTCTCTGGCTAAATATTCTATTAACTCCCTCTGGCTAACCATTCCATTAACTCCATGGGATATTTCACTGTCTGAGAGGAGCATGACTTTGACCAACTTTAGTTTCTCATACTTCAGGATATTTCTCTGTGCTACAGTGAAATGCTTCACTAAGAAGCACCAGTGAATCACAGGGTGGGTGGGTAGGAGAAGCCCTCCCCTACAAGGCTTATCTGCATAATCTAAACTTTAAAGCACTGGTCCCCAAACTTTTCATGGCCGTGCCCCCCTTACTGCTGTCTGCACACACACACCCCCGGGAGCTGGGGGGCGTGGACAGGGGCAAGGGAGCCGAGGCTGGGGCGACAGCTGGGGGCAGGTCTGGGGCAGGGAATGGAGCCATGGCCAGGGCTGGGGCCAGGAGCAGAAGCAGCTGGGGCTGGAGCAGAGCTGGGGGTGGAGTGGAGTGGGGTGGGGCGGCGCTCCCGCCCTAACCCCTGTGGGGGCTGGCCTGGCCCCCGCCGCACCCTCCACCTCAAATGTTCCTCCACACCACCCTAGGAGGGCACGGCCCACAGTTTGGGGACCTCTGCTTTAAAGGTTCTTGTCCTTCCTGTTGCAAGGTAAACCTTCCAAATATAAAAGAAATGAGAATGGATGCTGGACAAAGTCTACTCTGGAGAGAGCCTGAAACAACAGCTCTAAGAGAGATAACTTCCTCCATACTGATCCCAACCACCTACCCCATTTCCCCTTTCCCTGATCCCCAGTTTGCTAATGATGAGACAGTCTGAGCTTCAGAGCTATTAAAACACCGCCTGCCCATCAGTCCATATAGCTGCATTAGAAGCCTGTGGCTATGCCTATTTTAACCGCACAGATAGAAATATCTACTGACTGTTTCTAATAAATGTAACCAATGTTTCTAACATGTTTTCTATCATAATCTTACCAGCAAAAATCTGGGAATAGCGAATTAACAGAGACTCTCTTCTCTAGAAAAAAGAACAGGAGTATTTGTGGCACCTTAGAGACTAAAAAATTTATTTGAGCATAAGCTTTCGTGGGCTACAGCCTACTTCATCGGATGCATGTAGTGGAAAATACAGTAGGAAGATATATATAAATACACACACAGAGAACATGAAACAATGGGTGTTACTATACACACTATAAGGAGAGTGATCAGTTAAGGTGAGCTTTTATCAGCAGGAGAGAAAAAAACTGTAGTGATAATGAAAATGGCCCATTTCCAGTAATTGACAAGGAGATATGAGGAACTGGGGGGAGTGGGGGAGAATAAGCATGGGGAAATAGTTTTACTTTGTGTAATGGCCCATCCACTCCCAGTCTTTGTTCAAGCCTAATTTAATAGTGTCCAATTTGCAAATTAATTCCAATTCAGCAGTCTCTCGTTGCAGTCTGTTTTTGAAGTTTTTTTGTTGTAATATTGCGACTTTTAGGTCTGTAATCGAGTGGCCAGGGAGATTGAAGTGTTCTCCAACTGGTTTTTGAATGTTATAATTTTTGATGTCTGATTTGTGTCCATTTATTCTTTTACATAGAGACTGTCCGGTTTGGCCAATGTACATGGCAGAGGGGCATTATATATATATATGCCATCATGTGCCAGCAATGGGAAATTCAGGACAGGAAGTCATTGTTGAAAGGCTTTGTAGAAGAAGTGTGTTGAAGGAGGGAGGTGAGAGGTTATTTAGTATTCAACAAATGAAAAGGCCTTTCAAGCATAGGGAGTATATGGGGGGAAAAGGAGGATGAGAAACCAATTGATGTGATAGGGAAGGAGGCATAAGGGGAGGAGAGGTTGGAAGAGGTGGGGGAGGAAATGAGAACAGTGATGAAAGCAGAGACAGAACTGAGCAAGTCCTTGAACTTAACAGTCTAGACAAACATAACACGACTTTTCTTGTCTGAGTGCTTCAAGGGTCAGCACATGCCAGGCCACCACGCTCTGAGAAAAGGACCACAGCTCAGTTTCCTCTTTCTGCCAGCCATTCGCTGGGCTAGCGCACTGCTCTTTGTTGAGCTAGAGACTGAGGGGGCAAATTAACCCTAGGTGTTAGGCCTAAAACACTGGCATAAGTAGGGCTGCACAGGATATCCCTTGTCCCAAAATGATCATCTGACTGCATATAAAATTCATTATAAAGCACCAGTGTGTTTGTTAGCTGTGAGTAATATTCTTATACAGGATCCACTGCCCATCTCTTTCTGGTATTATTATTGAAGCGTTTTACCTCTTTGAGTGATACTAAGATCTGTTCCACTTGTGGTTTGCTCACAGGAGTGAAGAGTAACCCTTAAATAAATGCATAACAAAGTGTTTTTTATTCATTTTTTTATTCATGCAGATATAGGACAAGTACTAGAGAATCTGACGACTTCCCAATATGGCAACATCTCCCTCAGGGAATTGACACAGAAGCTATTACAGAATCCCAATACCATTGGACTCAATTTTTTCTATAACTATAAATAAAAATGTGTTGCTCAGAAAAATTTGCAAGCCATGGAATGTTTTTACTTTTATTTTCTATAGCGTTGCTTTGGGAACTTATTGTTTTTATTTATTTCCATGTTTACAATGCCATTGCTGCTCTTTAAAGTGTTTATTGAGGAAAAGGAAAGGATCTTCATCATCTTTCAGCCTCCTACACTTCACTCTGTGACAGACAAAGCTTTCCAACAGGAAAGCTTGGTTTCCAGCCTCCACCCCAATAGCAATCCTCAGAAGGGCATGTTAGATAGAGAAAAGAAAAATGGGAGATGATAAAGTGAAAAAGAAGGAAAACTGGGTGAAAAGAGACTGGCTTTGCCAGCTAAAGAACGGGCTCGGTGCACAGGCTAGTCAATCAATTTAGAATGTCAACACAGCCATCAGTAGCAGGTTCAGAAGGTGAATGCACCAAGCCTGGGAGTTAGTTCTTGCCTTCTTCAGAGACACATGCCAAGTTTGAAAATTCACAGAATCAATGGCTGGCCCTACTGTCACAGCCTCACATCACTCAGCTGGTAACACTTCAGGCATTAGTGTTGACAAGCAAATCTTTGGTAGACAGAAAAAGGACAAACAGAGGAGGCAGAATGAAGGGGGATTAGAAGGCACAAAGGGAAACATAACTGACTTTCCAGAACATACCTTGAAAAATAATATGTACTTCATGTTTGTAAGGTTAGCATAGAAGTCTAGCATTGCAGCTCAGGACTGGGGATTCTACAGTTGCATCCAGTTTTTACAGAACAGTTGTTCAAAGCCGTTCTCTTTTAAAGTTGCCCTCACTTTAGCTAGATACAATTTATCATCAAGAATATAGTCTCTGCTTGTGCTGAGAATTCTTTTTCGGAATTTCATCATGCGATGAGCAGAGATCAGACTTACCTTCCTCCATTCCAGCCCCCATCCCCACAAAAAGTACCTTGATAAATGTTTATGGTTCAACAAAACCAACAGCATTTCTCATCCATGTGCATTGAGTTACACTACACATGCAAACTTTGGAAGGTCCCAAAGCTTGTTCCCAAGCTGAGAGGGCCTGGGAATGCTGATGAGAGATTGAGCTCATCCTTGGAAGACTCAGGGCACTATGCTGTCTTCCAACTATGCTGTCTGATAGATGCATGGAGCAGCCATTGGCAAAAAATAGGGTAGATAGTAGGGGGGAAAATCCTAATGAGGAGACCTGTTAGACTGAGGTATATACTCTGCTAAGGACAGTGAGGGAAACCACATCACTTGAGTCAACACTGGACAGGACAAAGCACCGGAGAATATACTGAATAATAATAAAGAGTTATACTAAATAGTAAAAATAGCACTTATTTGCCCAGCTCTTTACCTCTTTTGTGAATGTTAATTGGGATAGATATGAAGATATACACATCCATCTCATAGTCTTATGATTTTATAGTACAAGGGCAAAGAACCTGTATTCAACTGAGCATGTGCTTAAGCCCATCCCTTTATGGAACTTTAGAATGTGCTTACGGGCTGTCTTTAATATGGATGTTTTGGTGAATAGGGGCCCCACACCTTCTCCACCAGAGGAACAGCTGTCATTTTTAAAGAGATGGAGATCAATTAAAAGGGCGGGGGGGGGGGGAAATGTGGAGAGTTAATCCAGCTACAGAAATACAATTATTTGGGGGCATTCCTGAATCAGGATTACCCTACTGGGGATGCATAAGCAGAAAGAAGCATAGTAAAATGATTCAATAACCTGAAGACGCTTTGCAATAAGTCTTGGCACTACTGTCTTTAAGATCTCAAAATGCACTTTTCAGCATTAGTCTCTCTGTTATTCATGGATGGGAGCCTATCGACTGCAAAAGAAAAGAAAGTGTACACATGGGTGATGCTAAGTGTTTGAATAATAGATACCTTCCATTAGTTAGTAAAATTAATGGAAAAATGCACAGTAATCTATAAATCTGATTTAGAGATGGATGAGTAAAATAATGAATATGGATGATATTTTTAATGAATGTTACATGCAATAGCCATGAACACTAGCAAGTGTGAACATCAGTGAATGAATAGCAAGGCTTATAGTTCTGGATCTTGACAAGTCTAACTAAAGCTCCTCTTAGTGTGTGCATTGTTACTCCGTTTTGAGATTAAAGAGTACCTATTGAAGCATTTAACCGTTAACAAAAATAAGAGATTTTGGGCTTATCTTCACTTACCAGGGGATTGACATGTGACAATCGATGCATCAGCAGTCGATTTAGTGGGTCTAGTGAAGACTCACTAAATCGACTGCAGATCACTCTCCCGTTGACTCCTATACTCCACCTAAAGGAAAAGCGCAAGGGTAGCCAATGGGAGAGTGTCTCCTGTCGATATTGTGTAGTGTGGACCTAAGTAGATCTAAGTACGTTGAATTCAGCTATGTTATTCACGTAGCTGACATTGTGTAACTTAGATCGATCTCCCCCCCGTAATGTAGACGAGGCCTTAGAATCATATAAGCAATGTGTTTCTTGTAGAGTGAATATTTTTTAAATAGTACTATTGTGTTATATTTGAACATGTTTCCATAACCAGGCTGTACTGATGATCTTTCCTGTGATTTCCCCAGTGGGTGATGAGGAGAATGAAAAGCAGTGTTAGCATAAGATGATTAACAGGTGTGAAGGGAAAGCTCAGGAGTAGCATTGAAGTTGAGAGTCTTAGTTTCAAGGGAAGACAGCCAGATGTCAGGCTGAAAGTGTAGTCCATCTTCCAAGAAAACAAACCATAGAAACTGAAATCTCCAAGCAGCAGTCCTCCTTCCCTTCCAGCTGCTGCTGATATCAGTCCAAACTTGCCTTCAGCTGTAGATTACTGCATCTACCCTCCTCTACAGCCTCGCAAAGCTGCTCATGTCCAAACTCAAGTATGTTACAATGTCACATCTGTTCACGAAAACATATTCATGTAAGACCCCTCCCGAAAGACTTCCAGTGGTTCTCCATTCACTTCCATAGCCACTACAAA
This sequence comes from Malaclemys terrapin pileata, assembly GCF_027887155.1. Lineage (NCBI taxonomy): Eukaryota > Metazoa > Chordata > Testudines > Emydidae > Malaclemys > Malaclemys terrapin. The sequence goes on from NC_071509.1 coordinate 24,283,231, forward strand.
ATCTCTCTCCTCATCTTCAAGGGCCTTCAAACTCTGTTAAGTACATCAGAAGCAGGAAGTCTGGCAAACAATCAGTGGGGCCATTGGACAATTGAGATGATAAAGAAGCCCTCAAGGATGACAAGAGCATCGTGGAGAAGCTAAATGAATTATTTGCATGTAAGGGACATTCCCACACTTGCGCCATTCTTTTTAGGTGACAAATCTGAGGAACTGTCCCAGATTGAGGTATCAGTACAGGAGGTTTTGGAGAAACTGTTTAATTAAACAGTAATAAACCACCAGGATCAGATGGTCATCACCCAAGAATTCTGAAGGACCTCAAATATGAAATTGCAGAACTGTGGTAAGTAACCTATTGTTTAAATCAGCCTCTGTACCAGATGATTGGAGGATAGCTAATGTAATGTTGATTTTTAAAAAAGGATCCTAAGATGATGCTGGCAATTACAGGCTGGTAAGCCTAACTTCAGTACCTGGCAAATTGGTTGAAACTATAGTAAAGAACAGACTTATCAAACACATAGATGAATACAATTTGTTGGGGAAGAGCCAACATGGCTTTTGCAAAGGGAAATCATGCCTCACCAATCTATTAGAATTCTTTGAGGGGTCAACAAGCATGTGGACAAGTGTGGTCCAGTTGATATAGTATACTTGGACTTTCAGAAAGCCTTTGACAAGATCCCTCACCAAAGGCTCTTAAGCAAAGTTTACAGTCATGGAATAAGAGGAAAGGCCCTCTCATGGATCAGTTTCAGGTTAAAATATAGGATACAAAGTATGATGGGTTGGATTACAGAAACCCCCTTGGCGCTGCCAACTGATGTGCCAAGACTACTTCTGCCTGTGCTTTGCCTGCCAGCTTGGGACTCCAGCACCCTGTCTTGTTGAGCCAGACACGCCAGTCTGCTCTATCACAGACCCAGGGTCTGAACGACATGCCCCAAAGCTGCAGACTTAACTGAAAGCAACTTAAGAAGTGTTCCTGTCTTTAACACTTAGATGCCCAACTCCCAATGGGGTCCAAACCCCAAATAAATCTGTTTTACCCTGTATAAAGTTTATAGGGTAAACTCATAAATTGTTCGCCCTCTATAACACTGATAGAGAGATATGCACAGCTGTTTGCCGCCCCCCCCCCCAGGTATTAATACATACTCTGGATTGATTAATTAATAAATAATAAGTGATTTTATTAAATACAGAAAGTAGGATTTAAGTGGTTCAAAGTAATAGCAGACAGAACAAAGTGAATTACCAAGCAAAATAAAATAAAACACACATGTCTAAACTAATACAGTAAGAAAACTGAATACAGATGAAATCTCACCCTCAGAGATGTTTCAGTAAGCTTCTAACACAGACTGGACACCTTCCTAGTCTGGGCACAATCCTTTTCCCGGTACAGCCCTTGTTCAGCTTAGGTGGTAGCTAGAGGATTTCTCATGATTGCTCTTCCCTTTGTTCTGTTCCACCCCCTTATCTGGCTTTGGCACAAGGCGGGAATCTTTTGTCTCTCTGGGTTCCCACCCCCGCTTCTAAATGGAAAAGCACCAGGTTTAAGATGTACTTCAGTACCAGGTGACATGGTCACATGTCCTGTTAAACCCCAAGCCTTCATTCCTCCCAGCCTGACTCACAGGAAGGCCTGCCGGCAAACAGAGCCATCCACAGTCAATTGTCCTGGTTGATGGGAGCCATCAAGGTTCCAAAACACAATTAATGGCCCACACTTTGCATAATTACAATAGGCCTTCAGAGTTATATTTCATATTTCTAGTTTCAGATACAAGAGTGATACATTTATACAAATAGGATGACCACACTCAGTAGATTATAAGCTTTGTAGTGATACCTTACAAGAGACCTTTTGCATGAAGCATATTTTAGTTACATTATAGTCACACTCATCAGCATACTTTCATAAAATCATATAGAGTGCAACGTCACACAAAGGTTAAAAATAAATGGTCAGTTTTCACAGTGGAGAGAGGTAAGTAGTGGGGGCCCCCATGGATCTGTACCAGAACCAATGCTATTTAACATATCCATAAATGATCTGGAAAAGGAGTAAAGAGTGAGGTGGCAAAGATTGCAGACAATTCAAAATTACTTAAAACAATTAAATCCAAAGTTTACTGTGAAGAGTTACAAAGGGATCTCACAAAACAGTGGCCGGAGCCCCTGACCTTTTAAATCATCTCCGGAGCTCTGCCACCACTACCCCGGGGTAGCAGCAGAAGGGCTCTGGTGGTGATTTAAAGGGCCCGGGGCTCCCCGCAGTAGCAGAAGCACAGGGCCCTTTAAATCCTTACCCGAGCCCAGCTGCCAGAGCTCCAGCGGCGCTTTAAAGGACCAGGGGCTCCCCGCAGCGGCTGGAGCCCTGGGCTCTTTAAATCACCGCTGGGGAAGCCAGTCCGGTTGGGCATGGCGTACCGGCTCTTGCCAATACGCCATACCAGACCAGCTTACTTTCACCTCTGATAGATCCCCCATTAGTATCAGATCTTGTGTTTTAGATATTTTTGTTATTTGTCCTAGAAAGATCTTGGAGTCATTGTGGAAAATTTTCTGAAAACATATGGTGAATGTGCAGCTGCAGTGAGTCAATGACGTTAACAGAATGTTATGACCCATTAGCTATCTCTTTCCTAATGAGACAGAAAATAACAATGCCACTAGATAAATCCATGGCACACTTACACCTTAAATACCATATGCAGTTCTGGTTACCCCATCTCAAAAAAGATAGATTAGAATTAGAAAAGGTATAGAGAAGGGCAACAAAAATGACTAGGGATAAGGAACAGCTTTCATACGAGGAGGGATTAAAAAGACTGGGACTGTTCATTTTAGAAAAGAGATGGCAATGGGGGATATGAGAGAGGTCTATAAAATCAATGAATAGGGCAGAGAAAGTGAATAAGTTTTATTTGCCCCTTCACACAACACAAGAACCAGGGGTCACCCAATAAAATTAATAGGCAGCAGGTTTAAAACAAACGTAAGGTTGGATATTAGGAAACAATATTTCAATAGGAGGGTGGTGAAGCACTGGAATGGGTTACCTAGGGAGATGGTGGAATCTCCATCTTTAGAGGTTTTTAAGGCCCGGCTTGACAAAGCCCTGGCTGGGATGATTTAGTTGGTGTTGGTCATGCTTTGAGCATGACTTTCTGAGGTCTCTTCCAACCCTAATCTTCTATGATTCCATGATAAGGAAGTACTTCTTCATACAACGCAAGTCAACCTGTGGGACTTGTTGCCAGGGAATGTTGTCATGGCCCAAAGTACAAGTGGGTTTTAAAGGAATTAAAAAGGTCATGGAGGATAGGTCCACCAGTGGCTATTAGGGAAAATGGTGAGGGACACAATCCCAGGCGCTGGGTGTCCCTAAACCTCTGACTGCCAGAAGCTGGGACTGGATGAAAGTTGATAATTGCCCTGTTCTGTTAATCCCCTCTGAAGCATCTGGCACCAGCCACTGCTGGAAGACAGGGTACTAGGCAAAATGGACCATTGGTCTGACCCTGCATGACCATTCTTATATTCTTCACTTACTTACTATTTATCTTTATCATCTCATCCCTCCCTGTACCTAACATGCTCCCTCTCTGCCAATTAAGACCTCGGCCTTGGCTACACTTGCGAGTTACAGCACAATAAAGCAGCCCTGGGCGCCCTAGCTTACTCCCCATCCATGCTGGCAAGGCACGTAGAGCGCTCTGACTCCGCAGCTACAGCGCTGCTGGTACTCCACCTCAGTGAGTGGAATAATGTTTGCTGCACCCCTGCTGGAACGCCATGGCACCAGTGTGAACGAGGTGTTGTGTTACTGCGCTGCGATCAGCCTCCAGAAATGTCCCATAATCCCCTTAAGTCAAGTGGCCACTCTTGTCATTGTTGCGAAATCGGCTGCAGGAATGCGGAAATACCCTTTCAAAGCTCTGTTTCAGAGAAGCCAGCTGCTTATCAGCTCCAAGAAAAAGCAAACATTTACTGTTTGCTTTGAGTGAGTGAGAGAGAGGCGGGGGGGGGGAGGAGCGGGGTCTGAACTTACAATACAGCATGCTGACACACTCTCAGCACCCCAAAAACCCACTCTCTCTCCCCCCACATATACACAACACACTCCCTGTCACACTCCACCCCACTTCCCCGCCATTTGAAAAGCACATTGCAGTCACTTGCAGTGGCATTCGGAGCAGTGCATTATGGGCAGCTATCCCAGCATACAAGTGCTGCAAATGTGGCCATGCCAGTGCACTGGAAGCTGTCACTGTGGACTGACTGCAGCGCTTTCCCTACTGTGCTCTACGAAGGCTGGTTTAACTCAAAGCGCTCTATATCTCCAAGTGTAGCTATGCCCCTCGTCTCAACCCCCAATTCCCTTTTCTTCTCTGTTGGAGGCAGATCTTATGCAGCTCTTGTACATCCTTCCTAGCACCTCACTGATTCCCATCCCTTTTCAAAATGCAGTTCACATCTCCTAGGCTGCCAACCCATCAGTATATTGCTGACATATTTCCATACCCACTGATAAATTCTCATACCCACTGTTACTATTTCCCCTCACCGGCCCTTTGTGCTCTGCTGACCTTACCAGCATTGATACTTTGTTGTGACTATTGTGCACTGTGAGGTGGGCGCATGAATAAGATGATGTAAAATTAACAAATGAGAATCACTTTATCTATAAAATGCTTTGAGATCTTCAAAGTTGGGTAAATGTTATCCCCTATTTACAGATAAGGCATGGAAAAGTTAAAGGGCTTGTCAAACGAAGTCCTTGCTTCCCTAAGCTGTACTACATTATGTATAAGTATTCTGATCTCCTCTTTACTTCTCCGTTCCCCTTATGCTCCCTACTTCTCCATCCTTCTGCAACAGGACTTTTTCAGGCCATTCTCCTACTCAGCCTTTCCCACACTCAAATATCACTATTTTGTCTGTAGACCACTCTCTATCAACTACCTCACTCAGCCTCCCCAAAACCAAATGTCATGAAAACCTATGCCTTGACCTGATGCTGCTACTTATTCTGCTTGCTTAGTTTCCTAGATGTTGTTAGTTCAGTTTGCCTGGCCTGAACTAACAGACAACTGATTGGTGTGCTTTAATTGTTTGTGTTATTCATTAGTATAACTATTGTTTCTAGGAAGGTGTTTTCTGTCTTATTTAGCACAACTAACTTTTGTTTCATTTTATTCTTTCCATCCTAGGAAGAGTAGCTTGTGCTTTATCCCCATGTTAAGTAGTTAAAATCTGGAAGCTTGCCAGATTCTGTGGTGCCGTGGATTCATTTCCTAACTAGACATGTAATTCTTGGAGCTCAACTCAAGACAATAAAATGTATAAAAACCTTTGACTATAATAAAACTCCTCACTAAGTGACAGAGTCTCTTTCACATACAGAAATCAGAGCAAACCTGTTGGTAATGAGAAAGTGCAGACAGTAATTATTTTATTACAAGCCTGGAAATGATGCATAATTTAATTTTTGAAAATTCATGTAATAGTGATTGAATAATAATTTCTTCATGTCTGACGTCATTAGAGCCCCATTTTTATACAATATCCCTCAATAACATATTTATCCACTTGTCACTGAAGCAGAATAATATTCCAAATGTCTGGTCTTTGACAGCCAGTACTCTGTTTATGACAATTATTTTGATGTACTCCAGAGATTGTGGAAGAAAATGGATACAGGGAATCACTAAAGAAAAAGGGAAATCTAACAGCAATGTTACAGTGTTTCAAAAGGTAGCATACCATGGCAAATTTAATTAGTGAATCTTTGCCATGTACATTGAATGAAACACAGAAAAAACTGTTCTAGACTTCCTAGAGAGTTCACAGGAAGGTCAGGGCCACAGATGTCAATACCCAACAACAGACACATTTGACTAGAAGGCTGACCGACTACCAGAAAGTTATCCCTGTGGAATGAAAGTGGATTTGTGAAAGCTTCAGGTTACTAGCTGGGAACTGAACAACCAGGGAGAATGAGAACAACCAGACAAACCATATTATATTTCCCACTATACTCCCACATCACAAAAGGCTTGACCTTGAAAGAAGTTAATCCTAACAAATCCACATTACAAAACTTTTCCACAAAATTCATACAATCATTTTATTGTTTGTGTATGGGTATCTATCCCACACAAAGCTTTAAAATGTGGTGTGTCTAACATACATTGAAAGATTAGCAAGACTACTACAACATAAGATACACTTCAAGATATTCTATAACCAAAGGAAACAGATTTGTTCCAGAGTCCTTAAATGTTTTAAAATAAATCAATTTATTTCAAACGAAACCCTGTATGGTGCTTTTATTTTATGCAATCATTATAGTTAAAGGTCAATAAAAGTTTCTACTCTAAACTCATATATATGATGTTCCTTAGAATCGTGAAATCTATCATTTCATGATCAGTTTCACCCAAATTGCCTTCCACCTTCAGATTCATTACCAATTCCTCCCTCTTGGTCAGAATCAAGTCTAAAATAGTGCCTCCCTGATTAATTCCTCCACTTTCTAGGACAAAAAGTCTCCAGTACACTCCAAGAACTTATTCGAAATTTTGTGTTTTACCATATTACTGTTCCACAGATATCTGGGTAGTTGAATGGGTCCCCCATTAGTATCAGATTTTGTGTTTTGGATATTTTTGTTATTTCTCCTAGAAATGCCTCACCCACCTCCTCTTTCTAATTTTCTTGTCTATAGTTGAGCCCTACCACAACATCACCCCTATTTTTACCCCTTTTATCTTTACCCACAGACTCTCAACTGATTTGCTGCCCACTTCCTTCCAGACCTCAGAACAAGTGTATATATTCTTGATGTATAGTGCAACATGTCCTCCCTTTTTACCTTGCCTGACCTTCATGAAAAAGCTATACCCCCTATACCAATATTCCTGTCATAAGTCTTCTCCCACCAAGTCTCTGTAATACCAATTATGTCATCATTTAGCTTATGTACTAATACTTCTAATTCTTCCTGTTTATTTCCTATACTCCTTGCATTTGTGTCTAGACATCTAAGATATTGAGCTTATTCTCCCACTGATTTCCCTCTCATTGCCTATTCATCAAGTTGTCTTTTAGAACCTGGAGTAACCTACACAGTCCAATGGGAATGGAGCCATGGAGAGCCTTGAAAATTAGTAGAGTTTTAAAAATATATGTTTCTTTAATCTTTTCTGGTGTGTTTTATTTTACTACCTTCATCTAAAGTAAAATAGATACATAAAAATAAAAATGTGCACAGTCAGTAAATGAACTAGACCCATTTAGAAATACTAAAATATTAATATAAATAGCTGTGCTGTTAATTTGCACTCCAATTCAGCAAAGCACTTAAGCATGTGTTTGAGTCCATCCTTATAAAGCAAAGTACTTCAGCATATGCTTAATCCCAATGGACAGCTGGAGAATTGGAGGGGATTCAGAAAAGAGTTACAACAATCATTAGGTGCATGGAAAAAACCTCATATGAAGAGTGACTGAAAATATTGGGATTGTTTATCTTATAAAGAAGACAAATAAGAGGGGCACGACGAAAGTCTGGCATAGAGAAGTTAGATCTGGAGCTTCTGTTCCCAGTGTCTCATAAATAAGTCTCCGTGTTTGTCACGGAGGTCATGGAAGTCATGGATTCTGTGACTTTCGGTGACCTCCGTGGGGCTGGCCCGGGAACCACCTGAGCAGCTTGGGCAGCCTCTTGACCAGTCCCACCAGTTGCTGCTGGGGCAGTCTCAGGCCCCCCGCCTCTACCCCCAGCAGCAGGAGTTTGGGTGGGGGGGCTCAGGGCTGTGGCTGCAGGGCGGTGCTTACCTGAGGGGGAGGGCTCCCCGGAAGGACAACAGGAACTCCCCTCCCTCAGCTCCTAGCTCCACATGCTGCCTCTGCCCACAGGCACCTCCCCTGCAGCTCCCATTTACCACAGTTCCCAGCCAATGGGAGCTACAGAACCAGGGCTTGGGGCAGAGCGGAAGCAGCACATGGAGCTAGGAGCTGGAGGTCACTGCTTCCCAGGAGCCAGGTAGGGAACCTGCCCCAGCTCCGTCCACCCCCTCCCCCAGCACCTGCAGTGCCCTCAGGCTGTGATGCCCCCAGGCTGTGATTCCCCCCCCCCCCCCGAGCACCTGCGGTGCACCTCAAGCCACACCCCCTCTGCAGGCCACCGCCACCCCCGAGCACGTGCAGCACCCTCCCTTGGGCTGCCTCCAAGCCCCGCTGCATCCCCCGGGCTGCCCCCCCTCTCAAAGTTTTAGTCAGGGGTATACAGTAAAAATCATGGACAGGTGACTGGCCGTGAATTTTTGTTTACTGTCCCGTGACGTGTCCATGACTTTTAGTAAAAATACCCGTGAATAAAACGGAGCCTTACTCAAAAACACAAGAAAAAAGGTACGTTCGGTGAAATTAAAAAGATGGCAAATTCAACCTGATAAAAGGAAATACTTTTTCAAACAACACATAACCAAACTGTAGAGCTTACTGCTACAGGACGATGATTAAGCCAAAAATTAGCATGATTCAAAAAAGGGACTGGGCATTTACATGGAATAAAAGAATACCCAGAGTTATAATATTAACACATTTTGGAAGAGATATTAAGCCTCATGTTTCAAGGCTTAAACCAATCTCTAATTACAAGAGATTTGGAGGTTTTTTGCATATTCCTCTGAAGCATCTGGCACTGGCCACTGCCGGAGAGAGGATACTGGACTCAATAAACTATGGGTCTGATCTAGCTCCTGTGTTCCTCTGCCTAGCACATTCCAAACTGTAAGCATATGAGTATTCCCATTAAGGACAATGGGACTATTCACATTCTTAAATTTAAGTATGTACTGAAGGGCTTTGTTGGATCTGGGACTAAATGAATGGCTCACTGCGATAGCAGAGGTCCACCTCATGCAGGGCATGTTGGGCCTGATTCATCATCCATTACTTATTTCATTTTTATTTTTATTTGATTTACCATAGTGCCTAAGAGTCATGGACTAGGGAAGGAGGAGTCTAACCAACAGGAGCAACTAGCACCAAACTAATACAGCCAATGGTCCTTCCTTCACCCTGGCCCTCCCTGCCCTAATATACCCCCTTCTGGGGCCACAAGCATTGTTAGCACTTTTAGCCATCACCACCCTTATGCCCTCCAGTGCTGAAAGATGGACTATTCCTGTTTCCTATTTCTGGTCAGTTGCCTAATCCTCCCACAAAGAAACTACACCTACAAGCTGCCAATCTCTTCCTTCTTCTCTTCTATCCACTGCAGATTTTTATACCATGCTTGTCAGTATAGTAGTTGAGAAAATAACTAGGTGAAACCCTCACCCATCTCCCTTCAAGCTAAGAGTTTCCCCCCTAACACCCTATAGCCAAGTACTCTGACTTGCCTGCTGGCTACCTGAACCTGCCTGCTATTCCCTTAACAAGAGCATGACTGACTCAGCGCTCACCCCTTGGAATGTTCAGTTCCCAGGAAACCTGCATCTGGAAACCATGCAGTGTTTTAAGGGCTAATTCCAAATTTGTTTGTTTGTTTCAGGGCGTTTGAAATCAGACTCTCTAGCAATTATGGGGCTATTTGAAAATGTGACTCAATGTTATTTTATGATTCTCTCTCTCTCTCTCTCTCTCTGTGTCTGACTCTCCGTAGTTTATTTTTGTCAATATTTTGTATTTGGGTGCTCTTCCAAACCATATCTATGGGAAAGGAAAACGAAAGGAAAAAGGCAGGCATTCAGATACAGTCTGAAAACATGTAAGTGAATGCCTCAATATGCCCACTGAAATCACTAGTTGTCTTTCCACTGACTTCGGTTGGCATTGGATCAGATCAATTCAGCTTAAAATTCTGATTAATTTTTGGTGATTTAATGTACCTTGCTACCCCTGATTATCATCAATTTTATTGGGTGAAGTAGATCCTACTGTTATATGCTATGGGATCTTCTGAGCTGCAAACAACTTCATAATGTACTGCAGACTAAATCTCAGTTATGAAAACCTGAGATAAAGCAATGTAGTAACAGGTCATTCTTCATAACCCCAAAACAGTAGGGAAACAGTTGGATACACTGTGCAGAGAGAAAGTTTCTTTTCCAGTTACATGCCCGAACTCCTATGAGTGACCAAAACCAGTACTGATTATATTTCACACACAAAAACACCCAAAACACATGCCCCCAAATCCGTTATTTTTCCTTTTACAAAGCAGCATACTAGATATAGCCAAATAATAGGTTTTATAAAATCAGCAAGAGCAGAAACAAGATTAGTGTTGCCATCGGTCTGATTCACTATTTTCTCCATGAGGGCTATAAAATATTCTTCATTTCCTGCTACCTCACCACAGCAACATAATGCAATTAGCTTGTTCAAGATTTATGTTTGCAATGTCTACAACATTGTCTTACATTTCCATTGACAATAATGGCAGGAGATAGTAAGCACAGTTAGGTTGCCTCTTTGCTGTTCTTCTTGGGACAAAATGTAAATGCCATCCACATCATTTCAAGGACTGTTTGGGATTTACCTCCACTACTATTCAGTAAACAAAGACGAAATGTAACTCAGAATAAAACAATGTCAGCTTCATAGGTTGGTTTCCTTTTTATATTGCATTGTTATCTTGTGGTCTTAATAAGCTTAAGTTTAAGCAGGATAATAAGTTTTGTATTAACCGATAAGAACATGCCACTGATTTGAACTTTAACATGTCACAGCCTTCTCTCCAAAAACAGAACTGTATTCTAATGTAGTATAAAACTTTGTTTTTATATGTCAAACACTACACTGAATTAAAAGTGTCTATTCTATTGTCTTTAAAATATGTTATTTCCCTCATACATTAATTATTTTAAGCTACCCAGAGCAGGGACTATCTTTCTATGTTTGTACAACACTTAACACAATCAGGCCCCAATCCTATTTGTTGCTTCTGGAAATAGGTAGTGGGGTCATGTCCACATGACCTTGCTTCATTTCTTAGTTACACAATTGTCCTTAATCAGGCAAATTCCCACAGAAGCCAATGGGAGTATGCCCATTTAAAGAAGGAAAACTAAGGACCACATCATGTCATGATCTCATAGGACCACTTTGGGAGTGTTGTAGAGGTGAACTAATCAAGTAGAACCACCAGGAAACATGGTGCTCCAGAAAGCCACAATATTTCTCAGACCACCCCAGTGCACGGTGGGAGCACAACCGCAGCATCCCACCCCCTTTTGGAAGTTGGCCAAATTTCTCTGACTAGTGCACAGGCAAGCAGCAATGCCATGGCCCCAACTCTGTTCTGATACTTGTGGGATGCCTTGCACCCCTGGGGCACTATCAAGGCTCAGGAGAGCATAGCGACTGCAAATGTGACTGGCTCCCGAGCAGGAGGTGCATATACACACCCACACAAAGCTAGCCACGTTCTGGCCCTTACTGGATGCCTCAGTATTTGACCCATTGATACTATTTTTTATACATCCTACCTCATTCAATGTACACTTCACAAAGCAGATTTTAGGAAAGCTTTTCAGGACAAGGGCTTTCATTTTTTATCTTGCCCAGAGCCAAGTACATTTTTGGTGTTTAAATAAAATTAATAATAATAAGCTTCACAAAGTGTGCATGGCCCAGTGGATGCTTTCAAGACTCACCAACCATGTGCAGCACAGCGCGAGTTCACGCTGAAACATTGCTGATGAGTATTAAATAATTGTACCAGTTACACAAATTGCGCCAGTTACATTTAAAAAAATTGTACTAGTTACACAACATGCAGAGGTTTGTGACTCTGTATAATCAAAACCAAGGCTAATCAAACACCCAAATGCACTTCTCAGTAAGGGCTGCTTTTTCCATCCCAAACTTCAACTTCCTACACCAGCCATTTTGGCTGTAAAACTATTTTCAAGAATATTGTATAATGATGGGGAAAGGCTAGTTTTGTTTAATTTTCTAAATTCTCCTCCTAGTCAAAAATGTTTGAACCATTTTGGCTCCAAACTTCAGGGGATTGGGAAAAAGGGTGGGGGGAAGAAACAACTTTGGGTAGAGACCAAGCCTGGACTATTAGAGCCTACAAGGAGTAATTTGGGGAAAATATAAGTAATTCAAAAGAGTGAATTAGAATGGAAACACTTAGTTATAGCTGTCTGGTCTGTCCCAGGTATAGTTCCTTTGATAAATTATTTAAGGTATTTATCAGGAAATACAGTTCCACTAAAATGTTATCTTCTCTTTTAGTAGTACACACAAAACAGTAAGACCTTGCTCTGAAAAAGCATTTACCCAAACCCTCTCAGGAGTCTGTAAAGAACATCTGGGTGATACATAGCCTACCAAGAGTCTACCTCAGAGCTGGCTGAGTACCAGCAAGCCTGATAAATGATCTCTAAATTATATCAGAGATAAGTCTCTGGCCGGTTAATCCATAGTGACAACCGGTGGTGAAATAAAACACAGCCAGCAGGCTCATGGTGAGACTCCAGACAAGCCCTTTCACGTGATCATAGAATCATACAAACTTAGGGCTGGAAGGAACCTCAAGCACCAAGTAAACCTAAACCACCCCTGACAGGTGTTTGTCCAATCTGTTCTTAAAACCTTCAATGACAGGGATTCCACAACCTCTCTTGGAAGCCTATTCCAGGGCTTAACTATCCTCAGAGTTAGAAAGTGCTTCCTAATATCTAATCTTATGCTCAAATAAATCTGCTAGTCTTTAAGGTGCCACCGGACTCCTTGTTTTTGTGGATACAGACTAACACGGCTACCCCTCTGATCCTTAATATCTAATCTAAATCTCCCTTGCTGAGGAGTAAGCCCATTGTTTCTTGTCCTACCTTTAGTGGATATGGAGAACAAAGTCTAACAGAGTCTTATAGTCTTATAGAAGAAGTCTTATAGAAGTCTAACATATTGTAGACTGTCATCAGGTCCCCCATCAGTGTTCTTTTCTCAAGACTAAATATGCCCAGGTTTTTTAATCTTTCATCATAGATCAGGTTTTGTAAACCTTTTATCATTTTTGTTGCTCTCCTCTGGATTCTCCCCCATTTGTTCACATCTTTCCTAAAGTCTGATGCCCAGCTGAGGCCTCACCAGTTCTGAGTAGCACCATATAATTACCTCCCATGTCTTACATATGACACTACTGTTAATACACCTCAGAATATTAGCCTTTTTTACAATTGCATCACATTGTTGACTCATATTCACTCTGTGAACCACTATACCCCCAGATCCTTTTTAAACAGTACCATCATTTTGTAGTTGTGCATTTGATTTTTCCCTTCCTCAATGTAGTACTTTGCACTCGTCTTTAACGAATTTCATCTTGTTGAATTCAGACCAATTCTCCAATTTGTCAGGGTCATTTTGAATTCTAGTACTATCCTACAAAGTGCTTGCAACACCCTCCAGCTTGGTGTCAACCAATCTCCACTCCATTATCCAAGTCATTAATGAAAATATTGACTAGTTCCAGACCCAGGACAGACCCCCATTAGATACATTCCCTCAGTCTGACAGCAACCTATTGATAACTACTCTTTGAGTAGTGTCTTCAACCAGTTCTGCACTCAGCTTACATTAATTTCATCTACACCATATTTTCCTAGTTTGCTTATAAGAATGTCATGTGGGACTGTGTCAAAAGTCTTACTAGCGTGGTCCCCAAACTTTTTTGCTCATGCCCCCCCTTACCTGGCCCATGCCCCCCCGAATCTGTGGTGGAGAGCCAGCACCAGGAGCAGGGCTAGGCACTGGGAGCCGTGATTGGGAGTGGGAGCCAGGCTGGGGCTGGACACCAGATGCTGGGGACAGGGAGCAGACCTGGGGGCAGAGCTGGACTGGGTGGCGCTCCCTTCCCTCCCCCATGGAGCTGGCCCAGGCCCTGCCACATCCCCCCCGAACATTCCTCCACCTCCACCCCCACCCCCAGGGAGGCACAGCGCACAGTTTGGGGACCACTGCCTTACTAAAAGAAAGATATATCATGCCTATTGCTTCCCCCAATCCAGTAACCCTGTCAAAGAAGGAAATTAGGTTAGTTTGGCATGATTTGTTCTTGACAAATCCACATTGGCTATTCCTTATAATCCTATTATCCACCAGGTGCTTACAAGCTGATTGCTTAATAATTTGTTCCAGTATCTATTCAGGTATCAAAGTTGGGCTGACTTGTCTATAATTCCTGGGGACCTCTTTTTGAAGATGGAAAACTAGGTTTGCCCCTCTCCGATCCTCTGGGATGTCACCCATCCTCCATGAGTTCTCAAAGATAATGATTCTGAGATTGCTTCAAACTACTTCCTTAAGTATCCTAAGGTGGATTTCATCAGGCCCTGCCAACTTGAATATATCTAACTTATCCAAATATTCTTTAACCTGTTTTTTCCTTGCATTTCTTCCCCCCTTGTTAATATTAATCATGTTAATTATGTAGCCAGAATTTACCTTTTTAGAGAAGACTGGGGCAAAATAGGCATAAATACCGTACCGCCTTCTTTATATCATCCACTTTAGCTCTCCTTCCCCACTAAGTAGAGGACCTACTATTTTCCTTTGTCTTTCTCTTGATTCTAATGTATTTTATATAACCTCTTCTTATTGCTTTTTTATCTCCCTTGCTAGGTGTAACTCATTTTGCACCTTTTTGACAGGAGCATCCCTAAAGGGACCTTTTTGGCACTTCATCTAAAAACTAGCAGGATCACCCACATCTATTGGTACAGTATGGATTGAGAAGAGTTTCTCTGTTTGACATGAGCTTCACATTCTGAGAGTCTTGAGCAGTCATACTTTAATAAAACAGGACAGATGCTTGTTCCATTCCATTTCATCAGAGCTCCAGAGAACCCTAACATGTAATAGTGGTATAACAACAATCTGATAATGTACAGGCCTGGTGCTTCCACTTACATCAGTACTCATTTATCCTCTCATCTATCACTGCACACTGATGCCTATTTATCAAGAGCATGTGCCCAATTTTGTCTGAAGCACCGCGACATACACAAAATGTGTTGTTTCCTGGGAAAACATATACAATTTGCCACCTTTTTGTTAAATTTCTTTGAAAACAAATTTTCAGGCTTACATCAGCCTTTGTTTTCATCTTAAAATATTTTAATTTTTTTTACTTTATTTTATTTGCTGTCTATTGATGTTGAAGATACCCTGCTGCCTTACCTTCAGATCCAGACCAGGAAGAGAAGTCTCTCCCAGAGACACCATCATATCTATTGGCTTTATGCGGTTTTCCAATTAAAGAACAACTTAACGAGTATCATTTTGAAAGGTACAAGGATTAATAGAGATGATGAAAACAAGCAACTGTACGACTTCCCCACTCTGCCTTAGTCACCAGCCATGGTGGCTCTAGTTCCTCCCTACCACAGCCTATGGATCTTCTTTAAAGTTGTAGTTACTAAATTGAAAATTTGCATTTAAATTTCCTGTTAGTGAGAACTCAGATCATTCATACTTACATGAATTAGGCATTCTCCCTTTTAACATTACAACCAACTACAAAGTAAAATCTGTCAGGTTCACTTAATCATGTTCATAAGGTACTCAACAATAACTGGATCAATAACAAAATAGCTATTGGACAATGGAGTTTCTTCACATCTTCAGCAGTTCTTTGTCCTGGATTTGAACTGTTTACTGTGTGTATCATTTCCACAGAGCTAAACCTCAAATCCTGTTGCATAACTACCGGTAGTTATCAATCCATACTGGAGATTATACTAGCCAGCACAAAACAGGGGTGAGGGATAGCTCAGTGGTTTGAGCATTGGCCTGCTAAACCCAGGGTAGTGAGTTTAATCCTTGAGGGGGCCATTCAGGGATGTGGGGCAAAAATTTGTCTAGGGATTGGTCCTGCTTTGAGCAGGGGTTTGGACTAGATAACATCCTGAGGTCCCTCCCAATCCTGATATTCTGTGATTCAGCAGCAAGACATCCTTTTTTGTAGATAATGAGATCAAAAGTTACTTTGATGTAACTTAGAGCCTAATTTACTAAAGATTTGTAAAGTATTTATGAAGTTTTCCCTGAAGAGCTCTCAACCTGCCAAGCTCCAAGTCAGAGACAAAGACTCAAAAGGGAAGCAAGTGGGGAAGAAAAAAAAGAGAAAGAAACATAACGGAATATGGAGTTTATTAGGAAGCAGCAATTATTTCTTTAACAGAAATAATGTGCTCTTCATCCTTAATTGCACAATTTGGCATTTCCAAGGTAAATAATGTAATAATAAAAAGTGTATTTGATTTACATGGCACTAAGATAAATTTGAGAGTATGAAAAAAGGATTATTTAGCCCAGAGGTACGGTTCCTTCCAGTTATTTTTAGCATGGAATACACCAAAATTGTTATAGACAGCTTTATGGCCAGCTTTTGAAATATTAAGCATGATTTTCCTCTTAACAGCAATATTAATCAGGAGTAACTCCACTGAAAGAAATAGGCGAGAGGAGAGTCAGGTCCATTGTCTCTCAATACGGAGCTACCATATTCCTTACTGGGTGGTGGGAAGAGCAAACTACAAAGTGTGTGGTTAGGCAAAAAGTACAGGTCTATTTTTATACAGAGATCAGCACAAGACTCCAGTTTAATGCGCCTGGAGTTGGTGTATCTGTAGTAAGGAGATTAAGAAGAAAAATGGGCAGCACATAATGGCTCTGTGTGTGTTTTCGGACCCCACAGACTTTACACAAGAATATGCCTGCAAACCATTTCTGTGACGTATACAGTGTGTGTGTGATGCACAGTTTAGAGAGAGTCTGACATTTTTATTAAAAAGCAAACAAACTTCTCTTAAGTAAGGTTGCTTTTCTGGTCCTTTAACAACAACAACAACTTTCTGCTATACATATACAATGGGAAAGTTTGCACTGTCCTGACAATGAAAATGCAATACAGGTCTTCAAAAAAAAAAAACAAAAAACCCCAACAACCTAAACAAAGTCTTTGATGTTTTCATTCACTAGTTGGAACCTATACCCTATCTGAATCAATCCGTGCAGGTGAATTCTTCTGCATAAGACATTCTGCACAGCAAGAGAAACTACTTAGATTACTACTTAGTTTATATTGGAAGCTGCTTTTTCAAACACACATCTGTGCTAGCTTTTTAAACTGGAAGCGAAATTATACTCTTCCTGGTGGGAGTAAAGAACAAACTACTACACATCTTTACTATAGACTTCAGATTTTAAAGATGTCCTTCCTTAGGGTTTTGTACTGGTTACTTACTATGTGTGCTGTCGGAATGTCACTTCTATGATTGAGTGTCATTACTGCTAAATCCTATCAGAAGCAGCAATATCACCCGGAAGAATAGGCATTGACTCAGCTACTAACAGAATCAGAACTTTGAGGATTTAGTCAAAAGGCAAAATAGCATGTACAGTAACTCCTCGCTTAACGTTGTAGTTATGTTCCTGAAAAATGCAACTTTAAGCGAAACGATGTTAAGCTAATCCAATTTCCCCATAAGAATTAATGTAAATGGGGGGGGGGTTATGTTCCAGGGAATTTTTTTTTATACACACACACACACACACACACACACACAGTATAAGTTTTAAACAGTTTAATACTGTACACAGCAATGACGACTGTGAAGCTTGGTTGAGGTGGTGAAGTCAGAGGGTGGAAGAAGGTGGGATATTTCCCAGGGAATGCCTTACTGCTAAATGATGAACTAGCATTCGGCTGAGCCTTCAAGGGTTAACACATTGTTGTTAATGTAACCTCACACTCTACAAGGCAGCACGAATGGAGGAAAGGGAGACAGCATGGCAGACGGAGACAGAGACACACACCCTGTGAGTGGGAGAGAGAGAGAAATGTGCATTGCCCCTTTAAGTATGCTGACCCCACTCTAAGTACATTGCTTTAAAAAAAAAATCAGAAAGTTGAGACAGTAGCTGCGGACAGCAAGCTCTCTCCATCCTGAGCCCTGTCCTGTCCCACCCTGCTCTATATGGAGAAGGGGTAAGTGGGGGCAGGAGTAGGGCGGAGGGGGACACCCTGACATTAGCCCCCCCTCTCCCGCCCCTCCTCTGCACAGCAAGCAGGAGGCTCCCAGGAGCAGCTCCAAGGCAGAGGGCAGCAGCAGCACATGGCAGTGGGGGGAGGGACAGCTGAACTGCCAGCAATTGGTAGCCTGCTGCACAGAGAACTTAGGGGAGCAGGGAGCTGATAGGGGAGCTGATAGGGGAGGTGCCGGTCCACCCTGGTTCCAAGCCCCCATCAGCTAGTGGCAACGGGCTGCTCTTTCTGCAAGCAGTGGACAAAGCAGGCAACTGCCAAACAAAAACAGCACTCTTTAGCCCAAGTTTGGTCAATATAGTAGCAGAAGATTCTGGCACAAAATTTGCAGTAATTTGGAGCCAATTATGATACCCTTACTCATGCTGCATAGCATCTTACTTCACAAGTAGTCTCATTGACTTTAATGAAAGTGTTCATGGGGTAAGGCACTACACAATATTACTGATGATAGCAATGGGCAGTGGGTGAACTCCCACTTTGGGGAGGCTAGTCTGCTGGCCGCGCCCCTTTTGCCCGAGGCCCCGAGCCTCCCTGTAACAGGAGGAGTCCTGAGGGCCCTTCCGCAACTGCAGGAGCCCCGGCCTGCCCACCCCAGCCATGCCAGGCTGCCCTCTGAGTGCCAGTCTGGTCCCAGCCACACTGGGCTGAGCCACCACCAACCCCCACCCCCAAGCTGATGACCACCCCAAGCATCTGGCCGGGCCACCCCTGGTCATGCCAGCTCCCCCAAGTGCCGGGCCAGGCCCCTCCTGGTCAGCCCCAGTGCACGGAGCCAGCTCACTCCCCCGCCAGAGCCTTCCGTCCACCATTGGCTCACCGCATACCCTCCTCACTCCCCCACCCCCAAGGAGGAGGAATACGCCGAGCTGCAGCAGGCAGCAGCAAACGGTGGGGACCTTGGGGAAGGGGCAGGGCCACTGCGGCCCAGGTGTCTGGCGGCAGGGCGGTGGCAGCTGTGCCAGGAAAGGAAGACTTCCCTGGCCTATTATATCTGCCGCCCATGATGATAGCTGAATCTATCCTTAATGATCAGAGGGGTAGCCGTGTTTGTTGCTTTTTACAGATTCAGACTGAGGGTCCTGTGGCACCTTTGAGACTAACAGAAGTACTGGGAGCATAAGCTTTCGTGGGTAAGAACCTCACCCCTTGCATCTGAAGAAGTGAGGTTCTTACCCACGAAAGCTTATGCTCCCAGTACTTCTGTTAGTTTCAAAGGTGCCATAGGACCCTCTGTTGCTTATCCTTAATGACTTATGCACATTGTGATTTACATGGGTGCAAATTACACTGATGTCAACAGAATGCCGATTGTCTGTTGAGTAAAAATACCTGAATATGTTGTGCCACTAGCATTTAACCAAAATCCAAATAAAGAT
Source organism: Malaclemys terrapin pileata (assembly GCF_027887155.1). Classification (NCBI taxonomy): domain Eukaryota; kingdom Metazoa; phylum Chordata; order Testudines; family Emydidae; genus Malaclemys; species Malaclemys terrapin. The sequence continues at coordinate 24,302,701 of NC_071509.1, forward strand.
AGTGGTTAGCTATTAGTTCCAAAATATGACTTCATAGAATTATAGAAGATTAGGGTTGGAAGACACCTCAGGAGGTCATCTAGTCTACCCTCCTGCTCAAAGCAGGACCAACGCCAACTAAATCATCCTAGCCAGGGCTTTGTCAAGCCAGGCCTTAAAAACCTCTAAGGATGGAGATTCCCCCATCTCCCTAGGTAACGCATTCTAGTGCTTTACCATCCTCCTAGTGAAATAGTTTTTCCTAATATCCAACCTAGACTTCCCCCACTGCAACTTAAGACCATTACTCCTTCTGGACACACAGTCCAACACAACTGCAAATACGCTTAAAACGCTGCAGTATTTCCAACCTCAGAGGATCAAAAATCATGAGTTAGACCCCCAAATATCATGCGATTTCAAAAGCCATCAAATCATGTTTTAGTCTTTCTTGACTTCTACTCCTCTGCTAATGTGTGTGTGATAATTTCAGAAATGTCAACCTTTAAACGCACACACAGAAAAGCACACATTTTTCATGGCTGTTCAGATGGAGATTCCACTTATGCTCTCCTCACCCTTAAGACAGGAAAATTGCCATCCACTCCCTATTACTGTCTTGATTCTCTCTCCTCCTAGTTTATTTCCTTTGATAAAAGAAGGGCTGGATGTTAAATAGTTTGAGAACCAGTATCCAAATTAATGGTTCATGATTTACACTTGCACTTTGAACTTATACTACTTTTTAGGGTAGATGAGTTAAAGATATACATACTAAAGAACTTTAAACAGGTCTCCATCATTCATATAAGCAATAATGCCATTGTAAAATAAATATGGAATTTGATATCCTTTTGCAAGAGCAACATTTTCCCTATCTCCCTTTGCCCCCGCCCACATCCGCTACACCCCATTCCTCTGCATCCCTTAACTGTGCCTCCTGCTCTCCCCTCACTCTTCCCATCTGCCTTTCACAGTATTGCCTCACAGTCACTGTGTCCTGTCCAGCCCCTTGTAACATAAAGTGGCATCCTTTTTCCTCTGGGCATGTCTTCAACCTTATTGAAAACTACGGGATGTGGCAACCAACTTTATTAAGGGACAACCTCATTTCCACATGCAGATAGACTGGAGGGAAATGGCCATCTTTCTGGGGTCAGCCCCATTACGAGTAAGATGGTGGCCATTTTGAATAAGAGAAAATTCACAAGTTGTCAGCCTTTCATTATGTTTTCAAGAGAAAGGTTAAAAAAAAAACCCCAACCACAGCCCTAAAACCACACATCAAAAATGACTAGTGTTTCAATAAGATCATGAAAGTGGGTGATAAGGACCGTGTCTTTGTTCAGTGGCTAGCATAACTCAATCAAAAAAAATAGTACAATGATTGAACAGAATGGCTTTTAATAGCATAACAAGCTACTAAATCTCAAGTAGAAATATTGCTAAACTAAGACTGTTCCTTTTCTCTCCTCAACTTCCCTTTACTGAACAGAATAACCATATGATTTGTATTGTGAGAGCACCTACAAGCACCAATCAAACCCTATTGTGCTAGACACCAACACATAATAAAAAGGACGGTCCCTCGGATAGTGAGCTTAGAGTGTGAGCATATGAGTAGAGAAGAGTGGTGCAACAAATGGGAAGAAGAAAAGGTAATATACCCACTTTAAAAATGGCTAAATTAAGATCGAGAATGACTTATCCAAGATCACAACACAAGTCAGCAGCAGAGATGGGAATGGCATTGAAATCCTATTTCCTGACTATCCCCTCTAGTATATGGCATTCATTTGACAAAGGTGGTACAAGTTACACTCACAACTCTCAAGAAGAGAGGAGGATACAGCACCTCAAAAAATTACTTGGTGATCCCAGGCAAGCTAGGGCAGTAGAAGGGGCACCAAATGCACTGCATAGGACTTGATATGTTCAGTAAACTGGAGTAAAATGGGTCTAATCTTCCACAATGGACCATTATTCAGTATTATCCTTCCCAGAAGCAGGGAGAAAGCAAGTTATCCTCTTGAGGAAGATTCTACTTTCATTTATGCCGCTCTGAGCATAAGAGATACTGATACCAGTGTGGAGTCTGGTTCTTGGAGAATTCTGGTTACCTATGAGGTTTACCAGGGATTCATGTAATATAGGGCTTATTTGCCATATGGAATTCATATTGTTACCATAGCAACAACATGCATGTAGTAGTGCATTGTGGGTTTTATGGTGTTCAGGTGTATGTAATTAACTGAGCTCATGCTCTTTATTAAAGATGCATATCTGAATGGCTCAGTCATCTGTTATGTCTATGATCCATCCCCATTCATCTTACTGGGTTTCTGAATTTTTTAATTGAATGCAAACGTATATTGCATTTCCAACAACATGTGCACCAAAGGAGCATCACTCCAGAGCTAGCAGATGTGCACTGGTACAACAGAAATATTATGTGTGAAACACTATCAGATATGGGACAAAGCGGTAATGTCTGTAACACACATATCAAAGTCAGAGGTTTTCTGCTCTTACAGTCTAACCTCCACTGTTAGGGGTTCTCTCTCCTGAGAGTCAGGATCACATTCCCATTATCCTCTCACCTTTCAGGCTTGTACTTGCTCTCTACCAATACCCCCTACCTCCGTGCCATACATAGTAGAGACCTTTCACATTTGAGCTGGTTGCTATAGCTATTTGTTGTATTCTGGGTGTGCTACCGCTTCAGAAAAAATTTAAAGTTCTTTTTCAGCACTTTGCAGCCAATATAGTCACTTCTTTGGGAGGACACATGGGGCATCCACCTTCACCGAAACTTCGTCCACAGGTTACTGAGCACATTGCAAATTTGGGTGGGTTTGATGGGAGGACAGATAAGCCTTTATTCTTTGCAATTCTCTGTTTTGGAGTCTTCATGGAGCATCTTTTTTCTTGCATGATAGTCTAAAGGGTATAGTTAAGTGCCAAGATTCCTGACTCCAAGTCCAGCAACTCAACCACTTGACTGCATAAAATTGGGATGCCGGGCTGTATTGTTAAAAGGAGAGGTATTTTATGTCCTGCCATTTATCTGTATTGCCTTGGGAAGGGCAAGTGCTGTTTCAGCTTTATCCATGAAAGTGCTAATCTCAGTCTATGGGTTGCATTACACATTGAAGGACTACAGATCATCAGGAAAGCAATTGATCTTTCCCTCCTGAAGATGCATTCAGACTGTGGCAGTTAAATGTTCCAATTTCTTGCTTTGAGGCTGCAAATACTTTAATTTTGCACACCATGAGTTAGTTTACTTACAAATGAATAATCATGCTTGAGACCCAACAGCTCCAGAACAAGAGGAAAAAAATTTGCTTTCCTACCATACAGTAATCGCTAGCTTCATGATCATAAGTGATTTGAAGCAAAAATGCAGAGAACTCTTTATGAGCTCTAATATATTACATTATCTCTGTGGGCTATAAAAATCTATTTTTCATATAAAATATAAAAGAAAATATATCACATAACATAATAGGATTCTACTTGTAATCTGTGTTGAATGCCATGCTTCCCCAAGCCCTCAGCAGCGCCATGAGTGCTCTCATAGGCCAATAGCTGGGAGAAATTGCACGTTGGGATGGAGTCACGCCAGTAGAATATTTGTCCAGTTGCATGCGAGGGGTTGTGCTCGATGAAATGCAACATCATCTCAGTGGAATGTACTGTACATACCCTACCCTCTCCCAACTTCATGTTAGTCTGATTTTAAAAGCTTAGTTTGCTCTAACATGCATTTAGTTTGAATTTGGTTAGCTCACTAAATAAAGTTTCACCTTCACATGCAATTCTTCACAGGAGGGTCTTTTTACTTTTTGCCCAGTACACTTAAAAGAGTTACCTCTATGCCCTTTATTTGAACAAATGATGTTTGATCTGTTTCTCTTCATGTGATTCTCCAGAAATGTTTTTAAAGGAAAATCAGCATAGATCTATAAATCATTTAAGGATTAATCTTTCTAAATTCTCTCTTATTGTGTGCTCACATATTTGTTCCAAGATATACCGTAACTGCTCTTTTTAGAAAGAGTCAAGGTTAATTGGAGCTAAAGTTTAGGACCCAGATTCTCAGAGGTCCACATACTTCAACGCTTTCCCACATACACACAAATGAACATGGGATGGATATATGTGCCCAAACAGTATTGGGGGTAGTTGTGCAAACCAACTTGCATGTGTTACCCACACACCTCCTGCGTGTGGGGTTCTGCCCCATCTAGTGGCACCAAGACCACTTAGAGAGAGAATTAAATGAGTCAGCTGTACAGCCTTAGCTAACAGTCAGCTGGCTTTTAGCTCATGCACTCAGGTCCCAGGTTTGATCCCGCCTGGTGACGAGTGGGGTCTGTTGCCATTACACATGCATGGACAGTAGTTGTGGAATAGAGGAACAAGGGAGGGTCTTAAGGGGAGAAGTACTGCATGTTTAAATTCAGTGCACACAAAACTACATACACATTTAAACATACACATTGTTGAAAATTAAGTGATGTAATCATGTATGTCTTTTGTGAAGCGAAATTATAGCCTCTATTTCCTGTAGGCTCTGTAGAAGAAGGTAGAGGGAAATAAAATCCAGTGGAAGATATAGAAGCAAATCACAGGCCATTTTTGGAACACAGTTTATTCTTGGATTTTGAAAAAAAGTGAACACCAGCACCAATTTAAAGGGATTAAGTGAATCAGTGGAAAGCCTTAGCAGGCGGTAATTTTGCAACGGAAAGCCTCCCAGTGCCATTTATAAATTCTGAAAGGACACAGTCCAGCTTTTGTACTCCTATTTTAGTCTTTATTTCAGTTTATCTTTTAACCAACGGTCTCAACAATGATTCTGGGACACTAGATAAATTTACTGACAGTGGGGAAAAAAGTGAACGACACTATCCTTGTGTTTAAAGTTTGAATCTTCAGTGCACAGACTTATCATTATGTAGGGTAGGTGGTGTCATAAAGCTAACAGTCAAGGAGACTGGATGTGTGTTAGAACTAACATCACTCACACACACACACACACACACACACACACACACACACACACAATGTTCACCTGGCTAGAAGTCTGGGCCATCTACATAAGTAAGGAGGATAGAAAATGCAGAGCAACAGGAAAAAAAAGAAGACCTACATCAGGATTTCTTTAAACCTTTAAACTTAACTCTATGAAGCCAGAAGGTCATTTGGTCTCCATCTTGCTCAGATGTCTCATTCTATCCAACGCAGTAAATGTGGGTAAGTGGTCAAGATAAGCTTAAGTTTTTGGAGGTGTACTACAGGAAATGGCAATGCTAGCAGAAAAAAAGAGTGATCATGCTGTCTCCAGTGTGAACAGTCCAAAGATGAGATTTAGGTCTTCAACAGCTGAAGCCCTTGCTAAAATCCATGATGTGAAAACTGACCACCTATCTAAAACACCCATTGCAGCAGTGAAAGATGACAAAGCCAGCTCTATCCCAAAAAAATAATAATAATGTTTTAGTAAACTGAGTGTATCATCAACCTGGACACAGCCGAAGTTCCCATATACACAGGGGAGGCATGTTGTATTATGAACAGGTTTCCCACTAAAACTAGTTGTTCTGGGACAGACTGACCCTTGCAAAGGGTGTGCCCAATGAGGGAAGAGGAGGGGAGGGCACAAGAAACCCTACTTCTTCCTCTGGGCAAAGTCAAAGGACAATCACAGTCCCACAGGGCATGGACAGGTCTTTTGCATGCATTGTCTTCACTTGGATAAGTAAGTTACAACGTATTATTAGTATCACGCATTCATATGATGCGTTTTCTCATTTTGACCCAATGAGCAATATTCAAGTGAATGCTACTTCACATAGTCTTGTGGTCACATGCTCTAATATGTTAGAACATTTAGGGATTCTATTTTAATGCAGATATTAAAAGGGCAGAGTTAATGTTGATTGTTCACATTCAAAACTGCAGTTCCTGACATTTGTGCACTTGCTTTTTTCAACCTTAATATGAGGTGTCATTGGTGTTTGCAAAAACAAACAAGAACAAAAGGAAAAAAGAAATGCAGAGCTACTCTCTTTGCAAAGCATGAAAGCTATCCTATCTGTCACAGGCAGAGCAGATGAATTCTTTGAACTGGAGGTGTCCAGTTTGAAGAGTCTGTGAGATCTTTGAACTGGAGCAATTCAGTTTGTGGTGTCTGAGCTCAGATATCCTGAACTGAGGCCAGTTTGGGTTTGTGGGATAAAGACATTGGCTAGATATTAAAATGCTCAGCAGTGAAATAGTTAAATAGCTGATATTCTCATTTGTATCATTGGATTTGAAAGCCAACAACCCACTGAGATAAATGCAAGAGCTCAGCCTCTTCCGGGGCTATTTTGTACAGGCTGTCTGCAGACTGAGGCAGGCATAAAACTGCCTCTGTCTGCCCACTTAACTTTTGGAAGTTTTTATCATACACAGAAACTTCCATATTTTTAACATGAAAGGTTAGCTACAAGAGCAGAATTCTGAGACAACAGCTGGATTATCTAGCATATTATACAGCAGTAAAACCGTAGGGTACAACAGACCTGTGACACGCATACACCCACCATCCCAACTATCATACTTCACATCCTCCCCTTTGACACTATTAGAAAATACTCATCTGCAGGCAACTCCTGGTCTTTCAACACCAAAAAAAGGTTTTAAGATCAATATAAGATGTAGAATCGTGCTACTGATTTCTTGCAGCTCCACTCCAGTTTGTCTCAAAGGTCTCATGCATGGAAATCTATCACTGACTTTGACTCTCCCTTTGTTTGAGTATATGTATCAAGACAAGAAATAAAGAAGTGCAAGAACTTTTCTTTGCTTGGAGCTGCAAAGGGAACACAATCACTAATTCACACATGGTTTATGGCCAAGCTGCCAGAACTCCAATTTTAAATTTTCTTCCTCTAACTTATCTGTTGCATTACTTTTAACTGCCTGTAGCAGAGGACACTAAAAGAACAAAGCACAAAGACCTGTTTACAAAGAAAGCCTTGGTAACAAATTAGGAATTCTTCCTGATAAAACGAGGAATATTATGTAAAGCTGTTTTATTCACTCCTGTAGATTTTAGCATGACGAGGCAAGCTTTGTTTTCCGAAATGATTCTTAAATTAATTACAACAAACAGGTTTCTCATTATTTCCTTCTGTTTGGTGTCTGCATTCACTTTAATGAAATCTTGGCCCAATTTTATCAATTAGCATCTAAAGCATTTGCCATATGTACAACATGTCAAAGTACAAGGTTATTTAGTCACCACCCATTTTGCAGCAAATACAAAACAGAATGAGAAGCTCATCCGTCAAGAGCCAATAGCTCTGGCTAGTTAAAGTGAAAAATGGGGTACCATACCTATGAAGATCATTTGGAACTATGTTTATAATAAAATAATCTTTACTGCACCATTCAGGGCAAGACTGTGCAAGGGCCGGTGGTCTTGTACGTACAATAGCTTGCTAGGGTCTGAAGCGGGGGGAGGAGAGCAGAGTTCCTGCTGTGATGTACATTCCCACCCAAAAGCAAATGAACTGACCAAAGCACTCACTCAGTATGCTCACATACAAAAACACATTCTACAGCTAGAAAAAACTAAGGCTTGGTAGAGTAGAATGGTTAGGTTTTGTCTAATAGAATTACAAAACTGGTGTTTGCTAGGAGCATGAGGCATGCAATATATCTGGGTTTTAGTAAGATGTGTGTTCCCATACACTTATAAAAGCTCTCTTGAACACTGCCACATGGATTGAAAATTAACTAAAGGACCATGAGAAATTATGATGTTTCAAGTTATTGAAGGGAGGGTATCTAGCAAAAATTTATCTTAGGTTTTATAGGACAAGTATCAGGACAGGGGAGAAGTGTCAGGATTTAGGGCAGGGACTAGAAGAGGTAGTGGAAGTACGTGTAAAGGGTTAGGGGCAAATATGTCAAGGCTTGGGGTAGTGGATTAAGGTTAGTACAACTCCTTTTCTGCTGTCCCTCAGTCTCCTCGCAATGCCCACTCCAAATCCTTGTATATGTGTCCTCAACCCTCTTCCCCCCCCCCCATCACACCCCTCTCCAACCCAAGCTAACCCAGACTCTCCTCCTGTCCCTATAGTCATCGACAAAACTTCAGAAAATCCTTTCTCTCTGAAGATAACTTTCCATTAAACTCGGTAGAACCTCACTAGACGCTTCCCTTACACAGCTTGATGGATGCATTAATAAATTAATACTGACTTTTGTCTACTATCCAGGCAACGGAAGCGGCTGGTGAGGGAGGCTGGGACTCAGAATAGAAAGTGCTCTCATGTTCCTAACAAGGTCTCTGAATATTGGCAGATGATCCTCAGCCTCATTGAGGCACAGGCACCTGTGTTGAGATGAAAGGGAACCCAGGCGCTCTCTTTATTACTCAGGTTCACCACTGAACTTGGAAACCTTAATGCTTGGTCCTTTTAGAGGACCACTGCATGTCTAGAGCACCCCCTACAGACCACATTTGCTGCCCTATGGCTAGACAGTCCAAATTAGGCAGGAATTCAGTGTCACTGTGACCTGCCACCTGGACTAGACACAGTAGAGGGCACACAGAGAGGGTCAGGGAGACGCAATGTAGTCTAACGATCCAGACTACATACTACCCTATGTCTGTTAGTGTCGTCAGTGATCCCTTGAGGTCGAGGATGATTTCTTTCACAAGTTTTATTTTCATGGGTCCTTTGGTGGCTGAGGAGTCCGATCCTTGATCCACAGGCTCGTTGGCAGACATTGCAGGTGGTGTTGGAAGACAGGGTTGGGCCGCAATTGCTGCGTGACAGTTGTCTTTCCTTTCTTTTCTGGCGTTTTTCTGTGACCAGGGCAAGGCGATTTTCCTCAAAAGTAGACGTTCCCTCTCTGACAAGTTTTCGCCAGTTATCCCTGTCCTGGGCTGCTGTCTCCCACTGTGTCCTGGAAAGCATAGAGTCACACAACAGTGGGGTTTGTGGCGATGCTCCCAGGTGAGGCATAAATGCCCTGAGAGCTTGTATGCCCACTAGAGAGAGCAGATTTTTCCAAAGAACAAGCACCAGCCACATTCTGATCTGAAAATTCCTCTTGTTTCTTGAGTGCTCCAAATTGGCCATGCAAATCGTCTGCAGCATGCCCAAAGAAGGCTCTTCCAATATTCCCCTGACAGCATCATATATAAATTCGGTGGCAGAGCCTGAACAGAACCTAGGACCTGTATACTAGCTTTCAATCCTACCTCCAAGAACACAAATGCAAAATAAAACATGGTCTGCACATCTTGTTATCAGGAACTAATTGTTTTAACTACTCAGGGCTAGACATACTCCTGTAACGTTTCTCTTAACTTAGAGTGACTACAGGAGACATCTTGTAAGCTAAAGAAGAATCTTTTGTACCCTTTAAAAGGAGGAACACACCTACTTGTTATAAACAACAGAAAAAGAGTCTCAACAGAAACTCCAGGAAAAGCAGTCATCCTAAAAAACAAAACAAAAACCCACAGATAAAGAGAAAATATGGGCCTCATTCCTTAGGATAATTCTAATAAGCCATTGTTAACAGGAAGGACTGAAATCCTTTCAGTACATATGTACAGAACAGATAGATAACTAATCTTCTCACCCAACAGTTCCTTAACTGATTTGACTCCATAAAAGGATTCATGTTCAAAATGCACCTCATGAACTCTCAAGTCAGGTTTCTCCACCTCTCCAGCCTCACTCAAAAGCCCAGTTGCAAATGGAAAATCGAATTCCTATTCTGTCAGCTTCCACATGTTGGAACCTCCCTTCAAATTCAAACAATCCTCTCACAGTTGCATCTGGGATTGTTCCCTGAATGTTGTGCTCCTTAGTAACGCTGTGCCAATGTAACCTTTGGGTAGGCTAGAGTTTACTGCCCTGCCCTTCTCCTAGTGCCTAAAAGCAACTTCAATAGAAAACAACATGGAGATCCAGAATTCAGTCATTGAGGAGTTTGAACAAGGATTGCACGGGGTCAACTTCCCCACAATCAAGTCCAAAAAGAACAAAAGGAATGAACTTAATTCCTAAGTATCTATTTTATAAAACCTTAAGAAAAATAATATTAAATACTAAAACAACTACTTAGTTTCTACAACATAACATGGCTACTTTATAATCCACATAGATTATTTTCACAGTTATACATAAATGTAAATAAAAAAAACAAATTAAATCTAAACAGGTCAGTCCCCATAGAAAGAGTGAGAAGTAAATCAAGAGTACCCAAAAGCTTAGGTTGAGTTCACCTGAATCTCAGTCTGTGATCACCAAAATCTACACAGTCTGCTGAATCAAAAGAACTGCCACAATATCTTCTCTCCTCTAGCTTGTAGGACCACCAACTGGTAGCCATGCAGACTCTTCCTCCTCCTCTGCTGAGATCACTCCATTAGCTAGACAACTAACCAATTAACCAACTACTCAGTCTAAGTATATAGATCTAAAAAAACAAAAACACAATCAAACATTCAAAGTATACAATTAAAATAAAAGGAATTATTTCTCCCTCCCAATTTCCCCTTTTTATCATTAACACTGCCAGGGCGTCCCTGTTGGAAGGTTAACAATACACCTCTACCTCGATATAACGCTGTCCTCGGGAGCCAAAAAAATCTTATCGTGTTATAGGTGAAACCGCGTTATATTGAACTTGCTTTGATCCACCGGAGTGCGCAGCCCCGCCCCCCCGGAGCACTGCTTTACCGCGTTCTATCCGAATTCGTGTTATATTGGGTCGCGTTATATCGAGGTAGCGGTGTACCACTAACCTGCTGCAAAATGCTTCAGAGTTAGGGAAAACCAACCTTTCTGCTCCTGTGGCACAGTTTCTCCCAACCCACACAGTACACGTGGCCTTTGGCAAAGCAGCTGCCATGACTACTTTCCCTCAATGGAGTCTGAGTCCAGCTACAGGGAACCTATTGAGCATACCCAAAACTACCAAACCCAATTCCAGAAACTTCTAGGGAGGAGTGCTAATGGATCATCTTTGGAGTTACATGTTAGTATCTATATTTAAAAACTATCCAGAACCAAAAGAAGAATGCACTGGATCGCTTTGAGTTAGTGAGTGATTTAAAAAAAAAAAAATCTACTACCTCATCTTCAGTACTTTGATGGCACCAATTTTAATCACCTAGAAACTTTCCAAGGTGATAGGGAAAGGAAAAGGGACTACAGGATGCATACTGGGTGTGACAGGACTCTCCAGGTTGTGTCTGGCAGAGCTGCCAGTGTATTTTGTATAAACTTGAAATAAAATTACAAAAGTGTTTCACAAATCCAGTTGTTACAGTTTTCATCTTCTCAAACATTTCTAAGTGTTACCACTGTTTTAGAAGGAAAGCAAAGTCCTCCCTGCTTGACAAGCTCTGGTGCTCAGAGTGGCTGCCGCTAAATAGTCAGATTCCTCTGCCTTGCACTTATAGCCTTTTATACTCACTTTGCACTTGAAAAAGATTACACAAAAGCTGAAAGGCAGTGGAGAATAAGGCCCACAAAAATGAGAACCAAGGCCAAGATTTGCAAAAATAGGAGCCTAAAGTCAGGCTACTAAGTTGACATGTAGGTACCTAAATAAGTGGTCTGATTTTCAAAAGCATCGAGAACCCAAGAGCTCCAACTGACTTCAATGGGAGTTGGTGAGTACTCCAGACTTCTGAAAGTCAGGCTGCTTGAGATACTTATGTTTTAGGTTTAAATAAAAAAAAAAAAAAAAATCTTGACCCCAGACTGTATGCTGATGGAAGCAGAGAATAAGACAACATGTTAGAGTCTATTCCCAGTACATGACACCTAGGCAGTTCTCCTGGGTTCAGAGTAGCAGCCGTGTTAGTCTGTATCCGCAAAAAGAACAGGAGTACTTGTGGCACGTTAGAGACTAACAAATTTATTAGAGCATAAGCTTTCGTGGGCTACTGCCCACTTCTTCGGATGCATATAGCTATATACATGTTAGTATCTATAACCCATATAGCTATATGCATCCGAAGAAGTGGGCTGTAGCCCACGAAAGCTTATGCTCTAATAAATTTGTTAGTCTCTAACGTGCCACAAGTACTCCTGTTCTTTCTCCTGGGTTCACTACATCCAGACTATAGTATGAATTGTTCCCTTTGTCCTCTTCCCACCTTTGGCTTAACCTTCCTAGTATTGTTACACCAGTGTCTAAGCTTAAATGTATCATTTATATGGTTTTTGTTCAAATACAAAATGATTTAGTGAAAAATTAAGACATCTGTCCAGTGCATGATAAAATATTTCGAATGATAATATTGCGCAGCTATTCTTTTTCTGCAAATGTTGGATTCTTCTGACACACTGTTACTTCCAGTCAGTAAAAGTTGTTCACGTGCCAAGAAAAGCCATTGGACTTCCTTATCTGCTTTGTCGCCGAGACACCAAAAAGCTTGAGGTTTCTTGCAAAAACCAGCATGCCAAGATTGAGTTCTAGTTTAAAAAAAAAGCACAGCACTCAAAGAGCAGAACTTTGAAAGAGCAAATAACACTGTTGTTGTAAAAGTGTCTATTCAGCCTATACTAATATTCAGTATTAGTGCAGCAAGCAGAGCACAGATTTTTTTTAACATTAATATTGATTTATAAAGCAATGCATTGTCATTTCCACACTTGCATGGTCATTCTTTTTGCAACTCAATCAAGCTTTTGGCTCTTCAACTGAAATTAGCAAAATAAAAATTATTGCCCTGTCACCATAGTATTTACGTGTAGCTGACAGTCTGTGGACAGTGAGCTTAATAGTGAAAAAATGCTGGAAGGTTTTAGGTCCTTGTGCTGGTCTTTTCAGGGATCTGCTTCCATTCTAGGACATCACCCATAACAGGCCTAAACACTATTCTGCCCATGAGCTGACAGTCTTGATGCATTGTGGGATGGGGTGGAGAGGGAGACGAAGAGGGAATTGAGGAACAAGGCTATATCATATGGACACCTAAACAACAATGGAAGTTCTTGTACAAACAGTGGATCCTTACACTTAGCGAGAAATTACTGTTCCCATAGGTCTTAAAATCTGTAGCATATTTGCTTAACTTAAAAAAGAAAGAAAAAAAACAAGAAAGCCCAGATGTTTTTCAACGGGCCAGGATAACTTCCCATTTCACTACATACATTATGTTATTGTCTTGATGTGTTAAGACATATTTCCTATTACTTCTTCAGATCAGCAGGTTTCCCTAGGCAAGGTCTGTGGGCTTGGAGCCTAGGTCTGTAACACCTCTGCAAGTCTCCAGTTTGGCCATCTTCCAGGACTGGCCACATGCCAAAGAACTGAATTCTAGCTCTCAGCTGCAATACTATCCTTTGTTTCCACACTGAAATTTTGAGTCTTGCCGACATTAAGCCAAGAGATAGGAAAACCAAGTCAGTTACATATTTAAAAGAAACAATAGAATCCCTTTTGATGTTTAATTTAATTTTACATTTTTTCCTAAAGGAAATACCTTAATTTCAGGCCATTTTGGCTAGATTGATATTTCAGTCTAACATCTATGACAGCGAAAAGACACTGAGTTTCAGGAGTGAACCTAAGTTCCAGTGCCCTGGGCGGATGGGTATTGCTCTGAGGTTCAGCAGTCAATCTGCAGAGATAACATCAGCAAAGCTGCTACTTCATATTGGGCATGAATCAAAGCCTGCTAAAGTCAGTGGAAAGGCTCCTATTTACTGTAACAGGTTTTGGATCAGGCCCATGATGCATGCAAAGCAAAATCAGTAAAGGTGGGAACCATATGACATCTGTGGGGTAGGAAAACTGCAACAAAAAGTGTATCCCAAAATATGTTCAGTACGGAGGCTCGGGCGGGGGGAGGAAGACCCCTCAAATACCCAGTTCAGAACTAAAGTGGAAGCACATTAAGGGTATGTCTACACTACAAACGTAAATCAACCTATGTTAAGTCGACTTATAGCCACAGTAATAATTACTGCAGAGGTTCATGTCCACACTAGGCTCCTTCTGTCGGTGGTGCACAACCTCACTAGGAGTGCTTCCATTGACTTAAAAGGGGCAGCATTGGGGGGGCTGAGAGTCTGGGCTGGGGCAGTACTTTAAAGTGATGCTGTCAGCTTAATTCATGGGTCAAATTCTGCTCTCATTGACACTAATTTCTTCAGTGAAGTTATTCTAATTTACATTAGTTACCCCAGATTTACACCAGGGTGACTGACAGCATGATTCACACAGATGTAAAGTCATTTTTTAAAGTTCCCTTATAAAAAGCTTGCCATCTGGTTTTGGCCAGGTATTGCAATAATTTTTTGAGGCGCGTGGGGGGGGGATCGTATCACACACAGATTTTTGCTGGACTCTCACCAACTATTTGCACCTACGTCACATTTCCTTTTTCCGCTACTCCTTTTCACTTTCACATATGGGTACTTGCTCTTCCAATATCTCCTAGCCTACTGTCTCATATAACATTTGTATTTCAGTACAGAGGAGATCACTGCTCTGGCAGCACTAGGAGCCATGCAGCACTAAGAGACACATTGGGCTTTGGGAAAAAAACTGCAAAGAGGAGGCAGTGATACACTGGAGCAGGCACCCCAGCTGCTGAAAGCCGTTCAAGCAGGGACCAAGGAAAACGAACGAGGTCAGAGTGCTTCCTGCAGTTTTCACTGTGAACATTGATTAGAACATCCAAGTGAAGGATGACAGACACACGGATGAATTTTAAGCAGCAGGCCGCAACTTTATTAAACTTGACACCAGAGTGGGGTGCTACCTGCCCAGTCTCCCCGTAATAGGCATTTAAATGGCTCTAGTGTGGGGTTTACAGGGCTTCTAAACATTCATACAATTCCTAACGTTAAATTTCTAAGTCCTATTCCTGTTTAGTCCAACTGTCTCTCCAAGATGCTATAAGGAAGGGAACAAAAAACAAAAACCACCAACCAAAACTCACTATCGGGTCTCAGCCAATCTGAGCTGAATGGGAAAATAATCCTTCCTGGCCCCTAAAACAGGCAATCAGACACAAAGTACCCTACAAACACAGTTCCTATGCTATACAACTACAAAGAGGTAAAATGGGGCAAGAGGCTTGAGAAACCCCAGGCAACAGTTTTAATTAATGATTGTGGAGAGAAAGAAAACCAATTGGGCAGCAAGAAGCCGACGGGCAGCGGAGTGCACAGAAGGAGAAAGGCCTACTCCTGCAAACACTCTCACTTTCATTCTAAAGCTGTCCAGCAGCTTGCAGATCCAATCCAGTCTCCACTCTGTTAAACTGCGTAGATAGCACAGGGGAGAGAACGCTAACCCTTCCGACTCCCTCACCCTTCGTCTTTCCATCTAGCTAATTCCCTCCCAACATATCCCCACTTACATAACAAAAGCAAATGAAAGAAACTACAGAACATGTGCAATATTTGCTACAATCACACTAAGCAACAGAGGGCCCTGTGGCACCTTTAAGACTAACAGAAGTATTGGAGCATAAGCTTTCATGGGTGAATGCCCACTTCATCGGATGCAAGTAATGGAAATTTCCAGGGGCAGGTATAAATCAGTATGGAGATAATGAGGTTAGTTCAATCAGGGAGGGTGAGGTGCTCTGCTACAATCACACTGTTCGCTCTACTGGTATGTTCTACTTCTTTCCACTAGCATTTGTCTATTTAGACTGGAAACTCTTTGGGGCATGGACTCTCTCTAATTCTATTTACCGTGCCAAGCACAACAAGGCCCCTGCTCTCAGCTGGCCCAGAGGCACTGTTGTAATAATCAGTATAGGGGAAAATGCTTTTTTTCTGGCCTTTGTTACTTTTTGTTCACCATCCAAATGCCATAAAACTCACAAGAAGCAGCATCTAGTGGTGCAGCAAACTGAAAACCTTCAGTGGTACAGAAAGAAAGGTGTAGCCAAGGATAAAAAATATCCTGTATATTTAGGATAGAGATGAAATATAAGTATTCATTAATGTTGTAAACAGGGCCCAAGGGCCTCAGGCTTGTAAGACACGTAACTAGTCGAATTAGGCCTTAGGAATTAGAGCTAACTTATCCTATTATACAAATAAGTTAGCATAACTTAGTTAATAATACATTTGCTGAGCTTGTGTCTATGTTTTGATATGCTGATGTTTGGAAAATAACTGCTGAGTCTGGATAATGTCTACCAGTAATCAGTAGACACAAGTGACCGTTCATAGCCAAGGTGAAATGTTAGAGACTTCCTTAAAGTAACTGCCTGTTACTATGGTGATAAGGGGTGATATAAATATTAATGAGTATAAGGGGAACTAACAAGGAAAACAGGGCAGCCCAAAAATGATTGGATGTGGAAGTTCAAATAAGGAAAATGGGTTAAAACCTTCACAACTATATATACACCCCAGTGGGCCTCAGTGTAACACATTGTAAAAGCTGTATTCCTGCCTGGGTGCCTTGGGAGATGCCTGGATGAAGACCATTGGTGATGTTGATAGTGGGTAAGAATTATGATGAGGAGTATGGGTTTCTTGGGTTTCTCCTCAATGCATGCTGTGAGTAATGCAATGCTAGACATACCATATTGTTTTTTCTCTCCTTTACCTGATTGAAGTGTGAGTAATATCATTTAGTTGGCTAATAAAAGTAATTACAGAAAGAACACTGTGTTGCTCCTCTTCTGCACCATAGCCCTTTTATTGAGTACCTCTCTTCTGAAGTCATTTTGGGGCTGAACTCTCACAGATTAAAGTAGATATAAACCCTCACCTTGGGGTGAGTAACTGGTTAAAGTAACCCATAACTATAGATAAGGCTAAAACGGGAAGAGGTGTCAGAGGAAAGGATGCCGGCAGGAGCAGAATTCTTGAACGCTTCAAAAGAAATGAAGATGAGCTTTAATTTTATGCAGAAGGAGAGGAGGCCAACTCTGAGTTGCAAGAATGTGAGGAAAACAAGGTCAGTTGTGGGACAGGAAGTAGCTTTTGGGGGAGAGATGCACACTAACGCCACTGAAATTTTCTTTATATTCCTATAAGCATTGGGCCCCCTTCCAGTTAATTTTGCTACCACAATGACATTTGCAAAGATGGCCAGCCTTCTCTAAACCACTTTGACATACATACATTTCTGTCTCTGCCATTACATAAACAAGATAATATAACCCTTCTGTTTGACTGTATGACCCACTCCAAACCATGCATTAGACAGTCACTCCAGGTTAGAGTAGAGAGAAATGAGTACACTAACAATTCTTAATGATTAGTGCAATCTCCTTGTCTGTTTCCTACTATTATAAGATCAAACGGAAACCTCAGATGGGGTACATTACATTATTATTAAGCCTTAAAGCCAGAATGGAACAAACTACTGCTTAGAAATTCATTTAGTCGTGAAATTCAAACCAGTCAGTCAGCTCAATAAGGGAAACACAAGCAAATAACAGGCTTTGACTGTTAATAAATTATGGACAAATGGGCTTATTGGGAAGAAGAACTCGGTTTCTCAAATCTGGATTCCACTAAATCAACTCATTCCAAACATTGAAGAGGGAGGTTTCATTTTTTCCCCCATTTTAAGGCAGAGCACACATTTTTTGTTGTACCGCAGTACACTGGAATGATTTTTTTACAATTACAGGGGTAGAAAGACAAAAAATTCAGAGGCCACACAGGAAGGAATTCAAGTCAATCAAGCTGACAAACTGTAAAGGTAGCACCATGGAATCACTCACAACTTCTAGAAGGACAATAATATTTGGTTTAAAACAGTAATAATTAATATCCCAAACAATAAGAAATTATGAGAAGATTTAAGGGCACATTACTGAGTTGCTCGTTTATAGTTTTGTAAAAATAGCTTTATGAAATGCGGTATTAATATATAGTTTTCAGTAATGGGTTTTGAATATTTCCATGTACTGAGCCCAGTGGGCCTAATTCCTGCAAAGACACCTGAAGCTGCTCAGTAATATATGTATTTGGTGCTTTAACCAAGCCAGTTTCACAAAGCTGAAAACAATTATGAGACAAATCAGCTGGGAGAAAGAATGTAATCAGAAAAATGTGAATGATGATTGGGAATCATTTAAGAATACCTCACTAGATGCCCCAAAAGCCAAAATCCGACAATCAAAGGTGACTAAGCAGGCTAAAGAACTGACCTCATTTAGAGGGGAAGCGAAGGCATCTGTATAAAATAATATATAACAAATGAAAGAAAGGGGAAGTTGATTGTAATGAATATAAATCTGAAGTTAGGAATTATAGAAAATTTATAAGGGAAACAAAGGTATATAAGGAGAAATCTGTGGCCAGGATCATTAAGGATAATAAGAAGGAGTTTCTTAAATATATTAGGAACAAAAAGAATCCTGACAACAGTATTGGTCAATGCTAGATGGAAATGTTAGAATTATCAATAATAATAATGCAGAAAAGCCAGAAGTGTTCAATAAATATTTATCTTCTGTACTTGTGGAGGGGGGGGGAGTTATATAATCTCAGCATATGGTGATAACTCTTTCCATTTTATTAGTATCTCTGAAGGATGTTAGACGGAAGCTACTGAAGTTAGATATTTTTAGATCAGGAGGTCCAGATAACTTGCATGCAAGAGTTACAAAACAGCTGGCTGCAGAATTCACTGGACTGCTAATGTTGATTTTCAATAAGGCTTGAAGCACTGGGGAAGTTCCAGAAGACTGGAAGAAAAGCTAATGTGCCAATTTTTAAAAAGGGTACATAGGATGCCCTGGATAATTATAGGCCTGTCAGCCTGACATCAATCCCAGGCAATATAATAGAGCAGCTGATATGGGACTTGATTAATAAAGAACTAAAGGAGAATACCGTTATTATGCAATTTATGCAAATCAACATGGGTTTATGGAAAATAGATCAAAAAACTTTTTTTTTTTATAAGATTACAAGTTTGGCTGATAAAGATAATAGTGTTGACATAACATATTTAGACTTCTATAAGGTGTTTGACTTGGTGCCACACAACATTTTGATTCAAAAACTGGAACAATATAAAATTAAGTTGGCACACATTAGATGGATTAAGAACTGGCTAACTGATAGGTCTCAAAATGAAACTCTACATGGGGAATTGTCATCAAGCGGGTGTGTTTCTAGTGGGGTCCCGCAGGGATTGGCTTTTGGCCTTATGCTATTTAACACTTTTATCAATGACCTGGAAGAAAACACAAAATTATCACTGATAAAGTTCACAGATGACACAAACATGGGGGAGTAGTAAATAATGAAGAGGATAGGTCATTGATTCATAGCAGGATCTGGATCACTTGGTAAACTGGGCACAAGCAAAAAATATGCTTTTTAATATGGCTAAACATAAATATATACATATAGAAAGAATGACTGCAGGCCATATTTACATGATGGGAGACTATCCTGGGAAGTAGCAACTCTGAAAAAGATTTGGGTGTTGTGGTGCATAATCATCAGAACATGAGATCCCAATGTGATGCTTGACCAAAGGGGTTGATGACATCCTGGGATGCATAAACAGGGGATGTGGCACCAGAAAGATTATTTTACCTCTGTATTTGGCACTGGGGTGAATGCTGCTGCAAGACTGTGTCCAGTTCTGGTGCCCACAATTCCAGAAGAATGTTGATAAACTGGAGAAGATTCAGAGAAGAGCCACAAGAATCGTAGGACTGGAAGAGACCTCAAGGGGTCATCTAGTCCAGTCCCTGCACTCATGGTAGGACTAAATATCATCTACACCATCCCTGACAGGTATTTGTCTAACCTGCTCTTAAAAATCTCCAATGATGGAGATTCCACAACCTCCCTAGGCAATTTATTCCAATGTTTAACCACCCTGACAGTTAGGAAGTTTTTCCTAATGTCCAACCTAAACTCCATTGCTTCTTGCCCTATCCTCAGAGGTTAAGAAAAACATTTTTTCTCCTCCTCCCTGTAACAACCTTTTATATATTTGAAAGCTGTTATGTCCCCCTTCAGTCTTCTCTTTTCCAGACTACACAAACCCAATTTTTTCAATCTTCCCTCAGAGGTCATGTTTTCTAGACCTTTAATCATTTTTGTCACTCTTCTCTGGAATCTCTCCAATTTGTCCACATCCTTCCTGAAATGTGGTGCCCAGAACTGGACACAATACTCCAGTTGAGGCCTAATCAGTGCAGAGTAGAGCAGAAGAATTACTTCTCGTGTCTTGTTTACAACATTCCTGCTAATACATCCCAGAATGATGTTTGCCTTTTTTGCAACAGTGTTACACTGTTGACTCATTTAGCTTGTGGTCCACTATGACCTCGAGATCCCTTTCCGCAGTACTTCTTCCTAGGCAGTCATTTCCCATTTTGTATGTGTGCAACTGATTGTTTCTTCCTAAATGGAGTACTTTGCATTTGTTCTTATTGAATTTCATCCTATTTACTTCAGACCATTCCTCCAATTTGTCCAGATCATTTTGAATTTTAATCCTGTCCTCCAAAGCACTTGCAACCCCTCCCAGCTTGGTATCATCCACAAACTTTATAAGTGTTCTCTGTATGCCATTATCTAAATCATTGATGAAGATATTGAACAGAACCAGACCCAGAACTGATCCCTGTGGGATCCTACTCATTATGTCTTTTCAGCATGACTTGAACCACTGATAACTACTCTCTGGGAATGGTTTTCCAACCAGTTTTGCACCCACCTTATAGTAGCTCCATCTAGGTTGTATTTCCCTAGTTTGTTTATGAGACAGTCATGCAAAACAGTATCAAAAGCTTTACTAAAATCAAGATATACCATGTCTGATTAAATGATTAAAGAATTAAAAACATCCCTTAAAGTGACAGACTCAGAGAGCTCAGTCTATTTAGTTTAACAAAGAGAAGGTTAAGGAATGACGTGATTATAGTGTAAGTACCTCTAGGGGGAACAAATATTTGATAATGGGTCTTTCAATCTAGCAGAGTAAGGTATAACAGGATCCAGTGGCTGGAAGCTGAAGCTAGACATACATTTTTTAAGACTGAGTGTAATTTACCATGGGAACAGTTTACCAAGGGCTGGGCTGTATTCCCCATCACTGCAAATTTTTAAATCAAAATTGGATTATTTTTCTAAAAAGGATGCTCTAGGAATTATTTTGAGGAAGTTGTATGGCCTGTGTTATACCGGACATCAGACTAGATCACCACAATGGTCCTTTCTGGCCTTGGAAACAATGAAGACCTTGAAGGATCAGGTCTAGTGTTTGAAACCCAAGCACTGTAGCATCCTGTTAAAAGCTAGAGAACCAAAATGTGAAACTTATTAGAAAGCAGCCATCAGTGAACTAATTCTATTCTATCCTAGCACATCTGTCAACTGGACAACAATATACATTCAAAGTTGTCCCATCTATTTTCTTTGTTCAAACAAAATGCAATGTAAACAGTAAATGAATATAAACAGAGAGAAGTAAATGAGATTTTTGCCCAAAGTTTCAGTTTTAGTAGTCACAGATAAGGAAATATGCTTTTTTAACACACACACGCACACACAACGCTTTTAACCTGACAGTACTCAAACTTTTTTAATATGTATTGTAAAAGGGGGCACTCATCTCTGGAGTACCTTCTAGCAGCTGGATGTGTTAATGAACCCTTTTCCCCACTCCTGGCACCCCCTGTAGGTCTGTGGCTCAGCCCTCCAGCCAAGTCACAGTCAATACAAATAAACCCCTTCCAGGGTAGCAAAGTGTTCAATAAACTGTCAGCCCTCCCCAAGTCTTCAGCCCCATCTCTGGGCCCTTGAAATCCCACCCTTCATTTGGGCTTCTAAATGAGCCTTTTCTCCTTCTCAGGGCTTAGACCACTTTGCCATTGGGGAAACCCAGGCCTGCACACTACTCCAGGTCCCAACCTAGGGACCTATAAACATCAACCACATACTGATTCCTTTAATTGGTTGCTGCTACATTCCTTGGGCCCACCTGGTCTCCTTACCTCTGGCTGTTACCTTAGGGCTAGAGCTCTCAGGTCCTCTTGCTCCTAGGTTTAGCAAATGCAGCCCATCAAGCTCCTTCATCCAGAGTGCAGCTAGCTAGCCAGCCAGCCAGCCAGCCAGCCAGCCAGCCAGCCAGCCAGCCAGCCAGCCAGCCAGCCAGCCAGCCAGCCAACTAGCTAACCCACCCCTCCACCCCAGCCAGGGCCTGCCCTGCTAACACCCTGCAGCTCCTTTTATCTAAGCCTGCTGGGCTCTGATTGGCTGCTTCCACAAGGCTTCTCTAAGCAGGCCTGGAGGACCCACCTTCACTGCTCTTTCCTGGGACAGGCTGTAGTAGGACTGCAGGACCACCAGCAGGGGATCATGAAGAGCCAGATACACTCCATCACACATACACACACACACCCTCCTCTAAAGCAGAGCATTTCCCTGCACTGCTTTGGATGTTTGTGATGTCATCAGCTGTGGCGGAGAAACATAGAACTCAGAACCTGTCAGGAAACTGAAGTAGAAAGAACCTAAGGCCCAGATTCTGCAATGAGATTCATTTGGGCAGGACCCTTGTGCTACATGGTGCCCTACTAAAGTCAGCAGGAAGTACAGATATACAACTCCAACTGCAGAATCTAGATCTAATTTATTAAATATTGTTTGTATGTTGAAAGAAAATTACAATGTGCTCGTCAGCACACAACATACAGTGAATTTCAAATATTAAACAGCTATTTGATCATATTGTTATAAAGTAGCTTAGATGTTGTGACCCCAAGTCACAAGCAGCTTGGAATAAAATGCTAGATAATTTAGACTCCCCCTGGTTTTCGCTTGGTTCTTAAGTAACTTGTATTGATTAGTCAAAAATGCTTCAGATTTTTCCCTCTAATGCAGCACATCAAGAATTTTAAACTGTTTTACAAATCAGCAGCTTCCTGCCGCGAGAGCCAAATGATAATTCAAAATAAAATCCCTGTGCACAGACAGAATGTGTAAATCAGGACTTCAATGCACAGCAGAATAGTTATGACACTTAATTTGTATTTATATAGAAATATCAGTGACATAACAGTGTTGCCAGCTCCAGGGCCGGCGCTTCCACTAGGCGATCCTAGGCGGTCGCCTAAGGCGGCAGGATGTGGGAGGCGGCATTTTGCCGCCCTCGACGGAATTTTGGCGGCGATTCCTCTGGGGGGGCGGGGGGGCGGAGGAGAAAAGTGGCTGCGGAAACGCCTCCGAGAACCACGGCTGCCCAGAGGGGCTTCTTCCGCTCCGGGTCTTCGGCAGAAATTCGGCGGCAGGTCCTTCACTCACTCCGCCTGCCGCCAAAGTACCCCGAAGACCCGGAGCGGAAGGACCCCCGCCGCTGAGAACGCAGCTTCAGAGGAGGAGCTGCCGCCAATTACTGAGGAGGAGCGCTGCCGCCTAGGGCGGCAAAACCCTGGCGCCGTCCTGGCCAGCTCTCACAATTTCATCATGAGCTTCGCAATATTTGGTGTTTTTTCTTACAGCCCAGTTGCTGAAGCCATGAGATTAAGCGAGAATACCACCTTGTTTAAGGAAGATTTTTAGTCCCCAGTGTTGTAGAAAAAAAGCTGGAAAATATGAACCCTAAAGGCTCAAAACACTGAAGGCCAACAACAAAAATATAAACCCTATTTAAAAAAAAAAAAAGACGTGATTTAAGCCAATTGATTTTTGGAGGGCCTGACTCCTGATTTTCAGTCTTTTGGGCTTGACAATGCTGCATAGTGACATATGGTGCTGAACTGTCTCAAATGATTAAGACTTATACTGCCTCCTTCAGTACGAACACAATTGGTTAGAGTCAGATATACTTCACCACTAGGCGAGGAAAGATTCCTAGGTGCCCACCCATAGCTAATACCACTCAAATCACGATTCCTCATTCATGGAATTTTTCTCTTAATTAAATTTATACACAGATTAAAACACAGTTGGGCGGGTAGCTATAAATGGATAAAAAGGTAAGTAGTCATGCTTTTAAATAGACCAGGGAGAGAAGTGATAATTCAGGCTTCCATCAGGGAACGGGGTTCAAGTCCAGGACTCTACCTCATGGTAGGCAGTTTTGCATGCTGTACTATGTTGAAATTAATTCACTGTAATCAGAAGCTGCTGTTTCCATACAAAAATAATGGCAATGTGCACCATCCTGAGACAATGTACATTTGTATTATTTCCTGATGCTGCATGGTAGGCACAGTTCAGGTTGTGTAAATCTTGATGCTCTTCATAAAGCTGTCCTATTTTCATACAAATATTAATTGTTCACCAAAATTTACCAAATGTAATAAAAATGGTGAAGATTCATGGTGGTGATCCAGTTCTGAATTTTCACTATGGTCAGTATGGTGTGTTTGTAATCAGGCGTTTGTTCTGGCCCATTAGAGAGATAAGATATAACAGGGAGGGAAGTATGGATCGAAATTTCCTCCAACTCCAGTAGGTATAATGGAGGTGCATGCTTTAAAGAGGCAAAAAAAAAAAATGTAAAAAGGGACCCAGTTAAAAAAAAAAATCTACCTATCAAAATGCCTTCCTATGCTCATTATCTTCCATGGGCTCTCATTTTACACACACACACACACACACACACACACACACACACACACACACACACAATTCTGGCACAGTGCAATCAGAACATAAGAACGGCCATACTGGGTCAGACCAAAGGTCCACCTAGCCCAGCATCCTGTCTTCCTACAGTGGCCAATGCCAGGTGCACCAGAGGGAATGAACAGAACAGACAATCATCAAGTGATCCATTCCCTGTAGCTCATTCCCAGCTTCTGGTAAACAGAGGCTAGGGACACCATCCCTGCCCATCTTGGCTAATAGTCATTGATGGACCTATTCTCCATGAATTTATCTAGTTCTTTTTTGAACCCTGTTATAGTCTTGGCCATCACAACATCCTCTGGCAAGCAGTTCCACAGGTTGACTGTGCGTTGTGTGAAAAAATACTTCCTTTTGTTAGTTTTAAACCTGCTGCCTATTAATTTCATTTGGTGGCCCCTAGTTCTTGTGTGATGAGAAGGAGTAAATAACAGTTCCTTATTTACTTTCTCCACACCAGTCACGAAAAGAAACACTGCATGAGGAGAATTGGCTCCCAAGCACTAATGTAATAAACATGATAAATAAGAATAATAAATCACATCCTCGGCAAAGGAGATATGGCAATTTACGCCAGCTAACGATCTGATGCAGTTTTTTGTGGTTCTTTTGGCAGGATCACAATGGACATTTTCTTAATCAAATAGGGCATTAATACTTTGACTGAAGGAGAGGTTGTGAAAAGAGAGTTGAACTGCTATTTTGAGTTAGCAAATGTAGACATTAAATGAAAGAACTGAGACTTTACACACACACACACACACACAAACAAATATTGTGAAGACATTGCGTAAAATTGCTTTAACTTTAAAAGTGGTATTGTTAATAGCCAAATATTTTATAATTTTCCAGTTAAACTTTAAAAGTAATTATTATTGCATGTGTGTTTTACGTCTGTAAGTCTTAAGCAACAGCCAGCAGAATTTCATTTTCCTCCATTACTTTCAGCAGTAAGTTTCCTTAAAAGTTTCCTGACTGCAAATGGCATGCCTCTGGATGTAAAATACAAAGTTGTGGTAGGTGTCTCATTTCCACAAAACAGATTTAGAATTAGAAATGATGGGGCCAAACCAAAACCCCACTAGCAAAAGTCCCCAAACTCTGGCTGTAGGAGAGATTGAACTCTGAATCTAGGTTCTGAACTTCACAACTGTTCTAATCACGGAAATTACTCAAATATAAATACCTGAGTTTTAGTGGTGGGAAGGAAGAATTTCTAAATCTGGATTTGGATCCAGAGTCAAATTTTCCACCTTGTACAAATCACTACTTAGAATTAACAAGTACTACAAGAACCTTTAATCCATCTTTGAACCAAATTTAAGAAAGCCACCGCCTGACTCTCACTTACAGACTGGGACTGATTAGGCTTCCCTGCCTCTTGCCCCCTTTATTCATTTTTTAAAATATATAATGAGGAATGAACATTTTCAGCGTAAAATAGTTCTCCTCAGAGGGAATACCAACCAGCTGAAACAATGGGTTTTTGGCTTCATATTCTCACTAATTACTAAGGAGGATTTTTACTTGAGGCTCCATTAATCACAGGTCCCCAGAAAATGACAGATCCTGAATCTGCAGGTGGTCAACCCATTGAACAGAGAGTTTGCCCTGCCCCTAAAAGCCATTACAATTTATTTTATCTGTCAGAGAATTATAAAGCCAAACACTAATAGGTACCACGCTCAGGACTGGATTTCCAATTAGGCAAAGTAGGCACGTGTCTAGGGGAACTGACGTTCTAGGGTCACCTTACCTTTATAAAACTGTGTGCAACACGAAGGTCACCTGTTGGCGGGGGGGGGGGGAGGGGAGAGGCACTGAAGATGCTATCCCTAGCGGCATCTAAGGTGTAAATCCGGCCCTGACCATGCTGCTCATAATGTGTAATGTCACATTCCTGGGTTACTATGCCACTTGGGACTCCAGGCACTACTGAAACAAAAATAGCAAGGGAAGAGTAGAGGTAATCCTCACTTCTGCAGGGGAAGGAGAGGTAGCTTCCAGACAAAATATGCCAAAGAATGTGGGAAGTTTAAAACATTTCTTTGAAAAATTGATTTTACCCTGCAGAGAAGCCTGAAAAAGAGTTTAGTCATTAACTATACCTTGGACAGTTTACTGACACAGTGGGGACCTCTCCAGCAGCCCTCAAGTAAAGCTAAGAAAAATCTTCATTAAGAAGAAATGATCTGTCTTCAGATTATTTGATATGTCCTAGACTGGGATTATTTTTAGACCATGATAGATTCCTACCCAGATCCTTGCTGCTTACCTCTCACTCTCCTGTAAGCGAATGCACAAGTGCACATACCCATACCCACCTGTGATGGGTTCCCCCCAGGGTGCCACTTAGAACTGGGTACCACTGAGCCCTCTGACCCACCAGCCTGGGCTCCCTCTCTCACTGTGCTTCTGTGACAAGCTGGAGACCTTCTCCTGGCCCTACACTTCCACCAGCATTCACACAAGTAGGGGGACAGCCCGCTGAAGTTACATGCAGGCTCTCTGACTAGTCACTGCACGAACCAACAGTAGAAAGGCTAAAGCCAAGGTAACTCTCAGCTCCCTAGACCCCTTTCCCCCCCTCCCCTCTGGAGTATGCACCCAAAATTATACGGTCTTGCGCTGAACAGGGAACTGTACAATGTAAGCTCATAGAGTTCGTCCCCGCCTCCCAGTGTGGAGAGGAATATGCAACAGCCTTTGTCCCTTGAGCTATGATTTCCCATGCACTTCAGTCCAACTCACTGGTTTAGATAAAGTAAAAACAAGTTTATTAACTACAAAAGATGGATTTTAAGTGATAAGTGATAAACAGATCAAAGCAGATTACCTAGTAAATAAACAAAAATGCAAACTAAGTCTAAGATATTATAAAGATAGGATACGAATTAGCAAATTCTCACCCTGGCTGAGGATACAAGCAGGCTGCAGATTCTTAAGGCACAAGCTACACTTGCTCTGCAGCTTGGAATCCCCAGGTTTTCATACACAGGCCAGAAATCCCTTTAGCCTGGGTCCAGCATTTCCCCCAATTCAGTCTTTGTTCCTCATATGTTTCCAGGAATCTTCTTGTGTGGGGAGTGAAGATCAACAGATGATGTCACTCCCTGCCTTACATAGCTTTAGCATATGGTGGGAACCCTTTGTCCCAAACTCAGTTTGTAGAAAAACACTGACATCTCAAGATGGAGTCCAGAGTCATGTGGCCCAGTCACATGCCCTTGCAAAATTTGCTGAGCCACAGCAGCCATTACTTACAGGCTGTCTGGAACGTTCACAGGAAGGTTAAGTTCTTCCAGGGTCCATTGTCTTTGCTGATGGGCCATCAGCTCTGTTTGGCGTCTTCATTGTTGTACCAGAAAGGCTAGTTGTGGGTGTCACCAGGAGTAAGTATGATTGAAATAAAGATCCATAGTCAATATTCCTAACTTTAGATACAAAAATGATACATGCATACAAATAGGATAATCATATTCAGCAAATCATAACTTTTCCAATGACACCTCATATGACCTGTCTTGTACAAAATGCATCATAATTATGCCATAATCATATCATAATAATATTACCGTGAAGAATATGGGGTGCAGTGTCACACCACCATTCTGTTACACTGGGCCAGATCCTCAGATGCTGTGAATCAGTATAGCTCTATTGTAGTCAATGAAATCATGTTGACTTACACCACCTGAGGATCTGTCCCACTGACTCTTCTCCCTTAACCCAGGATATAATAATTGCTTGAATTGATAGGCAAATGTTGGCAGGAGAGATGTGTCCATTAACACCTGCACGTGCTGCCTCCATTCAAGAGTTCACATTTACAAATGTGAAAGTTTTTATTTCACACACACACACACACACACACACACACACACACAGAGAGAGAGAGAGACAGACAGACAGACAGACAGACAGACCTGCAGCATTAGTCTTCAGCAAGTCAGAGTTCTTAAACTATCCAGTTTGGCACCACGACATAAGCTTCCTAGCACGGACAGTGAGCAACACTAAATAAACGACAAAGGGCAAGGAAACACTATGAATGGTTTTACTTACAAAAGCTACCAACAAAATTAGCACTAATTGGCAATAACCTTGTTGGCAATCTCAGCCTAGATGCCATGGATTAGAGACTGAATTCTCACCACTATAAATGGCCCTTCTAAACAAGGTTAGACACACTGGCAGGGAAGCTAGTAGTACCGCTAACCTTCTGCACCAATCTATGGATGAACAGAGGACTTTAGTCTCCAGGGCTGTCAATCTAGCATAATTCAAAAGCTCTAGTTTCACCTAAGACTTCCGAAGGGAAAAAATTAAGAGAGAGATACCCAGCAGGAGGTGGGGGATTTCCAGTATTGTACATCTTTAAAGTAATGTAAAGTGACAAATAGATAAATATATGCTGAGTCCACTAGCATTTATATAGGGCTGATTCTCCACTACTAGGGTTGCCCTGGGATGCAGGGAGTTTTCCTTGGGCCTCCTGTTTAAGAGGTCCCCCAAAGTGATGGAGGGGCGGCCAGGACAATGTTTGGGTGAGAGGCATTGTGACCTGGTGCACAGGGTCGCAGTGACACTCAGGTTTGGCACCTGCCATCAATAATGCAGGGAACAACATGCTCAGCCTGACTGGGCCCAGATCCCCCAGCCAATTGCATCACCACACCAAGCCTGAGGCAACCCGCCAAGCCGAGAGCCCGGAGGCAGGAGCTGAGTTGGAGATACCATTCCTACCAGTAGCAGGGCTGGAGCTCAGGGACAGGCACATCCTCATGTGGAGGGCAGTGACCCCACAGGACAGGGCCCTCTGATCCTTTGTCCCTTCCCCTCTTTCATCTCCATGATAATTTTTAAGGGGGGGGAGGGGCTCCAATATTAGATTTTGCCCTGGGCCACCAAAAACCTCTTTGCAGTTCCATCCACTACCCTGCGAAATCATGTACAAAGCAGGGGTAAAAGCACAAACCTTTGAACTGAGTAACATGTGGCTTGATTTCTCTATACTTAAAAATAGGGGGGGATAGCTGGAATTGGCAATTTCAAAACTGAAGAAACGTTTCAAGTGCAAACACTCTACTTAACCACTGTTTACACTATAACAACCCTACATTTCCACACGAGTAACTTTATTCACACTTTTTGTGCCAGTGACATCAAATGGGACTGCTAGCATGAGTAACATGACTTCTGTGTAAATGTCTGTAACATCAGGCCTTAACTTTCAACAGGACCCTTTGACAGTAATAAATAGAAGGGAGGAAGTGAGATATGACAAGGGTTACAAGAACAGGGTCATGCAGTTACTCAGCTTTGATACAAACATATCTCGATGGGTCCATAAAGGGGGTTTTGTTTGATTTTATAAAAATATCTATTTTATATTTATATATAAAACCCCACATTAGCTCATTATGATTTTTTTCATATATTTTGTATTCCCTGATGTTTCAGAGCGAAACTGATGCTCCTTACAACATGCCTCTTCTTTAAAGAAAAAGATATTTTAGCTTTAATAGTTAAATCGACTCCTTACGCATCTCTTCATCAGATGGTAGTAACCTTTTAAAAGTATTCATGATATAAATATAAGCCTTCAAAAATAGAGCTAAGCGGTGTTGTTTTATTTAGTTGGGGGGGGGGTTCCTTCTGCTTCCAAGGATTTCATGTGAATTTGGGGCTTATGTAAGGTTCCAGATTCCCTGCCGTGGAGAATGAAGTTCTCTCTCCAAAGAATACAAACAGCTGAAGTGCAAGCTGCTTGCACTAACACTGCTTGTATAAACAGGCCAAAGGAGGTTTCTGATGAATAGTTTGTCTTCACACGACAAACCTTTGTCAAATATTGCCATTGTTCCCACTTCAAAAATGAGAAATATCAATTTCATTCATAAATACTGATAGCAGCTGCCAAATTCTGCATTCCTGGTATAACCCTTCAGCCAAATGCTGTTGGTAGACAGGTGATGTGGGCAGCAAGCAGGGCCACCAAGAAGGGCCAGGTTCAAATATCTAGTTAGGGTTCCTCTTAAAATAAACAAACACCAGTGGTTTGAGCTTCCACCCCGTAACTTGGGAAAAACTGAACATCTTGTATGGGCATACTTCACAGCACTCGTTACAAGCACCGAGTGTGTACAAAACAAGAAAACTTTATAAAGGGGTAAAGGAGCACAGCTTTGGTTTGGGAAAAACAATAAGTTTATATAAATAAATAAAAACACCCATCCCACAGCTTCTTTGGCGATAGTCCTTTACCTCAGTTTCCCCACCTGCCTGTGACTGTTCAAAGAACAAACATG
Source organism: Malaclemys terrapin pileata (assembly GCF_027887155.1). Taxonomy (NCBI): domain Eukaryota; kingdom Metazoa; phylum Chordata; order Testudines; family Emydidae; genus Malaclemys; species Malaclemys terrapin. Next base: position 24,333,620 of record NC_071509.1, read on the forward strand.
CCTTTAACACCTCATTTTCTTCACTTCCCCTTGGGTGCATCCCACTCACAGTTTGTTGTCAGTGGTTAGTAAAGTTCCAAGGCCTGAGAGTGCAGTCATGCAGGTCCACCTCCAGCACTGAGGGGAAAGTTTTGCCTGGCTTCTGTGAAGGGATACCTTGCTGTCACCTGTGTCATCTCTTGCCAAGCTGCTGCCACTACACCATTTCTTGCTGCACTGCTACCTCTCACCACGATATTGTCTTTGTGCCAGATTGGGTCCAGAAACTCCACCACCTCACCTTGCTGCCACCACCTCCACATCATCTCTCATCACAATGCCAAGCCTGGATCCTCAGGCTACACTCCCTAACCAGCTCAGGTGATTCTGGCTCTAATGGTGGTCCTAGTGGTGCTGGGTAAGGGGCCCATAACAGAGTGCAGTCAGCTCTATCATTGCATTGCAGATGGAGTTCAATGGCATATAGGACCCATGACCAGAGTCCTTGTCAACAAAGATTTACTCCTTGTCACAAGATAGGAATCCTTTCCTCTCCCTGTCTGTATATTATGTCCAAGCTCCACTACCCAGTCTTGCAAAACTGAGGGTCTGTTTATGGCAACTCCTCACTCAGGGCATATTAAGTACATTTCTGTTGCCCCTTTGTTATCCTCATTGTGTAACATTTCAAGACCTCTATGCTCAAAACTGAAATGAATTTTAATGCAAATGATCAAAATATTCACAGTAGGATGGTGGACATGAAACATGCAAATAAGGGCTGGCTCATTCCATCCTTTTCTCCAGTTCACCAATAGATGGTAACAAAGAGCTCCTTCCCTTTAGAACGACAGCCCACAGGCTTACACTCGCACATCCAAAACTCCCATTGAAAGAGCAGACCTACTAGACATCTATATTTTCAATCATTGGCAACCCAATTCAACCTAACAGTTGAAATATACCCATAAACTGACAAAAAAGCAAAAAAATTTCCAGATGAAGTTCAGCTCTGTGCACACTTGAGCACATCGTCTATGGGTTGAAGGGTTGTTTAAATGGTTCGGAGGCCTTGAAGTGGCTCTCTGCACAGAGATGAATTTCATCCTCCATGATTGAGGATCAAAACTAGACACTTCTATTATACATAGATCAATGTGTCCTCGAAGATGCTTTGAATAAATTGTCCTCTCTTTGCACTTCACCCCTGAGAGAAATAGGAAAAGCCTTCATTTGTTAAATTAGTTTCCTGTTGGTGAGACTGAAGAAAGAATGTTGGTGAATTCATTTGCAGTGAAAGTTGGCATAAAGTCCCTCTAAGAATCAGATTGACCAATCCTTCCAAAGTAACATTCATAGGGTTTATCAAAATGGTTTTAAAATTTTCCACCCACCCAGGAAGCAAGAAATAACATATCACCGCTAAGAACCTCAAAAACTGTTATCAGGCAACATACAATCAACTGTTATATGAAAGTGCTGTGACTTGCATTCCCTCTCTGAAGTACATTTATGTATTCCATTCTGTGGCCAGCTACTGTATATTCTAGCTATTGTATATTCCAATGGGATGGTAAAGAAATGTTGCTCAGCTCCTCCTGCCTGCTGTTCAAACCTAATTTGGACTGCAGATGTAAGCTGATAAAAGGTCTTCTAGCCAAATGTGTAGTTAGGACCGAATAAGCGAAATCATTTGTCATTAAAACTAAGCTATCTGTTTCCCTCCCAGGATGACATTCTTCCTTCTTGTTAAGTGCCATGGCTCACTGCCAATAAGGCTGCAATTACAAAGATTTTGATAAGGCATTCACCTAAAGCTGGCCAGCTGGGAGAGAGTCCACATAACCAGACAAGCCTGATGTTAGGGTGCCATACTGAACACAACGCCATCTACAGCCTCAGAAACAACTCTGACATCATAATCAAAAAGGCTGACAAAGGAGGTGCTGTCGTCATCATGAATAAATTGGAATATGACCAAGAGGCTGCTAGACAGCTCTCCAACACCACATTCTACAGGCCATTATCCTCTGATCTCACTGAGGATTACCTAAAGAAACTACACCATCTGCTAAAAAAAACTCCCTGACAAAGCACAGGAACAAATCTGTACAGACACATGCCTAGAACCCCGACCAGGGGTATTCTATTTGCTACCCAAGATCCATAAACCTGGAAATCCTGGACGCCCCATCATCTCAGGCATTGGCACCCTAACATCAGGCTTGTCTGGTTATGTGGACTCTCTCCTCAGGCCCTTCGCTACCAGCACTCCCAGCTATCTTCGAGACACCACTGACTTCCTGAGGAAACTACAATCCATCGGTGATCTTCCAGAAAACACCATCCTGGCCACTATGGACATAGAAACCCTCTACACCAATATTCCACACAAAGATGGACTACAAGCTATCAGGAACAGTATCCCCGATAATGCCACAGCTAACCTGGTGGCTGAACTTTGTGACTTTGTCCTCACCCACAACTATTTCACATTTGGGGACAATATATACCTTCAAGTCAGCGGCACTGCTATGGGTACCCGCATGGCCCCACAGTATGCCAACATTTTTATGGCTGACTTAGAACAACGCTTCCTTAGATCTCGTCCCCTAACGCCCCTACTCTACTTGCGCTACATTGATGACATCTTCATCATCTGAACCCATGGAAAAGAAGCCCTTGAGGAATTCCACCATGATTTCAATAATTTCCATCCCACCATCCACCTCAGCCTAGATCAATCCACACAAGCGGTCCATTTCCTGGACACTACTGTGCTAATAAGCGATGGTCACATAAACACCACCCTATACCAGAAACCTATTGACCGCTACACTTGCCTACATGCCTCCAGCTTCCATCCAGGACACACCACACGATCCATTGTCTACAGCCAAGCTCTAAGATATAACCGCATTTGCTCCAATCCCTCAGACAGAGACAAGCACCTACAAGATCTCTATCAAGCATTCTTAAAACTACAATACCCACCTGCTGAAGTGAAAAAACAGATTGACAGAGCCAGACGAGTACCCAGAAGTCACCTCCTACAAGACAGGCCCAACAAAGAAAATAACAGAACACCACTAGCTGTCACCTTCAGCCCCCAACTAAAACCTCTCCAGCGCATCATCAGAGATCTACAACCTATCCTGAAAGATGATCCTTTACTCTCACACATCTTGGGAGACAGACCTGTCCTCGCTTACAGACAACCCCCCAACCTAAAGCAAATACTCACCAGCAACCACACATCACTGAACAAAAACACTGATCCAGGAACCTATCCTTGTAACAAAGCCCGATGCCAACTCTGTCCACATATCTATTCAAGTGACATCATCATAGGACCTAATCACATCAGCCATACCATTAGGGGCTCGTTCACCTGCACATCTACCAATGTGATATATGCCATCATGTGCCAGCAATGCCCCTCTGCCATGTACATTGGCCAAACCGGACAGTCTCTCCGCAAAAGAATTAATGGACACAAATCTGACATCAGGAATCATAATACTCAAAAACCAGTGGGAGAACACTTTAACCTGTCTGGTCATTCAATGACAGACCTGCGGGTGGCTATATTACAACAGAAAAACTTCAAAAACAGACTCCAACGAGAGACCGCTGAGCTGGAATTGATATGCAAACTAGACACAATCAACTCAGGATTGAATAAGGACTGGGAATGGCTGAGCCATTACAAACATTGAATCTATCTTCCCTTGTAAGTATTCTCACACTTCTTATCAAACTGTCTGTACTGGGCTATCTTGATTATCACTTCAAAAGTTTTTTTTCCATTTACTTAATTGGCTTCTCAGAGTTGGTAAGACAACTCCCACCTGTTCATGCTCTCTGTATGTGTGTATATATATCTCCTCAATATATGTTCCATTCTATATGCATCCGAAGAAGTGGGCTGTAGCCCACGAAAGCTTATGCTCTAATAAATTTGTTAGTCTCTAAGGTGCCACAAGTACTCCTGTTCTTTTTGCGGATATAGACTAACACGGCTGCTACTCTGAAACCTGTCATTTTCTCCACTGTAATTATTAACAGTGGTGGTTCCTGAAGAGAAGGAAATATTAAATAGAGCACAAATGCCAGATGCAATCCCACTGAAAGCACACAGGAGTTTCCCTTTGTGTTGCACTACATTGCAATTAACAGTCTGACCTATGAATGGCTCAAGGCACCTTGCAAAACACTAAAAACATCTAAACTTTTCTAGTAAAACGTGCCTATGTTCACTACTGTTCTTAACTGTGTAATATCCATGTGGTCACATGTTGCCTGCCTTGGAAAATAGTCCTGGGTTAAAGGTGATCAACTGGACACTTACTATTTTGACGTCAATGGCTTCAGTAAACACTAGCCAGCCCTGTCTTACCATCAGAAAGTTATTTTCACCTCCAGATGCAAAAAGCAGCCATGATCTCATTTAGAAATTCTATCCTCAATGCTCCAGATAAAGGAACTGACAGATGACATTAATTGCTCTCATGGCATTTTGGTTTTGATCACTGAAATACACAAGTAGAAAAAATATCAAAATATATATTTTTAAATCACCTTTGAGGAAAGACACAAGTACTTCCTGAGCTATACACACACTGCTTGAAGAGGCTTTCCCCTTTTTTGGTTTAAAGATGATTTCCAAAGTCATACGGGGAAGTATATTAACATTACAATGATCTGCTGAATACCCCAAATAGCAATTCTAAGAGGCACGTTTATTGTACCATACATGTAAATACATCTTTTCTCATGTCCAGGTACCCAAAGCTGTAGGTTGTGGCTTTCACTCCACATGACATCTAAGCATGGACTTTACTAGTAAAGTCACAACTACCAAGCAGCCTCACTGATAACAGGACTTCTCACCTATGTTGAATGCTTTTAATGGCTTTATCATGCCATGAGAGCCCTGCATGCAACAGTTCTACAGCACCAGAATGGAAAAAAACTCCATTGCCCACTCAGTTGTCCGCAACCCCCATGCACTGTTTCCACAACCCCCTGATGAGGAAAATATTTAAGTTTCACACAGCTCTAACTCTGACTGCATTTCAAAGGATGCAGCATATCACCAAGAGATTAATGACTCAGATAGGAGTCAATTTAAAAATGAAGCTATTTTTTGCATTCTGGACAGCAAGGAGCATCTTCAAAATATTAAATATTTCTACCTTAAGTGATAATGTTTTGCAGGATACAAATTAAAGGAAAATGGCACATTTCCCTTAACAATCAAGCAATTTTAGGACAAAATAAAAAGCATAAACACATAGCATCAAAAACTGGAAGCACAGAGTTTACAGAATACAGTTCATATTACTGCTTTACCATTAGCTATGGGTTAATTTTAAAATGAGACCACAATACCAACTTCAAACAGTTCTAATTTTGGACGCGTCTTAGAAAGTGTGAAATAGGTGGGCTTTCTGTCTACCAGGACATATAAAATCTCTCTGTCTGACAGAGAAAAGTTGAGGCAAAGAGATGTATGCACATGGTTTTTAGCACTCATGTATGCAAGACCCTCATGTATGCAAGTGGAGGACTGCAAGACAAATTAAGGAGAGATGCCTGTATTAACATATTTTATTGGCATAATAGCTATCTGTAGCAGATAGCTATATTAGCAAAACAAAAATGTCACACACATTCTACAGTAATATAATTCTATAATTATGAACATTTCTAAAATTACTCCAGAGCACTAGTCCACATTATTGACTAAAGGCTCAAAAAAGTTAGAGTCACATTTCAGTTTAGAGCAAAATAAAGTCTCTGAAAATATTCCCTCCCCTTCTGGAAAATCTTACAGCTTCTAACAGAAAATGGTAACTTTTCTATACATTTTTTGATCCACACAATGGAATGCAATGATGGATTACATCCCTGATACAGAATTCTAAAAGATGGTTCAAAACATATATAAAGAGAATTTTTAAAAAAAATTATATGGTTTTTAGAACAATATTTATAGAACACTTTCTAATTAACCCAACTGTTCTTTTCACCTCTCCCTTATATAGTTCTTTGCCATAAAGGTTTAAGTCTATGTTTTTCACTTTTTACTATCCTACAGTAATTCTTCTATGCAGCTAAAATAGAAACTATTTTCCTAACTTCATTTTCTTTCTTCCGTAGCAGCCCAGATGTTTGGATTACCGTTCTTCCTAACGGACAGACGGAGACCATACACTAAGGCTATTTCCTTTCTTAAGATGAAAGGAAGCATCTATATATGGACTATCAGAACCTTGTTTTGATGGAATGAGGTTTCCACCCTGTAACAAGGTCAGCCGCCTCCCAGCACCCCGTTATGGCCAGAGGTCACTCTGCAGCACCTGCCTCTGTTTCCCCTCTTAATTCCTCAATAACTCGACAACACAATCCAAAGTTAGTTAAACACTCCCCTTCTGGGGGTCTAATTTATTCAGTCCTCTGGGTACACACTGGCTCTCCAGGACTGACCCCTTAGACAGGGAATCCCCAGCCCTCATTCCAATAGTTTGATCCTAATTCAACAGTAACTCCCAGACTTTACCTAGCTGGAGCTCAGCCTCCTGGCTCTGACTTCTCAGCTCCCCGGTATGAAGGCCTTCCTTGCAGGAATCTTTCTCACTCCCTGCCATTTTCTCAGCTTCCCCCTTCACTGTAGCCTTCAGCTGCTCTTTACAGGGCAATCACTCTTCTAGGTGTGGCAATCACGTCTCCTAGGCATGGCTCTGTCCGAAATCAGGGTTGGCCAACCCCAGGCCCTCCAGCATTCCCTATTAGGAGCAGGCACTTGGCAATTTATTCAGTGGGGCAGGACATTATGGACAGCAATATCAATTCCCAATATATCAATCTGCATCAGCACCACCACTCTGATCACCGCTGCCACCACCACATACTGGGAGCCAAACATTTACCATGCACAACTGATAGTTCTTTTCCCTAATCCAGATAAGTACTCTCACTAGACTGGCTCAGAGAGAGAGAAATCAGGTAACCTCAACATCGCCACAGGGGTGTCCTAATTAATTCCTGAAAAGAAGAAATAAGTCACTTGCTATTCCTTCCCCCATTCCCTGAGTGTGTCATTCTCCACCCCCAACTATTTTTCTCACCTTTTTACTATTGCTCTTTGTCTAACAAGAATTTAATTTAGCTGAACTGCAAATATCAAAGAGAACCTGCATTTTCCCATCTTGTGCTGTTTATTTCTCTCCCTTATTTGTGTATGTTTGTCTAGCTTTGTCAGTTCAGACTTTAAACAGAACCAGAGAGCTCTTTTTAAAGCAATTCCCTCTCCCCCCACTCCCACATGGATATTTAACGCCATAATTGACACTTACAAGCAAAGGTTTTCCCCTGTAAAAAAAAAAAAAAAAGTCCAAACAGAGACGAGAAAGGGGGGAGAATGGAGTTTGTTACAGTGTAGATTTACTTATTCCTTAAAGTTTTTAATGCCTTGATTCCTCCTCCCCCTTTCTTCTTTACTTATGATGTTATTAAATATTTAAAAGTAATTTGATTGGTGGGGTAAAACAAATGAATCCAGGTCACTGGAAACAATTCCCTGAATCCAAATTACTCTTAATGTTTTGACAGTAAGAAAAGTAACAAGAAGGTTTACTTAAAATTTATATCATCCCAAATACCCTATCCAATCCTGGCAACAGTATACAGTCACAAACAGCTAAAATGCATTTGAGTAACTGAAGCCCAATTTGCTGTACAGTGTAAGGCACTTCCACAGCGTTATTATTTCTGTTTAGCTGCAGCTGTCTGTAGTTAGTGGGGGTTTCTGACACAGGCTAGAAGGAATTCAGCCAGAAATCTGAAACCTGTTACAGTTGGGAACACATTTATGTGCAGTAACTAGGTAACTGATGACTTCATAGAAGCCTTCCTAACCTATTTAAAATTTGAGAAAACAGCTAGAAAGAGATTTTGACTTCCTGGTTAATGTGCACACCAAAATCAATAAATAAAAAGAAATGGACCCCTAAGGGCATCTTCTACATTAAAGGCCTCCCCAGAGTATTGACTATGTAAAATCTTACATACTATTGCATGAAACCATTACATAGTTTCTTACTATAGCTTTAAGAAAATGAATTAGAAAATTACACAAACACTGACAAACAAGACGGATGGAAACAGGGGCCACCAATGTAAGTCTCTGCAATTGCAGAAAGTTGATCTTGTCCACCTGATCCTAAAGATGCCTTCTGTATGCTCTTGAGGATGGCAAAGGTCTCTAGCTGCCAAAATACTGCCAGGTAGAATGCAGCAAGAGATTTACATAAAGAACAGAGGACTGATCAGAGTGACTGTTTGAGCCTATTTATTTTTCTTCAAAGACCTTGACATTGTAGAAGCTTCCAAATAGTGAAGTGAACCCCCATTTTCCACTCTGTCGGAGCTCCACTAGGACGTAGTGAAGAGTGGTGGCAGGAGGCAACCAGATACCACCAGGCCTCTGCAGAACTTGAAGCCAAGGGTCTAATCCAACACCCAAAACTGGCATAAGGTGCCGCCTCCAGCACCTCACCCCCAGTATTCCTTCAGTTTATTCCTCTCAGACTCCTTCCTCCCCTTTACTTTATGAGTCAGTTGACAGATGGTATAAGAGGTGGACATGCTGCCTCCAGCACCTTAAGGCCCATGGAGATTCCTCTTACAAAGGGGGAATTGTCGAATCCGAATCACTGGCTTGTGTAAGTAAAAGCACAGTGAAGTGAACTTGGCAGACTGAATAATCCAACCCTTAGATTCCAGGAAAGAGCAAAGAAACACATCAATGTTTCTACATTTGAAAAGGTACAATCAAGCCAAAGCAGAAAAAACATGATGTTTTTTCACCTTACAAAATTATAATAGTACCTTACCAGCATGCCCAACATCAGCCAACCCAGGGACTGAGAAACCCTGGTTACGACATGGACCTAGATCATTTTCACTGCAACACAATGTACTACCATTAGGTCAACCTCCCCTATCTCCGTCACCTTCACCACCATGTTAATGCAATTGTTAGCTTCCACGCTTAGGTATGATTAGTTCACAGCATTGATGTTAATGTCCTTACATTCATAGTGTTTAAGGCCAGAGAAACCAATAGATCATCTAGGCTGAACTCCAGTATATCACAGGCCATAGAATTTCACCCAGTCACTCTCAGATTAAGTCCAATAATTTGTGTTTGGATAAAGCATATCTCTTCCAGAAAAGCATCTGGAGATGGAGAATCCTCCACTTCCTTTGACAGTTGTTTGTTTGTCTTCTGTTCCAATGGGTAATCACCGTCACTGTTAAAAATGTGCGCCTTATTTTTCATTTGAATTTGTCTGGCTTCAGCTTCCAGCTATTGGTTCTTGATATGCCTTTTGCTGCTAGACTGAAGAGCCCTTAGTACCTGGTATTTTTCCCCATGAAGGTACATGGTGAAGTTCATTTCAACTGAATATATATATGTGTATATATATATATACACAGACAGACAGGCAGACAGAGAACTTAGCATACCACTGAAGTGACACTGCCTGTGAGGTGAAACAGTGCACAGCAGTGCTACAGGAGAAGATGTGAAAATGTCATCTCCAACTGAAATTTCAAGGGAAATTTTAAGGGGGCAGAATGTAATGCCCTATTTGCTTTAGCATCTCATCAAAAAGGCAACATGTCCAGACACACAGCAGCCCCTGCATCATGTTGGGGCATCATTTCAGTGCTAACTCAGAAAAATAATGTCACTTCCTCAGTTAGTCATCACTACTTCCTGCCATACCTGGGAATTACAGGTCGAGAATAGAAGTCCTAACCTGACCCACCCTGGCCCTGCTTATGAGATCTGATAAGATCACGGCTTGAAGTGGTTATGGCTCCCCTGCTGAACAGCATAATAGATTCACCCAATCATACTAGACAAGTTAATTTACTGGATGTATCTATCTGGCACAACCTGATGTTCCACAAGAAACTGCTGCCATCAGCTGTGAAAGCAATAAAATAACATGCTTCAGTGGTTGCACCTGGTTTGATCTTGAGTATGAGAACCAATGAAAAAACACAAAGGGCAATTAGTGCCACCCTACAGGCTCACATTTTATATACAATACACACATACTTTATATACACACATATTAGGTATACAAAAACAAACAGTCTTGCACTTACAAAGAAGTGCATGGGTAATAATATACTCATACACACTGTGAAGTTCCCCTCTGGAGCTGTCTGGACCGGTGTCTGATAGGTCATCCCAATCCTTGACTCTGGGAGCCAGCCTTACCCTGCTCTGCTGTGAGAACCCCCACTCCTGGGCTGTTCACGCACAGCCTCTGGCATGTAAACTGCTCCCAGCTACTTGCAACCGAATGACATTAGCCAATATCTCCAGTCCCAGACACAACCAGCGTTGGACACTGCAAGCTTATATGAGTTTGTCAATTTAACAAAGAAATTGATATGTACCAGGCTTGTTCTCCCAAGGGGTGCCTCTGACATGCTTCAAACCAAACACACTGCTTCAGGTAGAATAAACAAACAGATTTATTAATTATGAAAGATAGATTTTAAGTGATTATAAGTCAAAGCACAACAAGTCAGATTTGGTCAAATGAAATAAAAGCAAAATGTATTCTAAGCGGATCTTAACACTTTCAATGCCCTTACAAACTTAGATGCTTCTCACCACAGGCTGGCTGGTTGCTCTTCAGCCAGGCTCTCCCCTTTGATCAGTGCTTCAGTCACTTGGTGTGGCGTCTGTAAGTGCAGGTGGAAGAGAGAGGAAGAGTATGGCACATGTCTCTTCCTTTTATCATGTCCTTTCCTCCCCCTTGGCTTTGCCCCCTGCCCTTCAGAGTCAGGTGAGCATTACTGAGTCTCTCCAAGCAAGGTTGAGCAATTCCCCTGGTGTGGCCTCATGCAGGTGAGTCATTGCATTGTAGCTCCCTTGCTGGACAATGGCTGTTAATGGGTTGTTTGACACCCCACCCGGGCGTAGGTTACTTTCCTTGCTGTTGCCTCTGGGGAGCTAATATCTGGCTGATTCCCCCAATTTACACCATATTTTAGTAACAACCATACTACACAATTCTCATAACTTCATATGCATTAATGATATACATATATGGATAGAGAAATGACTTTCAGCAGATCATAACCTTTCCCCTTACAAGGCATGCTTTATATGTAAGATCATGATTATATGAAAATGAGGTATATGGGGGTTACAGCACCCTGCCCCAAGGTATAGAATGTCACACACACAGTATATATAGTTGAGCTGCCATTAATGAGCTAACCATTCGATTACTATATAAAACAATGTGCAGTTTAGTTGGTTTGCATCGGGTCATTTCTATTTTTAAATGATTATATCTGTATTTTCTGCAGGAAAATAAAAAGGGAGAGAGAGCATGAGATTATTTCCACAGGATTTCTCTTCAGTTTTTGATCCCTGACCACAGAAAGCTCCCTCAGCTACTGTCCTCTCTCTTCCCACAGATTTGGAATCCCTCTGCTGAAAACACATGCAGTATATTACAACTTTATCCACCTCCTCTGAGGTAATCCAATTTCTTATTGCTTATTGTGTGAGATACTGTACTCATAAACCACTCCATAGCAACAAAATTAGTCAACTCCTATAGCATAGGCAGATCGAAGGTTTAAAAACTTTCCCCAAGAATACATCAAAGCAAATTAAACGTGTGGAAACATTTAGGAACTTATAAAGAGAACTTGATCCACACAGTCTGCTTAGAATCCACTGGAATTTTTCTCGAGACATTTCGGCCTCCTGTGTTATTGATCCACCTACTTGTGTGCATTGAACAAAAGGGGGAAATTACCACCTCTCAGGTGGATGTCTTGATATTAAGAGACAGATAGATGACTGACAGACGCACACACAAATATCCAAGGCAAAACTACTATATACATAGAAAGCTAACAGAGAATCAGTAACTAGTAATACAAAATGAGCGGAGAGGTAAGTAATAGACAGGAAAATGAAGAATTGTGGTTGCTATCCTTAAACAAAAACAAAAAAACAAAAAAAATCCACAACAACGGCACCATGTAATTACGTGCCACAGTTAATGGATATGAGGGGCTATACAACTGCTGAACACTAACTGATACAATTGACCCCTGTGCTGGTTGCTTCCACTGAAATCCTGGCTACATAAAATGCTGGCTGATATTGTGGAAAGCTTTTACAAACGTCCCTTTCCTTTCAATTTTATGTACAATATCTTTGTTTTACTCCCTAAAGCAAAGCAACTGGATTCTGGTTAGCTTCAACTTCTTTTCATACTAAATACTATGTATCTGAATTTTTTTTTTTTTTTTTTTTTTAAGAAAAAAGAAGGCCAGATGGCAAATGTACAAAGAACACATGGCCAAATATTTCATGAAGTCCGCCTCTCTCAAAGAGTATTTTCCCAGGGATGTTGCTAAAGGGCAGGGGGTGCTTTTTCATTATGAGCTCCCTTTCTTAATGGATCTTAATTTTGCCCCAATTCTAACACCTTCCTCCAAACAGTCTGACAAAATGTCATCTGGGCAGTAAACATAAAAGGGATAGATGCAACCTAGCATCATGCATATGTTTTTACAAAAATGTAGTGCAGACAGCATGTTACTACAGCTTCTTTCCTCACTAGTGCGTTTGAAGTCAACAGTGGTGATGGCCACATGACAAGAAAGAATTAAAAATATTTATGTGGAAGGATAATTAAAATATTTGAATTTATATGCTACATTATGTTCCATTTTGGCTGAAGTCAACAGATTATTTTAATGCAGACCATTCTCCTTGATTAACATTTTCCAGATTTTCCATATACAAAATACATACATAGCCAACAAACCTCTCACACCAGGTTTGACAGAGAAGAATAAATTCTAGAGCCAATCAGAAATTAAAATCTGGTATTTGCTTTCTCTTGCCTCTTCTGATTAGCACCATTAAATCTGCATCACCCTTAGCTGTGTAATTATCATCACAGAAAACATTAGCCTCTTAAATCCAATGCCTTGCACTGAAGGGACATGTGCTTTTTGGCATGTGACTCTCCTTTCCATATAATTTCCATTTGCTTCCCAAAGTCTATTTCCTCTCCCTTTATTCTTCCTAAAGGAGAACTTCCTCATAATGGGTCCAATACTGAAGGCTTCCTCCTACCCTGACCCTGGGGCTGCCAGGGTCTGAAACTGATTGTAGAAAAATTGAGCATGGCCTAAGAGCTCTTCTGAATTATGCTGTCTGGGGAGGTTTGTTCATAGATTCCAAGGCCAGAAGGGACTGTTGTGATCATCCTAGTCAGATGTCCTGTATAACACAGGCTGTACAACTTTCCCCAAACAATTCTTAGAGCGGATCTTTTAGAAAAACATCTAATCTTGATTTAAAAATTACAGTAATGGAGAATCCACCACAGCCTTTGGTAAATTGTTCCAATGGTTAATTACCCTCACTTAAAAATGTATGCCTTATTTCCAGTCTGTATTTGTCTAGCTTCAACTTCAAGCCATTGGATGATGGTATTCCTTTCTCTGCTAGATTGAGGAGCCCATTACCAAAAATCTATATAAACCCATATAGGTTTTTATAGATTGTAATCAAGTTGCCCCCTTAACCTTCTGTTTGTTAAGATAAATATATTGAATTCTTTCATATAAGGCATGTTTTCTAATCCTTTAATCATTCTTATCTGCCCCTTCCCACACCTAGCTGTCCTTATTCTCACTTCACCCTACACACCCTGTGCACAGAGGGAGGGCAAAAATTGGCTATGCCAGCTTTACAGTGTCCCAGGATTCCCCAGTGCTAGAGGGAATCTGTCGCTGCCTGCTCAAAATGGCTTTAAAGGTCACTTGGAGCAAGGATCCAGCTTACAATCATCCAAACCATATCTCCCACGATAGAGGATCCATCTGGAATTTTTTTTGCCCCCTCCATGTCCATTAACATTAAATAAATTCTAACATTTTCACTCACTTCAAGCCTAGAAGCTCAGTTCAAAAGAGAACTTTGGATAATTTTTTTTAAATTAGTGAACAAATACACACTTGACTGATTTAACAAGAGAGTTACTGAAATAGAAAGTGGCCATTAAAATGTTTTATACACAAAGAAGTTTAATAATCAATAACATAGATGTCAAGCATCAATAAATATGTTTTTAATAACAGTTGCTATTCACTTAGCATCCTTATTAAAGCTAAATGAAATCCATATTTGGGAAACATAATTTAAAGCATTTCTGAATTCTAGAAGTTGGCCTCTCCTTCTCTCTTGTGCCATCCCCATTTTACAAATGCTTAGGTAATTACAATATAGCAAGGCGTTCTTAAATACTGTATTTTAGCATACTGCAAACTTAAATCTTGAACTGATTCATCCCTTTATTAGGATTCTCCTTATGAACAACATTAAAATTATAGTAACCAGGAAGATTTATTCATTCATCATTTTCATTTATGCAGCATTCACTGATAACCTTTCCATTTTAAATATTTGGGTTTCCCTTTATAATTTATTTAAATACAGTTCTGTGAAATTAATTGGAAACATTACTCTGTTGGGAGTGGGAGGAAAGATGGCTGGTGGATAAGATACCTCCACACTTGTATCCCTCAGAGAACGGTAGGCAGAATTTCAGTCCCTCCTATAATGCTACACATTCCAAAGACAGAGACCCGTGTCTATACACATGGTGCCCCATTATGGTGTACTACCTCCTGGTGTTCCCAGCGAGCAATGCAGATTTGCCTTTCCCCATACTAAGGTCTGTGTCTACAAGTTACTGACTTCCTTTACTTATTTATTGTATAGGTGTCATTATAACTTTCCTACCTGGGAGTGGGGGTTTAGTGAGAGTCATTAGCATTAGTAAAGCATGTGGAGATCATCGGATGGTATGAGCTACTGAAATACAAACAACTCTGCACAGTAAGGACTCCTTGTAAGTTTCTCAGCTATTGAATCAAATGGACTTCAGTATTTAAAAACCCTAATGCTAGTAAAAAATGTGCCCAACTAACATTGTTGGAAAATTACATCCTTCATTTATCCACAGAGCACATACAGAACAGGTAGTTACAGTACAAACTTATCTAAACTATCACCTAACGTGCCCAAACTTTGACCTGAAGGGGACCAATTCCAGGTAGAAGAGTGCATTCCAGCTCTACATGCCATCAAATCCCTGGCCTTTCTGATGAGACTGCCAACAAAGATCAAATCAGTGTCAACTGATGGAGTTTATGATTATTATTTGAATTCCTCTGCTGGCAGCAATAGAATTGAAACTGCTGATTCATTTCAACATACACTGGATGGTATGTACTGTTAAATGTTTTGGGTGTCAAGTCTATCAATTGTGTTGATATTTCACAGTGTACCATCATTTTAAAAGCATTTTTGACATACCAAAAATTTAAGAAAGCTATTTTTCAAGAGGAATATTTATCTTTTTAAATTTCCCCTTGCAATAAGGGAGTGAACATAACATACCTACACAGCAGAGCAGAATAAAAAAAAGTGTCTCCTTCCAAACCCATTGTGACTCTGTATAGAAAGAAAGGTGATCATTTATATCACTGCTACTAGCACTGTAATACAACTGCAATAAAACTTGTACAAAGTATGTCCCTGTAAAGTATCATTGGAAGAGATATGAGCTGCTAAGTATTATTATCCTGTTTAAATCCGTGTATCATCATTGTACCTGAAGTTATGAATATTTGCTGTGTTCGTATTTCAAACATGTCATGTTCCTGAGTAACACCCACATGACAAATTTACATCAAGACCAGTCAGCCATGGTTGACTGGCCATTTAGGAGAAACAACTCTTCGAATAGGCCCCTCCCAAGGACACCTCAGAGGGCATGTAAGGACATGTGATCCAATACTCCATGTTTGTGCCAGTAACTTTCCATGCACATTAGCTGAGGATATAAAAGTGGAGGCTGTGACATCACTTCTTTGCTTCTTTCCTGCCCCACATGTCTGGATTATGATTTCTAACAAAGAAGAGCTCTGAACAATGGACTGAAGATCCCAATATTTGGGATGAATCTGAGAAATTTATTACAAACTGGCAGATTTGAAAACAATGCTATTATCCTGATCTACAAATTCTGAGATCAACTGTAATGTATATGATTCATTTTAACCTCTTACTAACTCTCTTCCTTTTTTTCTTTATATTAATAAACCTTTAGTTTTTAGTTCTAAAGGATTGGCTACCAGCTTGGGCTTTGGGTAAGATCTGAAGAATATTTTGACCTGGGGTATGTGTCTGGTTCTTTGGAACTGGAAGAACCTAATATATGTGATTTCTGGTTTATCATGGAAGTCTGTTTTGTCTGAGTGGTGCATGAGGGGCGACAGGACCTAAAGGGGTTGTCTGTGGCTTCATGATAATTAGTGTAGTATTTTGGAAGCACACATTTGTTACTGGTGTGGTGAAATCTTATGCTAGAGCAGTGTTTCTCAAACAGGGATCGGTGGACACCTGGGGATCCACAAGGTTACTCCAGGGGGTCTACTGGCCCTGCTGATCAACTCCTCCCCATCCCTCCCTCAACTCTTCCCCCTCCCTCCCAGTGCCTCCGGCACGCCGGGGAACAGCTGTTCAGCGGCGTGCCGGAGGTGCTGGGAGGGAGGGAGGGGAGCAGGTCAGGGTACGCTCAGGGGAGGGGCGGAAAGAGGCGAGAAAGAGATGGGGCAGGGGTGGAGCGGGGGCAGGAAGAGGCAGGGTGGGGGTGGGGCCTTCAGTGAAGGGGTGAGGGCGGGCCTGGGGCTGAGCAAGTGGTTTGGGGGATCCGTGAACATTTTTAAATAAAAATGGGGGTCCTCAGGTTGATAAAATTTGAGAACCGCTGTGCTAGAGTATACCACCAGTCTGGGGTATATATCCTGTAGAGTTCAGTCTGACCTGAAATTGGTGCTCTTAGCTATGTCCCATACCAGGCAGCATGACACCCACTTGCAAGAGAAAAGAGCACAGGACAGGCACAGCTTATTTTTCTGGCAGAGAAGGCAAATCAGGAGCTTATAAGTATGTCTCGGTAACTGAATGCAATGATAGGGATGCAGCAAAATAGCAGTAGTTTGGAACTTGTGCATTTAATTCCTTGGGGCATCATACTAAATGACAGTCCAGCAGAGAGGGTCAGAAGTACCCATGATAATACATTCTGGTCAACCTTTACAAAGAGAACAGTGCTATTGTACCAACACTAAAAACATCACAGTTTATGACAATACATATTCATAATATTTCACACTTAAAGAATCATAATTTCAAGGCACTGTAAAACATTTAGATGGCTAATTCTCACAGTCACCTAGTATTATCTGGCCAAATTGTCTGCTAGTGTGAATCAGCACAACTGAGAATTTAACCTATTGTCTCTAAGCCAGGGGAACAGGGAGTGACAAAGAACAGGTGTAAATCAGAACAGCCCTGAAGTTGCTCCAATTTATGGGCAGGCTGAATGGTTGCCTGGCTACTCCGGGGGATGGGAGCACAAAAACGGCATGCAACCAACTACCTTTTCCCTACTCTCAACTCTCTCGGGGCCTGTGTTCAAAGAACAGAGTAGAGGAATAGCAAGAGTTTGATTAGGGCTATAGACAGCATGGATCTCAATAAAGGAAGGTCATGCTTAAGCAATCTACAGGAACTCACTGAAAATATTTTTGTCATCCTAGAGTCAGTGGAAGGGCTTAGATGGTAAAGATTCTTTGAATGCAATATATTTAAATAAAATAAAGCATTTGACAAGTTTCCACATCACAGACTAATGGTAAAGAATCAGACTAAGAAATGAGTAGAGGATGGAAAGAAAACTATCTTAGAAGCAGGAGATAAAGAGTAGGCACAAGTGGAAACTTTCCAAGTGGAAAAAGAGTTGGATGTTTGTGACAGGATCTCTGTTCATGTTATGTATAATTCTTTAAATATAGTAATGCTTTGCAATGTACTCTCTCATAGCTTTCCAACCACTTTATTATTTTTTAGGAGACTGTCAAGAAAGGTTAAATGACTCACCCAAGGTCTCACAGCAAGACAACAATTGAATTGGGAACAGATTCCAGTTCCCTTGACTCAGTGAACAGTACTCAAGCGGTTTTCAACCACTGTAATTAATAAGGTGAAATTCTGACTCCATTGAAGACAGTGAAAGTTTTGCCATTACCTTCAAAGAAGCCAGGATTTCACCCAAAATCTCTACATTTGCAAATGTTAATACAACTGGAAACAGAGCAAGTTACCAAGAAGAATGGATTTGGATTCTTTAGATGAGGCATGCTCAGGGTTCAGCACAGCTCTTTTCCCCACACTGCAGGACCTCCCCACTTCTCCTGTGGCCTCAAGGGAACATCCTTTCATACTTCCTTCTTCCCAACAGCAGCTATTTAAAACACTAGGAAAAGAGTTTACAAGTTGATTCATATGAGATCAATTAATAAGTAAAATGTAAGCAAGTATTTAAGCAAGATTTAAATTGTTCACACTACTGACAAACAGAGCTGGGTCAGGAATTTTTTTTGATGAAATTCTCTCTCATCTGAAAATGCTGATTTATAAAAACCTAAACTTTTTGTGGAAATGTATTGGTTTGGACGGGAAGGTGTCTCAGATCAAAGAAGGAATTTCAGGTCACAACCAAAGAAAACTCCATCCATAAACAACCAATAGCCTGGTGGTATGGGCATTCAGCTCGGATGTGAAAGACCTGGGTTCAAGTTCCTGCTCTGAATCAGGCATTGCAGAAACTTAAATCAGCTCTTGGGTGTCTGTGTCTTTCTCTCAAAATGTTGAAAGGTCTCAGTTTTGTTCTAATACAGAACAAAAACAAATTTTAAAACTTCATTTTTTTCTCAAATGGAATTTTTGTTTTCTTGCCAGCCCTAGTGACATGGGAACATAATACAAAAATGATCTAAGTAGGAAGAAATCAGCCACTCAGCTTGAACTACTTTGTTCAGAAGGTTCATAGATTCAAGGCCAGAAGGGACCATTAGATCATCTTTTCTAACCTCCTATATAAGACAGGCCATTACATTTCACCCAGTTACCTTTATATTGGTCCCAATAACGTGTCTTTGACTAAAGCATATCTTCCAGGTAGGAATCTAGTCTTGATTTGAAGACCTAAAGAAACAGAGTCCAATACTTCCCTTGGTAGTTTTTCAAAGTGGTTAATCAGCCTCACTGTTAAATATGTGTGTCTTATTGCTAAATGGAATGTATCCGGCTTCAGCTGCCAGCCATTCATTCCTGTTATGCCTTTCTCTGTTAGATTTAAGAGCCCATTTTTAGTACCTGGTATTTTTTCCACCATGAATGTACTTATACACCGCATGATCAAGTCATCCCTCAGAGTCCTCTTTGATAAGCTAAACATATTGAGCTCTTTAAGTCTCTCACTATAAGGCATTTTCTCAAGCCCTCAAATAATTGGTGAGGCTCCTTTTCTGCACTTCTCCAATTTTTCAACATTGTGGACTAGAACTTCATGTAATATCCCAGTACTGGTCTCATCAATGCTTTATCTACGGGTAAAATCACCTCCCTATTCCTACTCACTACTCCTCTGTTTATATAGCCAAGGTTCACACTAGCCTATTTGCCATAACATTGCACTAGGAGCTTGTATTATATGGATTGTCCTCTATGACACCTAAATCCTTTTCAGAGTAATTTCTTGCCCAGATACAGTCCCCCATTCTATTGATATGGCCTTCATCCCTTGTTCCTAGAGACTTAGTATTTGGCAGTATTATGATGTACTTTGTTTGAATAGACCCAGCTAACCAAGCCATCCAGATCGCTCTGTATGCCTTTTCCTCATCATCAGAGGTGGATTAGGGTTTTGGGGGGCCCTGTGCCGGAGCAAGTGGGGGCCCCTCCCCACCCCTTCTACCTGCGGTCCCCCCTCAGCGCTCCTACCAGGGAAATGAGGTCGGAACATGGGGGCTTCCCCATCCATCTGGCACTTCTGTTGGGGAGCGGAGTTGGGGTGCGGGGGCTTCCCCCTCTCCCCAGCAGGAGTGCCAGGCGGGCGGAATGAGTTGGGGCACGAGGCGCCCATTTTTCCAGGGCCTTCCAATTGACAGGGGCCCCTGGGCACAGGCCCCATTGGCCCAGAGGCTAATCTGCCATTGCTCATCATTATTTACCATTTGGCCAATCTTTATCAGCAGTGATTTTACATTTACTCCCTCATAATTGATGAAACGTTGAATAGCGCCAAATCCTAATACCGCCAAATCCTAATACCGATCCCTGTAGAACCCCACTGTACACGCCTTCATTATGATTCCCCATTGACTACTATTTTTTGAGATGTCAGTTAGCCAATTCTTAATCCATTTAACATGTGCTAGACTGATATTGTATTGTTCTAATTTTTTTCATCAGAACATCAGACAGTACTAATCCCATGGAATACGTTACAGGGAAAGATCATTGAAGCAGAGTATAAAATTTCTCGCTGGCAATGCTTTCTTTTCCACAGTATAAACAGAGCAGTATCCATCTTACCAGAAAAGCAACTACTCAGCACTCAGTAGCCAACATCTAACATCTGCTGTGTACAAAGCCATAGTTTATTATTACTGACTGTGCTTTTATATGGACTCATCACCAGGGTGTCCAAGCACTACACAAACATTGATGAGTTTACGTTCCCAACACTCCTGCAGGGCAGGGAAGTATTTTGATCCCTGTTTTCCTGGCACAGGATGGAGGCACTGATTGGAGCTGATGTGACTCACCTGAGATCACACAAGACTATAACCCATAGTCACTCATTAAAGCACCCCATTAAGGCAGAATGGTCCAGCACTGTATCTTAATCACAAACCATCCTTCCTTACAGATTGTCACTCCCTATGAAAGGAAGCAATGGAAACCCAGTTATTTAAGAGGCTGTGGATCTCTACTCCCACAATGGTTAAGACCTGTTGGGTTTCTCTTGAAATGTAACTCTTCCATGCCCAGGAGTAGGACATTCTCTGTACAGGCCCTTTGCTGCTGCTGCAGCTCCTACTCCTTTTGACAGGCTGGAAGAGCCTGAGCTTGTTAATCTTCCGGGCACAATGTTTTTCTCACTGGGGCCTGGGCCAAAAGTAACTAATGCCTCAATTTTTGGGTGCTCAGCTTGAGAAACTTTCTGAAAATTAGGCTTCTTTAAAGTGTCTCTCACAGCATAGGTTGGACATTTTCCAACAAAACTCTGTTTCACAGAAACAGTTCAAGTGCAGCTACATTCTGTCAAAGGACAGGCAGGCTTACAACAGAAACGTTGCTGGCTTCCTACCAGCTCAGAAGGTGGACTGCTGGGAATCCCGAGACTTCAAGGTTTCACAGCTCCAGGCCAGTTCCACTATGCCAGGGTTTCCTTCCAGACACCCTGTTACAGAGCCCAAAGTCTGGAAACCATGGGGTCCCCTGCCCCAGAACAGTCCTCATGGCAGAACTGCCCTGGAGCAGCAGACCCTGGGAGCCCTGGCAGCTGCTGACTGAAATTGAGGTTGTTTTCAGTTTTTCCTCTACTAAATAGCAGTGGTGAAACTGAAAAGTCAGCAGCTGCTGTGATTCTGGGGAGAATACTTCATTTCAGAAACACAAAGTGTCTGTGTTTCCAAAATTTCATGGAAAATTTTGAAAAAATTGGTTTTATTCCAAATTGGACTGAAACCAAATTAAAAAGTGTCAAAATTTCCCATGAACTAGAAATTCTGAGATTTGGCCAGCTCTAGTTTCAAGCAAGGCATCGAAATATGGAGGTATCCATTAAGCAGTAGTTGTTTTTGAAAATTTTTGCCTTATTTTAGATTTTACAGATAAATAAGTGCCTGATTCCAAGCCTATTGGTGTGGATTGGAGTGTTTCCATCAACTTCAATGAACTTTAGATCAAGCCTTAATAGCACAAGGTGTACCACTACAGACAGTTTCACAGAGTCCTAAGTTTGGGTGAATCATAGTTGCTTATTAGAAAAACCAGACAAGACCTACAGATGCCATGTCAACCCTTAAAAAAGGGTTCTGAGTGTGCCATCAAGAAGGTGAAGGTGCTCATCACCTCTCAGAATCAGGTTCTAATACTTATATATAATCGCAGTGGTTGGTTACATTTTATTTACTTACTTACACACATGCAGAGCTAGGTGTTGTGAGCCAAATGTGGCACATCTAACTATTGCCTTTATGCCAGCGGCAAACTAACCATCATTCAGCTATCCCAGTTTGAGTACTGAGGTGGGACTGGGGGAACTTTGCAGGGGAGGGTGGGGGAAATGATTATACCCAACACGCCACTGGGATTCCTGCCATTTGCTTTCAGGAACCAGGAAGGAGACCAAGAGTAACTACTTGCAGATACAGACTAACACGGCTGCTACTTAGGAACCTATTCCACATCCACTTTCCCTTGCAGAGCACCTCCCCGGAATCTTCTGTCCACTAAACTAAGTGACAAAAATACTGAATGATAAGGATGAATAAGGCTAAAGAAAGATACTCATCTGTGAAAAAAGGAATACTAGGACAGGTAGAAAGGCCAAGAACAAATGCATGAGAAGTTTATGGTCTAATATATAGATTTAAAAAAAAATAAAGTCTAAATTAAGAAAATAACCCGCCATTGCGTGAGGAAAAAATGCCTAAGGGGCTTTCATGCCTACAAAATTCTGTACTAAAACAGTCTAACCTGTGCATGACCAGCCTTTCCTTTTCTCCCACCCTCCAACCCCAAGTCTGATCACTGAATTTCTGCACAGATGAAGATGCTTTGTGATGCAGGAAAAACTGCCATGCGAAATGTCAAACTGAGAAAAGTACTCAGTGTTGAGGTGAAGATTAACTCCTTCACCGCTTTAGAGGCTCATCTGCAAAATATCTACAAGATTAACCCCTTAACTATTCCAGTGATCCACAGAGAACCTGCCAAGATGAATAGGCCATCAAGGAAGGCGGGGGGGGGGGGGGAGGGAATCCTACCTCTTCTGAAATAAGTGCCACAGCATTGTGTAATGTTTGTCCTAAAAAAACTAGGAGTCAGCTGGTATAAATAAGAGTGTAAGCTTCAGGATCCGATCCTCACTGGTGTAAAACAGTGTAACTCCACTGACTTCAAAGGAGCTAGGTCAGTTTACACCAGCTGAAGACTGAGTCCTATAGCTTGCAGTATTGTTACTGCAATTGTGGACCCTAAAATACTGCTCTTTTTTTAATAAAAATGTCAAGGTGCAAGTAGAGAAGCATATTTCCTGTGGCAATAATACGCTGTTGTGGTCTTTCTACGTGATTGTTGCAGTGAAAACCTTTAATGACCTTTAATGACTTGCTGACTGGGGATCCAGCCTGGCTGCGAGTAAAGCAGAATGAGCATATGACACTTTTTCAGCAAGTTTAAGTTTTTTTCTCCTCCTCGCCCCCACCCACAACAAGCAAAATATCAGGAGGACTTCAGGAAGGTAAAAGGTACAAAAGCAGGTAAGCGCCTAGCTGCTCCAGGTTTGACTCTAATTATAAATTACCACTACAGTATTTGCTTTGTAAATATGCACTAATTTATTCACCACACCAACCTTCAAGGGAGAGTGGAAAGAAGCCTCACAAGAAAATTCAACAAAAGCCATCTAGATTAAATATATGACTTTTTTTATAAAAAGGTAAGAGATTATTGTGCCTGGCAACATTTTACCAAGAGAAAACTTGGAGAATGAAAGAACACCAATGTCAAAATAGGTGTCCCCCCAATAACATCTTCTGATGGTATTAAAGTCTTTTGATTAACATTTATTTCTCTTCCCCACAGGTAAGTGTCAATAGGAGTAAGAGGATGGTCTTGTGGCAGGGCTCTCCCAAAGACTTCTGTGATCTTGGGCAAATCTTAATTTTTCATAGATTTTTAAGGTCAGAAGAGAACCATTAGATCATTTACTGTGACCTCCCAAATAAACTCAAGTCTCAGAATTTCAGTCAGTCACCCCTGTATTGAAGCCAATAACTGGTATTTGAATGTATATCCCAGAAAGGTATCCAGTCTTGATTTGAAGACATGAAGAGATGAAGATTCCACCAACTTCTCTCTATACCTCAGGGGTTTTTTCCATTCCATAAGCAGAGATTTTCAAAAGCAGCCTGTGATTTTGAGTATCCAAGCTAAGCCCTCAAAACCTTAGGCAACCACAATAAGATGCCATTTACAAAAATTTAGTCCACAATGAAGAAGATACCAAAACATCCATCAGTATGTGGTTCTAGTGGCTCTGAAAACCTACATGAAGTTCACCCCTACACAAGAGCTCATGGCCTGCCTAGAATTTGGGAGGGATATGTGAATTCTTTCCCCTCACAAGCCCTGCTTTGTGAGTTTCTACCTTGTAAATGGCAGAAAAAAAATGTATAAGTAAAAGATTTCAAAGGACATTTGCTAGTTTTCCTCCCTCTTCTGCTGAAATTGATCTTTATAACATTGTGACCACAAGGAACAGCATTTACCTGTGGCATACCATTCTTTAGAGGGAAAACACTGCTCAAACCTCTCACCGGTCTGATTAACGTTTTACTTAGGAGGACCTGTATTGCACCTCTAGGTGGGTTGGAAGTCAGTCCATAGCAGACTATAATTCTGTGGGTAGAAACAATAGATCAGGAAGTAGATTACAGCAGTTGCAGGCAAAAGAGCTCATAAATAATGGAGGACTTCAGGCACCAACAATTAAATTGAAAAGCCATCAAAATTGTGATACTTAACAAAACGAAGACACAAAGTTAAACATTGGAACCCTTAATTCAACATCCTTGTGCCTAAGTGTTCAGCGCATACAAGACCGGCAGTAAAAATTTCTAAGTGCCCAAGTGACTTAGAAGCCTAAGTCCTGTGTTCAAAAGTGACTTAGGTATTTAGGAGCTAAATCTCACTGATTTTCAGTGAGCCTAAGTGGCTAAATCACTTTTGAAAACGGAATTTAGGCTTGTTACTCTCAAGTTATCTTGAAAATTGTACTTTACACTTCCAGAAAAGATGCATTAAAGGTACGTATGCAAAAATTGCAGGCAGATTCATAATTTACAAATTCCCCTGTACACGATTTCCAGTCACTAACATCCTTAAGTAAGGCTTAAGTAAACCTCAATTTCATGCCTGAATAACAGCATGAAAATAAGTGGCTGGGTCAAGGCTATGGCCACGTATTTCAAAGCCGATGTGACTTTTTAATATAACTAGAAAAGCACAAATATCACACCTAAACTTAACAGAGTAGTCTACATATTTTAAAAAAGAAGCAGATAGGCCTCGCAGAAGTATTTATGAAAAGACAGAATTATTTACAGAAGCTGAACTGAAGTACCTAGTGCACATGAAAGTAGTTCCACATTTTTGTACGTGCAATGCACAATTAATTTCCCAATGGTGAGAAGAGGAAGAATGGTCACCAGTTAATACACAAATCTGGGAGCCAGGAGACCTGGGTCCTACTCCCTGCTCTACCACAGATGTGCTTTGGGAAATAAGGATAATAATACAAGTAAATTCCAAAAATGGAATTTCAGGAAAGCTTTATAAAATGGAGAGGTTTCTTTTAAAAAAAAAATCATCTTCCAAACAAAGGGTAAACACAGGACCTGATGAGAGTATCATATAACATGGAAATCTGGATAGCTGGAATTCAGAAAAAATGCATTGTTTATCTGTGTATTTATTTACACTAGAAGAGCATTGTTATTTGCAAAGCACCTGGAGATCATCAGATGGAAGGTGCTAAAGAAATTCAGAGTGTGATTATTAATATGCACTCTTTGGAAACCCAACCATCTGCATTTCACGTAATAGTGCAAGTGAAAGGCTGGAATTCTAGAACTTCCTAGCTTTTTTTGTCCGTATTGCAGAGATCTATTAAGACTGATCTCTCTTGAGCAGTCAAATTAATTTCCTCATATTTTTTCACTTTATTCTACATTGTAAGCAAGCAGTTAAGAGCTTCTTGATTTTAAACCATTCAGACAGCACAGTAATTTGAACAAAGAAAAACTTACTGTACACAACACACTTTTCTGATCTTTAAATAATTAACTTTCTCTTCTTGTTTAATTTTATTTAAATGTGCTTCTTGGCAAGCTTTCTACACCGGAATATTGGAAGGTTCATAAAGTCCCCTGAAGCCATCTAAAATGCAGAGGAATAGGCTTTTTCATCTTACTCTTCTCCACCATGCCTGGATGCACTGCCCCCTAGCGGTGCAGCAGAATATTTTACCACCCATGAGGATTAATTAGGAGAGCACTTTGAACAGAGAGTTAAAACTGGTCCTCTTGCATGAAAGGCAGGGCCGGTGCAAAGATATTTTACACCCTAGGCAAAACTTGCACCCCCTCTTCTCCCCCAGAGCATCACTTATTATAAACTTTAAAAAAGGAATACTGCATAATGTGGCATTATTCATTAGAATTAATACAAGGGACCTATGAGCAAGGAGAAGGCTGAGAATGCCCCCAGCTCGCAGGGTCTCTAAACGTTTCGAGGCTCTGAGTACTTTGCCCTCCGGGGGGGGGACCCAGGGGCAAGGAGGGCAGAGACGGGCTCTCCCAGGAAGCAGGTGAGGATCTCCCTGGGGATCAGGGCCGGCTCCCCGCATTGGCACAGTGCCACCAGGAGGGGTGTCGGTGTTTGGAAGTGGCATCTGCGCCAGCCCGCCCTTTCCTCTCTGTCGCGCTGCGGGGTTTAGTTTCACTTTCCCTCGCCCCAGAAGGCAGCTGCGCCCAGCCCCAGGCACGTCGTGTTGGAGGGCAAAGCTCACCTGAGCTCAGGGCCACGTCCTTCCTCCCCCAACGGCTCCATTCCTCGGCTGCGCTAGTCGCCATGACCGGCGGACTGTCTCCTCCTTGCTCTGCCGCAGACTCCCACTGACGGTCCTGCGCAGCACCCCTCGCTGTGGGGACAGGTTTGTTATGGAGGCCTCGCTCCCCACCCTGCCCCGCTCAGCTGAGTCCTATGACACCGGACACTTTTTGGCGACCCCAAATCTTGGCGCCCTAGGCGGCTGCCTAGTTTGCCTAGTGGTTACACCGGCCCTGGAAAGGCTCCCAACTAAGCTGCTGCTAACTGAGCTTAAATTAAGCTCACCTGGAATTGGCACCAAACCAATATGTGAATTTCATTTTGGATTATTTTAAAACCTGAGGTATAAGAAAAATGACTATTATTCTGGTTTATAAGGTGAGTCAGACAAAAGACAAGTTAAAATACTATTAAAATCTGGGAGACCTACATGTAGGATGGAAACTTCATGGAGAGAAAGGAAATCTCAGACTTTTGGTCAGCACACTTCAGTACAGCACAGTTTTATTTATGACTGCATTTTTCCATGCAAAGTGTATCCCAAAGCTACATTACAGAATTAATGGAAGACAGTATATGGTAAAAATTAAGATAAAAAAGTGATAACAGTATTCAAATACTTGGAGAGTAAAATTCATAATCATTTCCTCCTGAAACGTTTGTGATATCCACTGTTACCCTAGATCAAGTGTTAGAGGATGACTTCACACTGACATATCCTGTAACACTTTATCTACATTCTGTGGAAAAATAGAACCTCATCACCTTTTCCTTTGTGGTTACCAGAAGAGAGAGGGTCTGCACAACTTGATATAAAAGGTTGAAAAGTTTGGGTTTTTTGTATTGTAATAAAGTTCTTTATTCGATGACACGTCCCACTACTTCACAACGAGCTCTCCATCGCTTATCACCCTGGCTTCTGCTCTTTGCCTAGAGTTGTATATCACTGGTGATGCGATTTCTGTTCAGAAAGGGACAAGCTGTGATTTGGATTACGCCCCCATGAAGGGAAGCGATATCTACTTGGTGATTAAGGTATATGCCAGACAAAAATCACAATTAATACGTCTGTTCTTCTACTAAACAAAAGCTGGCATGAACACATTAATCACTGGCTACATATTTTTTTTTGTTGAATTCAAAATTCTAGTTCTAATCTACCAGGCTAGGACCAAGTAACTCAGAGACCAACAATCTTTCCATGACCTGCCAAGGCTACTTCAGGGAGGCTGTTACTAGACAAGTCCAGATTTGGGGCATTGTGGGAAAGAGCATTGTCAGCAGCAAGGCAGCAGCTATAGAACATCTTCGCAAAGGAAACTGGACAGAGCTGGCACATGACATGTTTGGATCTTAATGCACCTCTCTGATAAGGATTTGGACCCAGACTCTCAAAGGCAGGTAAGGCAACTAATTTCCATCGATTTCAATGAGAGTTAGGTACCTAAATAACTTTGAGGAGCTGAGCTTGCTCCCTCTCTCAGAATCAGCTTCTCGGATGACAATCAGTCCTTGACAAGAAGGTTTGAGGGTCAAAGAGAAGATGAAATGAAAGACAGCACCATGAAAGTAGAAAGAGGCAACTAAAAAAAGAGAGAGAGAAAGAGTGACTTGAGGAAATGGAGAGAATATGTCCTTGCTATCTTATTCATGGTGGTTCAAAGGTGCTCTGCATAAGACAAGTGGGAGGAGGTGGAACAGAAATAAAACAGAAGAGGGTAGAAAGGCAGCTTGGAATGATGGAGTGAATAGCCAACTGTTCGATGAGAGGAGGCAGGGAGGTGAAGGTGGGACCATCTATTGATACATTTGCTACATCACAAAGCAGCAAGACAAAGCAGCATATTTAGATCTTTCTAGATGATGAATGTATCCACTGCATTCCTTCCCCCCTTCCCCGACTTCAATTACAGTTGAATTAAAAAGAGGGTTGGATTGAGGTTTCAGTATTCTAACCCCCTCCTTTCTGCCAGAATTAAGGCAGGGAAAGCTGCATACCGCACTGTGTCTGTAATAAATAAATGATGTGGGAAACATTGCCTTAGCCATTGTCATGTTGAAAAATATATTCCATACTGCAGGGATAATGAGGGTATAAAACATTAGCACTACATTTTTCTATACCATTCTGCATAATTAACTACACAGCTGTTCATTCATTCAGCCCCAACAACCAAATTAATTTGCAGTTGGTTAGCAGTGGATTCACTAGAGTAGACTCTGCACGTACTGCAGGACTAAGCAAAGCTATGAGGATGCCACACACCACATAAGGGACATGAGAGGCAGAATACTCAGAGAAGCACGAGGAGTAAACCCCTTTGTACGACAGCATTTGCAAACAACAGCTGAGAAGACTCACTATGTTACTGCCTGTCGGTGCAGACAACAGCTGTCTTGTAGCAAAGAGTGGGATAAGCATTTTCAGATGATGCTCACTGTATGTCAGTGTCATCTGATGGACTCACTATTCCCTCAGCCTTCAGTCAAGAGCGGTAGGGAGACAAAATGCTACAGTAAGCCACTGAACTTCACAAGTTTCTAATTACAGTAGCATCTAGAGGCCCTGACAATGATTGGGGTCCTACTGTGCTAGCCCCTTTACCAAACACTGTAAGAGACAGTCCCTTCTTCAAAAAGCTTACAATCTAACCAGACAAGACAAAGGGGGCAGAGGGGAAACGGGTGCAGAAAGATTAATTGATTTGCCCAAGTTACACAGTAGGTCAAAGGTGAGCCAGGAATAAAACACAGATCTTCCTATTCCCAGTCCAATGCCCTAGCCCAGGGGTTCTCAAACAGGAGGTCGGGAGCCCTCAGGGGGTTGCAAGGTTATTACATGAGGGGGTTGTGAGCTGTTAGCCTCTACTCCAAACCCCGCTTTGCCTCCAGCATTTATAATGGTGTTAAATAGATTAAAAAATGTTTTGAATTTATAAAGGGGAGTTGCACTCAGAGGCTTGCTATGTGAAAGGGGTCACCAGTCAGTGCTTCTATATTGTGATGCCAACTTTTCCCAACCTAGTGCTAAAAATTTCCCAAATCTGGTGAAAAATTCCCAGATAGTTTTTTATTTCAAAATCTAAAAGGAACGTAATGTGTGTGCTTTTAATAACTATATAATATATATTATATCCAAATTATTCTTATTCGTTCAAGATATTTCACATTTATTATAATTTGTATACGTATAGACATGTTTTTCAATTTTAAACTTCTGTTACTTATACAGTAAATAAAATATTTAACACAAGGAGTAGGATTGAAATTATAGAAAACAATGCATTTTACACAAATTTCACTATTTTAAAAACAAAAGTATTAATAAGTACAGCATGTGCCCTACAGTGTATTGTACATCAAAGTTACTTTGAAAAAATAAAAAGTAAACATATGATTATAAAATAAGATAAAAAAGCAAACAAAGAACAAAGAACATTCTTTTATATAATTTTCCTTATTATTATAATCTCTGAGTTTTATCCATTTTCTGACTCATGGTCTGAGTCGTCACTAGGAACATCATTACCATCATTAATATTTTTACTAGTTTTATCACAGTCATTTTTACTGTACATATTTTTTACAATGTAAATACAAGTGCTTAATAGTAATTACAAAATTAGAACATTTCTCTTGCTTTGCTTTCAAAGCTGATCTTATAACTACACTAGAATTGAGTGTTTTGGTGGTCATAGAGTTTCTTTTTTTGGTTTTTATGTCAGTTACCATGGAAAAAATTCATTCACATGCCACATTTGAATGCGGTAATGTGAAAACCTTTTTAGCCAGTTCAGATATATTTGCAAACATGAATTGACCTGAATAATCTAAATTCATTAACTTTCAATTTTTCTACAAGTTCCTCAGTCTCAGTTTGTGCCAAAACGTTGCTAATTATAGCAGTACATTTATCTTTCTTTAATGTCACAGCCTCAGCAATTTTGGAATCAGGGAAACATTTTTAACTACTTCAATCAAGTGTTCTACAGATTGAATACTGACATTGTGTTCAGCAAAGTAACTGGCCATTCTAATCTCTGCATTTTTAACTTGCTTTTCAAGTTTTTGTGCTTTTTTTAATTTCACAATCTTGTTTATTAAACATATCATCAATTTTCTTTGTATTAGATACTGTCTCCATCTTTTGTTTATGTTTTTTACCGTTAGTGTGCTTATCTAACTCACTAGTACCTGCCTGGATTTTTACATCACAACATTTGCAATAAGGTAGAAAACAATTGTTTTCTACTTTCTGCAGCCAGTCTTTGTATTTACCTTCTTGAAGCCACGAGTCTTGAAAGGCTTTTTTGAAAGTAGATGGCTTCTCTTTTGGTGGAAGTTCACCCCGAGTCTTCAGTACTCTGTCGGGGGTGCTATCCCGTTGTTACGTTTCGACGTGGACGAATCTTTGTCTACTCCTGCAGTCCTCTTCCTCTTCTCACCAGCCTTACCAGTCTCTTTATTCATTTTTTATGTTAGATAAAAAATGGAAAGAGATCTCTGAAATAATGGAATGCGATAATGAAATATTATATATTATTACCTGACACAGTAGGCAAAGATATTTAATATTTGCCTGGAGGAAGGTGCTGTTTCAAATTTACGAACAGCCGAATGCTCTGGTTCACATTCTCTGTGCAACTGCAAGAACGAAATACAAAATTTTAGAGATTTAATGACAGATGAAGAAACTATTCATAATCAGTAAGTATTGCAATATATTTAATTATCGGAAGAAACCTTACCTAGAAGATAAATTTGATAACCAACTCCTCATTACCTGCCAGCCAGCTGTTGCTGAAGTTGGTTTGTTGTGAGTGCATATGCGCACTTGTCACTTCACTTGTGCCGTCATGATATAGTACGTTGAAGCACCACCAATAGAAGAGCAGCACAGCCCAATTATGAAAATCACGTGACAAATATTCACCAATCAAAGAACACATTTTGAGAGAAATTTAAAAGTGCAAATATTTTACTTTTTATGAAAACTTCCCAGGATTTCTGAGATTTGGAAAGTCTTTTTATCAAATTTTACCAGGATTATTTAGATTTTGAATGAAAATTCCCAATTTCCCAAGTTGAAATATTTTACTCAAAAATTCCCAGATTTTGGGAAATTTCCCAGGATGTAGAAGCACTGTCACCAGTACAAAAGTTTGAGAACCACTGCCCTACCTCTAGATTATATAGCCTTCTGTAAGCCATGAGCTCACCATTTCTCAGGAGTTTTATTACTATTCCATTCAGATTCTTATAACTTGTCCATCACCATGGCACCTTCCAAAAATGTGCTAAACAATCTGACTAGCATCTGTCATATGTGGTTCCTTCTTTACTCCTCCTCCTGGAATGGAATAGAAAAAGGCACCTAAGAGAAAGTATTCATCAACGCTCTTGACAGTGAAAGCTTGGGTTCCACAGTTGATGGACAGCAACACACACAGCATAGTCCTACTCCCAGTTACCTAACACACTGTAGTTTAGCTAGTTTTTACTGTGAACTTATTGTTGGGGAAACATTCCAAAATGAAAGCCTTGGAGATTCAAGTTCTCAGTTTGGTCAGAGATTAGGTGCATCATTGACAGTGCCAATACAAGATTTTCCATTCTATACATATGCCTTAGCCATGAGTTGCTGGAAAAGTCACTAGGTCTCAGGAAGATAGTTGTAGCTCCATGCTCATCTCTGGCCTCCATTATGAGGCTTCCAAGAAAGATGCCAATTTAGTTGGGGTAGTAGTTTTTGTGATGTAGATAATGTATTAGAGCCTGGACTGAGACCATGAAAGAGCCAACAGAGGACAAGAATTTTCAGCTACGACTTCAGCTAGCTTTGAACAAGTGACCTAGTAGTGGTGATAAAAAGCTGTATATTTCCAATAGCCAGAGCCAAGAAGCCCACAAAATATGGAACTCATTCAAGGCAAATACTAAATAGAGATGCTGCAGTTCCCCCACATCCTGTCCTATAATGAAACTTCAACAAACCTGTTCCTGTTAAAGGAATCAGCATCTTATATGAATAAATCTCAGTGAATCAAAAAATAAAATGGGATTATTAGTTTAAATAAATACTGCATCTTAAAAGTAATTATAGATTCAACAGCAATTTATTCCTGCTATGATTAAATTCTTCAACCAGAAACAGAAAACAAAAACAAAACATTAACCTAAAGAAATAACATTTCTGTGCCCCAAGGTTATATATTTAACAAGGCTCCGTTGTATTACCCCCGTGCCTTTTAGCATCTGTATACTGTAGATAAGGGTCTATTCTTAACAATACAAAGCCTGTGTTAATGATTTATACCTTAACTATTTTAAATGGTATCAAATTGGAAATGACAGTTGGGTACTCAGTCCACAACTTATCATTTGTTTCTTATGTTCTTTGACTACATATTTACCAAATTATAGTTAAAAAAATAGCCATTTAAAAATTATACAGATAATTAATAAAACAAAATTTCCACTTCTTGGATTACTTTATGGTGCAGTTATAGACCCAAAGACTCTCAGTTTTGAAAAATAATTGTTTTGCAAACAAGTGCTTCAAAGTGGATTAGACGCTATGGGTAATTTTAATAAAAAAACTGCCTATGACTTTATGTAAACTACTATCATGCATAGTAGCTACTTTTTTATATATTATAAATCAAAATATATAATAGATTACGTTATATTATTTATATTGCAGTAACATCTAGAAGCCCCAGTCACAGGCCAAAATCCCATTGTGCTAGGCACTCTACAAACACAGAATAAAAAAGACAGTCCCTGCCCCGAGTAGTTTACAATAAGTAAGACTGCATTCACAGGTCCTGAACTTGCAGAGACTTATGTATTGCTTACCCTTACACACTATGAGTAGTCTCACTGAAGTCAAGCACGTGCTTAAGCCTTTGCAGCATCAGGGCTTCTATTGTATGGAACCACTTACATATGCAAAAATGAAGACTGCCAGAATAGTATGTTGTCCTCATTGCCTTTATCTTCTGCACATTTCAGCACATATTTGCCTATCTGAAGGTTCCCTAAAATAAAATCTTGCTCATGAGCCAAGAATGGGCATGTTAAATGTCTGAGTGTAATTTAGCAGCCAAACATTTTAAATGCCTGAAAATAAAATTAAGTAAATGGAAATTGTGCTGCACCATCCATTGTAGCACCATCCATGGTAGAGTATTTATAACATGAACAAATCACACTGACTTCAATGAAATGTTCTGCAAATGTGGAAATCATATACAATTGTTGACCAAGTTCCAACTGCAGGGCCATGTTTGCAACTCAACTGTCTCCAAAATCATCTCATGAAAGCACAGGTGCAATTGAGGGCACAATTTGAGGAAAACTGAGTTGTACAAAAGTAAATGTGGGCAGCTTTCATTTACAGAATCTTTGTTAACTGGCAACGATGAACTAGCCAGAGAAAACTCAGTTTGACTTCAGATCCCAAGTAATTAGAAACACTTCATTTTTTCCCTCCTCAGAAAGTAAGCAAATCAGTAACTGGATTCCCCACTTCCACCCCTCAAGCCCATTCCTACAAAGTCACAATTCAGAGCAGAACTGCAATTTAAGATCATCTAATGCAAGTTAGTGTGGAATACGGCTGCCCACAAATTAGGTTGAACTTCAAATGGAGAAAACATTACTCCACAGTCTACACTTGTTTTTTTTATTAGTTACCGCCAAGTTTCTTTTTATTAGTTTCCAGGGGGTTATATGTAGTTTTTCTCCTATAAAGCCCTAAATGGTTTGGAATCTAGCTAACTAACGGCTAGTCTACACTGGCAACGCAAAAGTGCTGCCGTGGCTTGTGTAGTCACAGCACTCTAAAAAAACCACCTCCATGAGAGACACGGCTCCCAGCGCTGGTGCACTGTTTACACTGGCGCTTTACCGTGCTGAAACTTGCTGTGCTCAGGGGGGTGTTTCTTCACACCCCTAAGCAAGAAAGTTGCAGCGTGGTAAAGTGTCAGTGTAGATAAGCCCTAACTAGTTTGTCTCTGTGGGAGATACCACTGCATTTAAAATCAGTAGATGGGCTTGAACTAAAAGCGCCATGACTTAAAAGGTGGCAGAGTAATTTCTTGGAGGGATCCTCCCTCCTGAATTTGTTGAAATACTGAGCACTTTGTAGGGTGTATCAGTTTTCCCAAGATTTTGTTAGAAAGTATTGTCTGAAGGACATGAGAGATGCCTGGAGGTTATTTTGCTGGGTGATATGTGGGAATTGAGACCGGTTTATAAAGGGCAAGATGTTATTTTGTAATGTAG
Source organism: Malaclemys terrapin pileata (assembly GCF_027887155.1). Lineage (NCBI taxonomy): Eukaryota > Metazoa > Chordata > Testudines > Emydidae > Malaclemys > Malaclemys terrapin. Next base: position 24,368,781 of record NC_071509.1, read on the forward strand.
TCCTACTTTTGTATATTTGTCTAAGTGCCTAGAGCTGTTGGGGATTGGCACTTTTCAGAAATGTGCCTAAACAATCAAGGTTCTCTCTGAAGAGGATATTAGCTATGATGTCTGAAGAGTTGCAGAGAGAGAGAGAGAGAGTGAAGAAGCAGCTGCCTCTCCTACGAAAGTGACCTTTCTGATCTGTCTTTCAGCCATGTCCCAATGACAGCAGGTAGATTGGGTAAAATCATGCACTGCTCTGAGAATTGACAAATGTTGGGTTCATCATAAGACACTAAGAGGAATTAAACAGCATAGTTAACATCAAAAACGCAGGATATTTTGCTGTAGCAAGACATTAACTACATGATAATGCCACTGGGAACAATGGCAATTACATGGTGAGTGGTGTTAGCACTATCATATCATTACAGCCTGATAATTATGCAATTAAAACTTTATTAGTAATCATCATCATCTATTATTCATCATCTATAACAAGTTAAGTAGGGAAAAGCTGAATCCATATCAGAGATAGAGTGTTGTCTAGTGGTCTGACAACAGGATTGAAAGCCAGAAATTGGCCAGTTCCAACTGTGGCCATGCATGCTTCTGAGTTACTATGTAACTTTCAGCAGGTCACTGAACATCTCAATTATCCCATTTGTAAAATAGAGATAAAATTTACTTACCTATTTCCAAGAAGTGTTATGATGACTAAATAGTTTATGTCTGAAGACAAGTGCTAAGTCTGAGCATGAATTTCCTAGCTGTTTCTTATTTAAAATACACCTCTACCCCGCTATAACACGACCCGATATAACACGAATTCGGATATAACACGGTAAAGCAGTGCTCCGGGGGGACGGGGCTGCGCACTCCGGTGGATCAAAGCAAGTTCGATATAACACGGTTTCACTTATAACACGGTAATATTTTTTGGCTCCCCAGGACAGCGTTATATCGAGGTAGAGGTGTAGAATAATTGATCCTAAAATTTCAAATATAGATTTGCAAAGTTGCATCCATAAAATATATGCATGTATGTACATAGAGATTCTCATGCATCCAAAGTATACACAGGTATCTGCTTGTGCATAAATTGATCTATTTTGTGTACCAAACTGTGCACTTAGGGTAAATTTTGCTCAATGCCCTATGCCTGATTTAAGTCCCACATAGCCCTTAAGGTGGACCCTCTGTGGTGAATGGCACCCGTCCCTTAGTCTATGTGACAGGTATCCCACAAACACGCCTCCTTTGCCAGCACATGTTGGGCACCTCTGAAGTTCTGGCCCTTGATTAATTTAATATATTTTTGCATATATTTAAGTTAACATGACTAAAATGACCTGTGCCTCGTATCCCCAGGGATTTACTGCACTTTCATTAAAACTCTTTTGAATAAGAATTTTATGAACAATCATCTTAACTTGTCCTCAGTGATGAGTGTCAGTTATTTTAAGCTATGTTCAGAGAGGAAACCAAGGTGACCTCTGCCGATCTATCTTGCTTGCTCTCAGCCAAATAAGTAGATAAATGTATCACAGTTTCAATAAGATAAATAACTACTAAGTAAACAAACAATATACGTAGCAGTAGACACAAATCTGACAACACAAATAAATCCTGGAGTTTCCTAGCTCTACTTACATGCTTCCATGATGATTTGTGCTTCTATTTCATCAGTGGAACTGGCTGGTACTGCTGATATAGCAGGGTTGTTAGCACTTTGACTACCAAGTGCCATTCTGTCACTAGCTTATTACTCAACTATTAGACTTTGCAGCCAACTGAAATGTACGCATCCAATCCTACAATCTGACCCACATGGGTAGACTGAAGTTACCTACTGAAATTAACAGGGATTTGCATGGGTACAGGGGTCAGCCTGTATAGATCCAGATGCAAAATCCGGGTCTCTGGTTATTGTATTAATCCCACTCTAACTCTGCCTCAAACTGCTATATTCCTATCTGTCTGATCTGGAATACTTGATTCCATCTCCTGTCTCCTTCCCTTCTCCAAGCTTCTATTGCAACTACAATGGCACAGAGAACAGACACCAGTCACCACCACTGAGCCTCCCCAAGTCCCTTGATTCACTGGTAGAGAGAAAGTTAATAAGGGTATGTCTACATTACACATCCTACAAGCAACACAGCTGCAGCTATGATGCTGTAGCACTGTAGCATAGACACTTACTACAGCGATGGAAGGTGTTTTCCCCATCTCTATAGTAAATCCACCCCCCTCAAGAGGCAGTAGGTAGGTAGATGGAAGAAGTCTTCCACTGACCTAGTTGTCTCTATGGTGGGGAGTAGGTTGACGTAACTAAGTTGCACAAGATGCAAAGTTTTTCCACAGGCCTGAGCAATGTAGGTAGTTTGACTTAAGTTTAGGTGTAGACCAAGCCTATGTGATGTGTGTGTGATGGGAAAGAGAGGAAGGGATAATGGCAAAGCAAGTTTCAAGAGAACAGAAAGAGGCTTTTCAATAGCCCAAGGAAAATAACACTAGTTAATATTTTTATAGATTTAAAAGTTTTTAAGACCTGAAGCAATCAGTATGATCATCTAGTCTGGCACCTACATAGTACAGGTATAGAATTTCACCCAGCACACAGATGGCAGAGATCACCAAGTGGAGCTGTTACTGTCTTACATGGCTCTTTTTCTTAGCACGAGAGTAAGTTTTTAGTCTTGGAAGGGAATGCAGTGGCATTGGTTATCTGATGCAGGTTCTTTCGAGTAGCTGTGATAAGCAGCAAGGGAGCTTCCTCTTTGCCTGAATCTCTTTATCAAGAGCCATTTCTTGAGGCAGAGTTGCTCCCTGAGAACTAGGCTCTTGTGTTTGCACCAAGATCTCTGAAAGAGAAGATTGCCTGACCACCTCTGCTCCAGGGCTGGTGTATGTGTGTAAGGCATGGTCTACACTACAGAGTTAGGTCAACGTAAGGCAGCTTATGTCAAACTAACTTTGTAAGCATTTACTCTAAAATTTAGCTCCCACCGATGTAACTTGCCCACTACACCGACTTAATAACTCTACCTCCACGAGAGGGGTAGCACTTAGTTCAATGTAGTTAGGTCAACGCAGTGTCAGTGTAGACACTGCCTTGCTTACATTAGCTAACTGTTGCTGGCTTTCAGAAGCCATCCCACGATGCCCTACACTGACAGTTTAATCAATGAAAGCGCTTCTGATGAGGACACTGACACAAGGAGTGCAATGTGGATATGCAAAAGCAATTTAATTACTGTGGTGGCTGTACGTCATTGTAACTTCATTTTGCAGAGTAGACTTGCCCTAAATTAAACAAGTTACACAAAGCATACGCCCAGGCCATGTCAGCGATTTCTCCTCCAATGGATAGCTGACCTGCAAGGCCATGACACCTGCTACTTCTCAGCAGAGGGACAACATTGTGTGGTGGCCTTCTAAGTGGGACAGATCTGCACTAAAGATTCAGAATACACTGATCAGAGTTAATCACACTTAACTCCTAATGATCACAATTGGGTCCTAAGTAAAGGAATTCTCTAAATAGTGACTGGAGTCAGATTTTAGTGAAGGTAAACGGTGTAGGGAAATGGTCCGAAGGTCTTTATCGAAAAAAATGAAACTAATAAAAAAAACAACTAAGTGTTCCTTTTAAAGTAACTTGTAAGTAAATTAAAAAATCAGGGGAGGCTTTCAGGGAAGGGATGGAGCTAGCGTACAAAGCAAAAGAGACTGGCACCCCTTAAGGGCACAAAAGTAACATGAAACAACATGCTATTAATTGGAAATGAGGTTGATTGCCTAGATGTAATTATCTGGGCCAGAGGACTCAAGCCTGGAGGTTGATACCCTCATCTTTGTGGCTTCCATTTTGTGTAATTAGCATAATTTTACTGTGGGTCGGATTCTGATCTCTTTTACATTGTTGCAAAACAGGATGAATTCAACTAAATCCATTGTATTCAAGATCAAAAACAGACCCTGTACATGAGCTGCACTAAAACAACAACAAAGAGCTGTTTTGCTACGCAGCTTATAGAGACTTCATTAAGCTAAAAGCCACATTTTCAGTAGCCTTGTTTTAGATCTAGCATTCTACAGGGCTTTGGGGAAACCCTGCGACTCTCCTGTAATAGCAGCCACAGTGCTACAATAACTTTATCTACAGCATCCCAAGAATAAGTCCCATAAAGAGAACAATAAAAGTGGGGTATTGTTCTAGCCAGGAAGACAATTTAAGAGAGAGACAAATACTGGACTCACTCAGGAAATAATATGACAGCATCAATTCCCATTAGAACATACATATCTTGCAGAGATGAATGGCTTTTCCTCATAATCAAAAGTCTCTATGAATTTTTTCCACATCTCTTTTATTATGTATTTGTTCTGATGCAAATAGAAGTGTAAAGAGCACACACAAAAAAATCTTTACTAAAAGATGCATTTTACATAGGAACACACTGGAGCAGGTCATCAGTTTGTGTAATCGGATGTAGTTCCATTGAAAGTCAATGGAGATATATCAGTTTATACCAGCTATCTTGAAATAACTATATAGAGAAAGTACAACTGTTCAGTTTTCTATTATGCTATGGTTCATCGTTTATCAATTTTCTTGTTTTTTGCACACAGTTCGGAACATGAACCTTTCAAGAGAAACGGGATTTATTCTAAATGCTATTCTTATTCTCTTTGGACCCTTAGGTAGTTTTGTAATCTGAATACATGCTACAATCTGAGTATATTCACTTATTAACTCCTGTTTACAGAAAAGCAGATTTATGTCCAAATCACAAAGTTCAGTTCCAGTTTCAAACCACTGCTCCAAGCTCCTATTTCAGATGCATTCCAGAAACATAAGTTGATTGTTAAATCAACAGCCAACTCTTTCTAAGGCTACTTCTAAGCATTTTCCTCATGGGGTGCTTCATCCTGGTTTTAAAAGACACACTATCTTGTAAATCCATTGCATGAAAGCAGATGGAAAGGCCTGATTTCTTCTCACACTAGTTTTATGATGATATAACTCCACTGGTTTCAGTATAGTTACACCTCATTTACATGTGTTCAGAGCAGAATCAGGCCTAAAGCAATTATCTTAAATAACAGCATTATCTGAAGCATGTTTAATGTTTATGTTGAAAGTGCAGGGTCCCAAAGAGTAATTTTGAAAGAGTCTTGTCTGATAAATACTCTCTGAGTAAATTTATCTATCACTGGTTAGGGTTACCATACGTCCTCTTTTTCCCGGACATGTCCGGCTTTTCAGCAATCAAACCCCCGTCCGGGGGGAATTGCTGAAAAGCCACACATGTCCGGGAAAATGGCCGGCACTTCCTCTCCCCCTGTGGCTCTGCTCCACTCCTCCTCTCTCAGATTTACAGAGCCAAGCTGCCCGAGCAAGCGCTACTGGCTTCAGGCAGCCTCCGGACCCCGAGCCCCCAGCCAGGCACTTCTCCTACCCGGCTCCAGCTGAGCTGCTCCCACTGTGCAAGGTCCAGAGGCAGGGGGGGTGCTGCCTGAAGCTGGTAACGCTGGCTCCTGCAGCTCTGCTCTGTAAGTCTGAGGGGGCGGAGCCGAGCAGCTCGGCTGGAGCTGGGGAAGGGACGTGTCCAGCCAGCTCTGGGTCCTGAGGTAGGGGAGGGCTGCCAGAAGCCAGCAGCTCGGCTCTTACAGTCTGAGCTGGGAGGAGCAGCTCAGCTGGAGCCCAGGTAGGAGAAGTGCCTGAAGCCGGTAGCACTAGGGCAGCTCGGCTCTTAAACAGAGCCGATGAGTCAGGGAGCAGCAGCAGTCGCCAGAGCCTGCTCTAAGGTAAGCCAGGGATGCCAGCAAAGCTGGGAGTACCATGCGCCGCTGATTGCACAGGTGGGGGGCAGCGCTGGGGGAGCTGCTCCGGGGAGTCGCCAAAAAGCACTGACTGGTGGGGGAGGAAGGGAGGGCAGTGTGAAAAAGGCAGGAGTGTGCAGAGGGATCAGAGCTCTGGCTGCGATGGGCATCGGGCTGCCTTGCCTGCAAGTGGATCAGAGCTCCTGGGGCTGGGGTGTGCTGTATGGCACTCAGACCCCTTGAAGACTTCTCTTGTTTCAGGTGGATTACCCTGAGTGAGACACCGAATTGGAGTGATGTGGAACCTTGTATCAAGTACCTGACCGATAAGGGGATGCAAATTGATGACGTGAAGTGTTTTGATCAGTTCAGCAACCTGAAGAAGTTTACAGAAAGTTGAAACAGTGATGAAGAGTTCAGTAATTTGCTAGCACACCAGAAGTGGACCAAATATTTTGAGAAATCCAAAAACATTGAGTGTCATTCAGAACTGTTAAAGATTGCACAGTTTTTCTTTGCTATTCCTTCTCACAATGCAAATGTAGAGCGAATTTTTTCACTGATGCAAAGCCAGTGGACAAAGGAAAGGACCAACTTGAATGTTGAGTCGTTGAAAGGAATTCTACTTGTACAGTACAACTTCAGACAAACTTCTTGTAAAGACTTTCATGCCTTCTTAAAGAGCAATCAACCACTGCTGAGAAAAATGCGATCTGCAGAGAAGTATGCGTGGGCACATGAGGAGAAAGAAAACTGAAGAACTGGTGAAAGGAAAGGACTCACTACATATAAAGAATTACGTTTTAGAATTAAAGAATTAAATGGCTCAAAATGTCCGGGATTTTACCCGGCAGGGAGGAGAACTGGGTGCTCCAAGGCATCTGGGGAGCTGGGAAACAGAACAGTGTGAGCTGCGTGTCCTGACCGCTCCCAAAAACGGAGCGCTGGGGCAGATCCTCCACTGAGCAGCTTCATTAAAGTCATGGGAGTCTATACTAGTGGAGTGCCTGACTTTAGAATTGGTGCAGTTGTTTCGTGTGGCTGGGAGGGAGGAGGGGGAATGTGGGGTGCTCAGGGGAAGGGGCGGAGACTTTGGGGAAGGGGTTGGAATGGGGGCAGGGAAGGGGCGGAGTTGGGCGGGGAAAGGGGTGGGGCGGGGGAGGGGAAGGGGCGGAGTTGGGGCGGGGCCGGGGCCCCGTGGAGTGTCCTCTTTTTTCAATGTTCAAATATGGTAACCCTATCACTGGTTCACAATCAAGCTGGAAGGGCATATAAAGTGGGGTCCCATAGGGATCTGTCCTGGATCTGGTTCTATTCAATGTATCTTCATAAATGATCTGGATAATGGCATAGATCAGGGGTTCTCAAATTTGGTTCACAGCTTGTTCATGGTAAGCTCCTGGCAGGCCGTGAGACGCTTTGTTTGTCCGCAGGTACGTCCGCCCGCAGCTCCCAATGGCCGGGAACGGTGAACCGCAGCCACTGGGAGCTGCGAGCAGCCCTACCTGAAGACGCTCAGGTAAACAAAGCATCTTGCGGCCTGAACAAGCCACGAACCAAGTTTGGGAACTCCTGGCATAGATAATACCAAGCTGGGAGGGGTTGCTAGCATTTCGGAGGACAGGGTTAGAATTCAAAATGATCTTGACAATCTGGACAAATGGTCTGAAATAAATCAGATGAAATTTAATACGGACAAATGCAATGTACTCCACTTGGGAAGGAACAAGTACTTGCACAAATACATAATGGGAAATGACTGCCTAGGAAGGAGTACTGCAGAAAAGCTTTGGGGGATTATAGTGGATCACAAAGTAAACAGGAGTTAGTTTGTAATCCACTAAAACATGTAATACTGTTGCAAAAAAAGCAAACATTATTCTGGGACATATTAGAAGAAGTGCGGTAAGCAAGATATGAGAAGTAATTCTTCCACTCTACTCGGCACTGATAAATCTTCACCTGGAGTACTGCATCCAGTGTGGGCACCACACTTTGGGAAAGATGTGGAGAAATTGGAGAATATCCAGTGAAGAGCAAAAAAAATTATTAAAAGTTTACAAAACATGATCTACAAGGAAATATGGCAAAAAAATGGGTTTGTTTAGTCTGGAGAAGAGAAGACAGAGGGGGACAAGGTAACAGTCTTCATGTACCTACAACAGGAGTGGGCAAACTTTTTGGCCTGAGGGCCACATCAGGGTTGCGAAACTGTATGGAGGGCCAGGTAGGGAAGGCTGTGCCTCCCCAAACAGCCTGACCCTCACCCCCCATCTGCCCCCTCCCATTTCCCGCCCCCTGACTGCCCCCCTCAGAACTCCCAACCCATCCAACCCCCCCTGCTCCTTGTCCCCTGACCCAGGGCCGGCTCTGGCTTTTTTGCCACCCCAGGCAAAAAAGCCTCCGGCCGCCCCCTCCCCCCCAGCGCGGCAGGGGAGGGCGGCCGGAGCCCCGGGGGGAGGGCAGTGAGCCCCGGCCGGGGCTCCGCTTTCCCCGGCAGCCGGGGGGAGGGCGGCCGGAGCCCTGGGAGGAGGGCGGAGTGCCTGGCCGGGGCTCCACTCTCCCCGGCGGCCAGCCCCAGCTGGGGGGAGGGCAGAGTGCCCGGCCGAGCCTCCGCTCTCCCTGGTGGCCAGCCTCGGCCGGGGAGAGGGCGGAGTGCCCGGCCGGAGCTCCGCTCTCCCCGGGGTCCAGAGCGCCGGGGGGAGGGCGGCGAGCCCAGCCGTGACCCCGCTCTCCCCGACGGCCGGAGCGGGAGCGCCGCACCGTGCCGCCCCCCTCCAGGTGCCGCCCCAAGTACAAGCTTGGTGGGCTGGTGCCTGGAGCCGGCCCTGCCCTGACCACCCCCTCCCGGGACCCTCCGCCCCTAACCGCCCCCAGGGACTCCCATGCCTATCCAACTGCCCCCTGCTCCCTGTCCCCTGACTGCCCCTCGGGACCTCCTGCCTCTTTTCCAACCCCCGCCCCCACTCCCTGCCCCCTTACCATGCTGCTCAGAGCACCAGTACTGGCAGCCACGCCGCCCGGCTGGAGCCAGCCACGCCGCTGCGCAGTCTAGAGCACCGGGGCAGGCCAGCGGCTCTTGCCGCCGCACTGCCCAGCAGGAGCTCGCAGCCCTGCCGCCCAGAGCACTGGTGGCACGGTGAGCTGAGGCTGTGGGGGCCGGGGCATGGTGGGGGGAGGGGCCGGGGGCTAGCCTCCCCAGCTGGGAGCTCAAGGGCCGGGCAGGACGGTCCCGCAGGCCATAGTTTTATCCACCTCTGACGTACAATGTTGCGATAAAGAGGAGAGTGATATATTGTTCTTCTTATCCATTGAGAACAGGATAAGAAGTAATGACTTAAGAAGGGCTTAAATTGCAGCAGGGGAGATTTAGGTTAGACTTTAGGAAAAACCTTAAGTCCTAGCTAACCATAAGGGTAGTTAAGCACTGGAACAAATTACCTAGGGAGGTTGTGGAATCTCCATCATTGGAGGTTTTTAAGAACGGGTTGGACAAACACCTGTCAGGGATGTCCTACTGCGGTCCTTTCCAGTCCAACATGTCTATAATTATACTGAATTACAGTTAGCAAACTAGACACATACATTACATGGGCCAACTGTATATAACAGAAAGACAACATGTGGTTAGGACCATCTAAATAATTGATTTTTCAATTCAGTGGCTACATCGAAAAATCTAAAATAAAAAAATAAAAAAAGGGGAGGGGGGGTCAAACCAAAACTGAAATTTTGGGGGGTTTAATCTCTTTTCATTATCTTTTCAAGCAGGAGGGTGCACTTTTAAAAATATATATATAATTAAGGGCTTGTTTTACATGGCAAGTTACTGTGTGGTAAGCTAGGGTGTGACTCTACAGTACGCAAGCTTGCCACACAGTAATGTCCCAGATGGACACTGCTATAGCGCAGTGAAAATCCCGGAATGTGGGAGTGTTGATACATTGCAGATTCACACCCTGGCTTGCCACACTATAACTGGCTGTATAAACAAGCCCTGAGTTGCCCAATGAGACTTGAAATGTTTTGTTTCGAAAGTGTCCAAACAATTTTGGCTTTTTTTTAAAATTTTTTCCAAAACATTGCTGGCAAAACATGATTTGCCAATTTCAACCTGAATTTGCAAATATAGTTTCTTCATTTTTCTGAGAGTAAATAAATCAAGCAAAAAAATTCACACAGCTCTAATCCCAGTTTTCATTTAGTTGTATTCTCTCATCAAGGTGTTGTGCAAAGATTAAAAAGAAAAATTACCCATCCCACAAGTAGGGAGTTTTAAATGGCAATTCCAAATTAACTGTCATAGCCCTTAAAGGGCCAACCCTGAAAGATTCTGAGTGCCCTCCACTCCCACTAGGGTCCGTGGGAACCAAGGCCACTCTGCAGAAGATGGCCAGATCAGGCTCACATTCTTCAGTTTTCACATTCAGAGGTGCTAGTTATCACATACCTGGTGTGAGGTAAAGAGGTACTATTTACCCTTATGCAATAGGTACAGTACTGGAGCAAGAGGTTGGGGCAGACTGTTCTTTAGCCACTGGAACAAATATCGGGTGGTGCAGGGCTACTCCACTCTATGGGAAACCTGGGCAGATTAAGAAGACGCAGACTCCTCCAACCAGCACAGCCAGCCTACTTCACAAGTGGGTGTGGAGCCAGACCAGACCATAGATCTTGCCTTCTTCTGACTCCTTTTGGGGTGCCATGCACCTGTGAGGCCATATATAAGGAGCAAGCCCTGCATTCCCCTGAGTTCAAGGACTGCAATTGTGGCTTCCCCTTGCATGAGCTACATAAGATGAGGAATACTCCATAGAGGTTTTTAGGTGAAATTAGAAATTAATGGAGATATCCCATCTCCTAGAACTGGAAGGGACCTTAAAAGGTCATTGAGTCCAGCCCCCTGCCTTCACTAGCAGGACCAAGTACTGATTTTGCCCCACATCCCCAAGTGGCCCCCTCAAGGATTGAACTCACAACCCTGGGTTTAGCAGGCTAATGCTCAAACCACTAAGCTATCCCTCCCCTGGTGGTTAGAGTTTGCAACAATCTGGGTTCCATACCTGTCCCTAATGAAGATACTATATTCTCTGGTTGCAGATTTCTGGAACCAAAGTCCTCAGGCTGTGTCAGAAATTCACATTTCTTGAAATTTTATGTTTCCTTCCCTCATTGTTTGTGTTGACTATCTAGTTATCTAGTAAGGTTCAGGAAAATGTCTCCAGCTAGAGATTAAAAATAGCATTGTTCCTACATTATCAGCAGGGGTCCTAATTTTCCATGATAAAAAAAAAAACAAAATTCTCTGATAAAAAAAAAACATAAAAATCCATGTTTTTCTGCAATTGCAATGAAATGCTGAACTTTAGTTTCCCTAGCCATCATATATATAATATATATATAGGTATCAGTTGAACAGTGTTTTATTGATATATTTACCATTTTTAAGCAAGTTCAAAGCCTATCAGTGCCATCAATCATAATAATAAAATAAAATTAATAGAATTGCAATTTCCATTTCTTACATGTACCAAATAATTCTATGTCTGTATTCTATATTTTCGGGGGGGGGGGATTTAAATGCACAAAAAATAAAGCAAAAATTGCTTTTATATTAACATTATTCACTTTGAGTTAGTCTTGGAAGCCGAAGTGAAATTTGAGATGCATTAAAATATGAACTCCTATACCGTTGAGTAACCTCTATATGCCGGAAGCAGATTATTGGAGGATGTTTAGCTATGTAAATTTAAAGCACATTCAAAAATCAACCACAAGAGAGGGAGGTTGCGCACATTGAATAAGTGACTCTGATACTTTCAGTAAAATTTTGTTAATATATGTGTTTATTTTTTCACAAAGTGTAAAAACTAAAGATTCTCTGTAAAAAACGCAAATTCCATGTTTTCCCATGACAAATGGATTTCTGGGGTCCCCGATTATCAGTAATACAGGAAACACTTCTATATTTAAAATGCATGTGATCTATGCACATGACCTGAGTATTCTGTTGAAAACCCATCTTGGTGAATGGAACAGCAGGGTGTACAAAGCATATGTAGAAACACAGGACAAACATATTCCCATGACTTTGAATGTACAATATGTGGCTTGTTATTCAGTACCAAAGCACTTAAATGAAAGATTTTCCAATAGGAAGTAGATTTTTTTTTAAATACACACATAAATACACACATTAAAGTGCACCCATCACTTCAACTGGATATTTGACAGTTCACCTGGAAAAAAACCCAGCACTTCAGCAGAAAACAGCATGGAAAATTAATAATCCTGCATCTGTCGCTGGTGCCTTTAAAAGGGAAAATATTGATCTTGATCAATGGGGTTGTACTGGTGTAACAGAGAATTTAACTGGTTCCGTATCTGTGTCTGAAACCCTAAAAAAGTCTCTGTATGCACATGTCAGAGTGTGCACGTGCACATGCGCAAGAGACAAAATTGACATAGTCATTGGTAAATCTTGATTAAATAAAAAATTATTTTAAAAGTTACATTTGAAATACTACAAGTTTCCAAACATCAGAAGATGCAACACAACCTGGACAGGCTCGAAGTTACAACCAGAAAGATACACCACACCTACAGATAATTTACTAACCTAAATACAGAGCTGAACTGCAAAAGCTACTAGCAATTAAAATAATGACTACATTAAGTACCCTTAACTTTGGTGCAAAACTTCTAAGGTTAAAAAACGGAGGAGGAGGAGAATTGGGTCCTGACGCCAACTTACAATTAGAATTCTGTTTTTCTTTCAAATGTGGCCTCAGAAAGATACCTTATCCTTTAATGTTGGTTATTTCCACTTCACAAATCGTTAATCCCCTTTCAAGTTCTTCTTCACTCAACCACAGTCCATAAAAAAGATACAAGTCTGGGCAACCTTATATCTGGCACAGATTCAGCAATTCAACCCATTAGGAAACCTCAAAAGATAAAAGAAAGCAAGAAGCAGTCCTACTTTGGTCAGCACGGAACAAGGACTATAGGAAAAGGTTGAGTACTTACCTCCACAAAGAACTCTCCAGCACCTTCCCCATGTCAGTATGGTAATACTTGGTAAGGATCAGAATCACCTACACAGAGAGAGAATAAAAATACAGATATATGAGCTAAAATAAAAACAATAGAGCATTTTCAGAGCTGTTCTGATCTGGATATTAATAGACTAGTTTCCTGAACCGTTGGAGAGAGCAGGCCTTGTGGGGTTGGAACATGGGGCAGTTGTAAATCTTCTGTAAACATCTCCATTTTGCAAAACTTTCCTGTTTTATTTTTTTGGGGGGGGGATAGAGGGGAGAGACGGAAATTATCACAAATTCCCCTCAGCTCCCAAACCACAAGGTCCAATCAGTTTGAATGACTTTCACAGCAGGAAGAGATGAGTTAGTCCCCAGTCCTAATTTACAATGCAGCTGTCTTGGCTTCTATGGACATGAATTTAGCTTATCCAAACTGTTAAACAATGTTACTGGATCTCATCCAGAAAGAGGCGCTTTGGTCTTCTGTGCAAGACCGAAAACAAGCACTGAAATATGTCATCTTACTAGTTTTCTAGAAGAGGTGGCTGTTTTCCAAGAGAGCACCGTGCTGTCTGTGTTACTCACCCATGTTACCAAAACTCAAAAAAAAATTAACACATAGATTAAATGCCATTGAAAAATAAGGTTCTCAGTCTAGAGAGAAAACCCAGTAACAAGAAATATGTTTTGTTATCTCACAATCTATTTGCAAAGTAAGATAAACTCATTAGCCAAGTAGGGTGAAGTGCTAGTCCACAACTCTTGCATGGTGCTGGCTGTTACCTTTTAGATTTAGATCACTTAAATAAAATTTCCTTTCACTCACTGCCAGTCCATATTAGTTCGTCTTACACCAGTTACCATGGCAACTCTACAGAGGTAAAATTGGAAGAACCTCTGGTTCCTTGCACAGCTGTTAGCTTGGTTAATGCGGGGTCAACATCAGTCATCTCCAACAGTTTGGAGCATGCTTTTATATAACTATCTCTAGCTTTGTTCCTAACCAACAAATCTTTTGCAAACAGAAATTTTAGCCATTCGGTTTGATTATCAAAGTAATTAGTACATTGGTACAGCATTTATGCAACATTTCAGAATGTAGGTTGCTGTGCCCTGGAGATTATGAATGAAGACACTACAATTCCAGGCCATTTGCATTATTTATATAGTGCCATAGATGTACAGGCACTATGCAAAATTGAGACAGTTTGGATCTCACTCCCTGTGGTGTAATACTACTGAATTCAATAGAGTTACTTTTGGATTTATACTGATGCAAAAAACTGCAAAATCAGATCTTAATTCGCTAAAATATATTAAAGATTTCACATTATTTAAAGACAGCACAATCTAAAGGCCATTGTGTTCTATTGCATTTTGTTGGTGTTTGGTATAGAAACATAAAAGCTAGGAGGCATCTTAAAAAAGAGTGTTTAATTTAAAAAAAAACCCACAAATTGTTTAGTTCTAATAGGTACAACATGACTTATAAAATCAAGAGAAAGAATCATGACCCGAGACTTCTCAGGAAACTAACGATCAAGAGAGTAATCTATTGCACAAACTCCTGGCTCCAGCTCCAGGCATGTTCCAATCACATCAGCTATTTATTCTGTTGCTAGTATCTTACTACAGGTTTGCTGGCAATTCAGTCTGGGTAAGGAGAAGGAGGAAACTTCACTATCAGATACAAGCGCCCATTGGCTCAGCTTATTAAGGGAGACTGTTTGAGCCAGCCTCTCTTCAACCAATAAGTGTTTGTTCAGATCTCAGAAATCTACCCAGAGGATTTTTTTGAGCCTTGAGAATATAATTTTGGCCCATCAGACCAGAGGAAAGATAATTAGAAAATACAAAAAGTAATATTCTGTATTACTTTATGTTTCATTACATTTGCCTAACCACAGCAATGAACCTTAATTGTATTAAACTAACACTTTGTATCCCTGTGCATCCCATATGTGTAATTTTAAAATTACTGCTGATTCTCAATGACGCTGCAATGTATCATGGAGTCATCATCTGCCAAGATCAAGCAAGAAATTTTATTCTTTAATTAGGCTGCCCACATATCACATATAGAAAAGCTCACTAGCTTGTGATTATTTTAAATAGCTCAGCTGTGCCCTTTTCTCTTAACCCTGACAACACTGCAAGACACCCCCCAAACAGACAAGGCCTGTCACACAGCATTGTCAAATCCTTCTTCAGAATACAGGATTTTCAAATGGAAGGGTTCAAACAAGAGACTCCAGTGTACCCACCACTTTGCTGACTGTCAGCAATTCACCTAATCAGAAAGCCAGTGTACAGAGCATATCTGACAACCTTTCATTCAGAGTAATTGTAAATTGTATTCTGTAGCAGTCATCTGTAGTAAAGGAATGCCTCACTGAAGTACCTATTCTGCAGTCCAATTCTGATCCACAAATAGTGAGTTATAGCACTGATGAATATATGTCAATGTTGTCTTCTTCAATGGGGCTGGTAAATTATTTAAAAATGAAGACACCTACACAGCATCAGAAATGAAGTTATGAAAAATGACTTAGTGGCTAGACAAAGCCACAGCCATCTTTGGACATCCAGCAATCCAAAAACACTGAGGCTTAGGTGTCGGAGGGGCTGATAGCCATTTCAATTATGCCAAAGCATTTCATCCCAGCATCTGAAAAAACATAGGTCAGCTATTCTACAATCATCCTTCAATGTAATCCTCTTTATTGCAGTCATCTTTTCATGTTACTTAAACAAATATCCTACCAACCACAGTTGTATTTGATCTCAGATAATTAATGAATGAATCCAAACATTTACAGGAATCTCTTTAGAAAATTCCAGAGGTAAGTCTGTTTGGACCTTAAGAATTCCACATCTCATTTAGAAGAGCAGGTCCCTGATTTACTGTGCAGCCATTTCATTTCATTTCATTTCATTTCATTGGGACTTTTTAATTATAAAGCATTTTGCAGGTTGGATAGTAGCCAAATATTTGTATGTGCTGCTGCCCTAGTGAGTGGTAGAGCTGCCTCTGAGCAAAGAGGCTTGAGGCGCAAAGGCAATGAAGAAATAGGGCCTGATTCTTCTCCAGGTTATATTATTATAATTATATTATATTATATTAAATCATGGGTAATGCCAAATAATTTTATTAAACAGGGATAGGGGAGAATTAGGCTAAACAGGTTTTCTATTTTAATTAAATTCGTTCAGCCTGTTTAGCCACTTGCAATCATTTTACCTCAGACATCCCCCAGAATCCTGGGGCTGGCTCAAAGAAAGAGGCAGTTACCATGGCCTTGCAAAAGGCCATGCCTGGGAATGTGTGCCATGGCTCGTGGGGGGCTCCTGGACAGATGTTTCCAGGAAACACACCCCTTTCTCTCTTCCCTCCACACACCTACCCATAAGTCTTATTTCTTCTTAGTCTTTCTTCTCCCAAGTTCCCCACAACTGGCATTATTAACCCCACTGTCATTGTGCCTGAGGCTGCCAAAACAAAACCAAAACTTTAAAGGAGCCATGAAACTTTACAAAAAAGGTAAATGCAAATAAAAAAAAATTAGCCAAAAGTAAGAACAAATAGAGATATCAGGACAGTCGGGTATCAACAGATGTCCAGTACCCTCCCTTACTGGACATCTGTTGGTTCCAGCCATCATCATAATACGGTACTAATTTTCTAATTTCTGAAAACTGGACACTACAGCAGGAGAGCCGGAACCTCCCTACTCCCTACCTCGTCCCCTGAGGCCTGACCCCTGAGGCCTGACCCCTGCCCCGCCTCTTCCCCCAAGGCTCTGCCCCCATTGCTCTCTCGCCCCTTCCCTCCTTGCTTGATCCTGTCCACCTCCCTCCCACCAGCTGGACTAGCCTGCCTCTGCTCCAGGACTAGCCTGCCTGCCCACGAGATGTAGGTTGGAGGTAGTCCCAGCTGAGCAGGGGCTGGCATTGATTGATGACCCAGCACCTCCCTCCTTGGCCCCTCCACCCATGGTAACTGGACTTTTGGTGTCTGGTCAGTACATGTGACTGGACACTGTACTGGTCCCCTTTCAACCGGACTTTCCAGTTGAAAACTGGACACCTGGCAACCCTACACTGTACCTCAGTGACTTTCTGATTACACAGTTGCTTCTTGTTCTCAAGTCTGCTTCATGTGGCCAAAGGAACTATATGGAATATTTGACCCTCCTGATTTCTCTCCAATAACACTTGCTTCCAGGAACATTTGGAAAAGCAACAACCACATTTTCCAGTTTGCCAGGTTCCCTTCCTTGCTTGGGATTCAGGTGGCTTCATTTGCTCCACTTTTATCAAAGATTCAGTTTCTTCTGACACCATGTAATAAGGGTGTGGCACACAGGAATTCAACACCTAAAACACAATGCCTGGATGGCATCAGATCCCTGACCCACACAGGCACCCTATCCCATAATGTGCCAGATTTGGCTCGGAACAGAGCATCATGCATTCAATGATCTCTGTGCTGTCCAATGAGAACTAACCTAACCAACACAAGAGCGCTGGTAAGAAAATGCTCTCTATTCTCTGGCCCCAACTTGTCACATGACATGGATCAGGGTTAGAAAAGCTTACACCCCTGTCATGAGCAGGTGCAAGATTTTCTGCATCCTGACTTCTACCTCAACACTGGAGTTCCTTATTCAAATCAACAGGCCCCACAGTGTACAGTTGGCCAACATCTGCGCATATTATGCTGAGGTTTTTGCCATCATTCCTCAGCTTTCTAAGGGTTTGTCTACCCAAGGACATCCATGAAAACTAATCCAGATTAACGAAAAGTATGAATTTTGATGTGGATTAAACAAACAACATTGAATCTCTGTATGGATGTTCTAATTGAGAATTACAGTGGTTTAATTCAGTTTATCCTAATTCACTTTGGAAGTGAATTTGGTTTATCTTAATTCACCGTGAATTTGGAAATTAATTAAGAAAAACCAAATTAAGCTGACTTTAATTCTGAATAACAGCAACCACACACAGGATTTTAATGTGGTTTAACCAACCCACTTCAAATTCATACCTTTAGTTAATTCAGATTAGAATCAATGAATCATAGAAGATTAGGGTTGGACGAGACCTCAGGAGATCATCTAGTCCAACCCCCTGCTCAAAGCAGTACTAACCCCAACTAAATCATCCCAACAAGGGCTTTGCCAAGCCGGGCCTTAAAAACCTCTAAGGATGGAGATTCCACCACCTCTCTGGGTAACCCATTCCAGTGCTTCACCACTCTCCTAGTGAAATAGTGTTTCCTAATATCCAACCTGGACCTCCCCCACTGCAACTTGAGACCATTACTTCTTGTTCTGTCATCTGCCACCACTGAGAACAGCCTAGCTCCATCCTCTATGGAACTCCCCTTCAGGAAGATTCCGGCTGCTATCAAATCCCCCCTCACTCTTCTCTTCTGCAGACTAAATAAGCCCAGTTCCCTCTGCCTCTCCTCGTAAGTCATGCACCCCAGCCCCCTAATCATTTTCGTTGCCCTCTGCTGGGCTCTCTCCAATTTGTCCACATCCCTTCTGTAGTGGGGGGACCAAAACTGGATGCAATAATCCAGGTGTGGCCTCACCAGTGCCGAATAGAGGGGAATAATCACTTCCCTCAGTCGGCTGGCAATGCTCCTACTAATACTACTACTAACACTAATACTAATACAGCCCAATATGCCGCTGGCCTTCTTGGCAACAAGGGCACACGACTGAGTCATATCCAGCTTCTCGTCCACTATAATCCCCAGGTCCTTTTCTGCAGAACTGCTGTTTAGTCAGTTGGTCCCCAGCCTGTAGCGGTGCATGGGATTCTTCCATCCTAACTGCAGGACTCTGCACTTGTCCTTGTTGAACCTCATCAGCTTTCTTTTGGCCCAATCCTCCAATTTGTCTAGGTCACTCTGGACCCTATCCCTACCCTTCAGCATATCTACTTCTCCCCCCATCTTAGTGTCATCTGCAAACTTGGTGAAGGTGCAATTCATCCCATCATCCAGATAATTAATAAATCATTATTTATTAATAATTAATTTTCCTGAATGTCCCCATATAGACAAGCCCTTAGAATTAACCCATAACAGACTTTGGGCATTAGCCTTTTGTTTTAACTATCCTAATTTTAACTGTCTAGCCTACTCAGGTTTTCATTCTGGTCCAAACTGATCAAAACATTGCCTTAGATGGTATGAAAATCTCAACTGTGCTAAAATTTCCTTTTCCCAAGCAACCTGTAAACTCTTTTTAGATGTTTACATATTTGTTGTAGCATTACAAGTTCTTGAGAGAGTCTCCCTAGAAGTAGGTTTAAGAGACTAAATTTCCAGAGCATGAAGTGTGATTTTTTCTTTTTCCTCTTGATCCCAAACATTATTTTTAAACATAGCACCTGGCTTGATTGTAGTAAAACGAAGTTTTGAATTAGAAGACCATCTATTTTTGTATCTCAAAGAATGTATTCCCAAATGGACTGAGTGTCTCTACAAAGGCTAAACCATTGTTAAAACACTCTCTCTCATTCCCAATGAAAATTCAAGTTCATCTAGCAAAGCTGATGTTTTACAATTGTATTTACAATTGCTTTTACTCTTCCCTAGATACTCCAGTAGCCCAATATTGAAGCTTAGTGGGTACCTTGAACATCGATTGTTTGTAGACACAGTTTACCCAAGATAGAATCCTACATTGCAGCTTCCTTATTACTCCCAGTCATGTGACTGAACCACCCAACAGTACAACGTAACATTTGGAAAATTTAAATACATTTCTGGTCTGGGTCACTGAATCCTCTTTAAAGCAAGCAAGGGTCTTTTATATTATTATATTATATTATATTATATTACAGTTAAGTTCTTAGTTTTGAAAAGTAACATAATGCAGGACATATGGAAACATTTATAGAGGATACCGTAACCTGGGAAGAATGCTCATCTGATTTAGATACATTGGCAAATACATCCACATTTCCCTGCACAGCTGCTTATCTATCACCAGAATCAGAATTAATCATCATGACTAGTTGACATGGGGTTAATCATGACTTGTCTGCCCCCCCCTGTGACGGAGCAGGGAGCAGGGCAGATTTGACCTGGGAACTGTGGGGAGCTGTGAGCACACAGGCCGGTGAGTGGCCAGCAGGAAGATGTATGCCAAGCGGCTTAAGAGCGACCTGGTGGAGCTGTGCAAGCAGAGGCGGCTGCGCATTGGGAGGCTCACCAAAGAACAGCTCATTGCCCAGCTAGAGGCGGAAGATCGCGCGAATGAACTGATCCCTGTGTCTCAGGGAAGCAGCCTGGCAAATGCAGCGCAGGCACCAGTGTCTGTTCCAGCTGGGAGTGGTCAGCCGGCTGCTGAGGGCTTCCCGAGACCCCTCCTTCCTATGCCTAGGGGAAGGGTGGGGAGGAGCCCAGCAAATACCGAAGGCGCCGTGGCCCCCCCGGCCAGCAGGGGACCCTCCCAGCGAAGCTCGCCGGCCAGCAGAGGATCCTCCCGGCGACGTTCGGCATCCGGGGAGCGGAATTGGCTGGAATGGGAGAAAGAGCTAAAACTGAGAGAGCTGGAGGATCGTGAACAACAGAGACAGCATGAAGAGAGACAGCATCAGCGTGAAGAGAGACAGCGTCAGCAGGAACGGGAGGAGAATGAGAGACAGAGACAGGAGAATGAGAGACAGCGTCAGCATGACCTGGAACTGGCGAGATTGAAGGGCAGCGAACCCCCGGCTGCGGTGAGTGAGGGGGGACCCAGGACTGCACGGAGCTTTGATAAGTGCATCATGGCCCCATACAAGGAGGGGGAGGACATGGATGACTTCCTGGAGGCCTTTGAGACGGCCTGCGAGCTGCACCGGGTTGATCCCGCAGACAGACTCCGGGTCCTTACCCCCTTACTGGACCCCAAAGCCGTGGCATTGTACCGCCAACTGGGAGAGGCAGAGAAAGGGGACTACGAACTATTCAAAAAGGCCCTGCTACGTGAGTTTGGGCTGACTCCTGAGATGTACCGGGAAAGGTTCCGGAGTCAAGATAAAACCCCTGAGATCTCATATCTGCAACTAGCCGTCCGCATGGAAAGATACGCCAGCAAGTGGGCTGGTGGGGCCCAGACGAAGGAGGACCTGATTAAACTGCTGGTACTGGAGCAACTGTATGAGCGGTGCCCATCCGACCTGAGGCTGTGGTTGGTGGACAGAAAGCCAGAGAACCCGCGACACGCCGGGCAGCTGGCTGATGAGTTTGTAAAGAGCCGGTCAGGGGGTGGCAGGGAGGAGCCCCAAAGGAACAGGCCCGCCGCGATGCAGAGAGAGAGTCACCCTGGGACCTCCCAAAGGGGGAATATGGGGAATCCCCTCCCACGGGGAATGCCCAGCATCAGGGACAACCGACCGGCTCGAGGGGACCCACGGGACATGAGCTGCTATTACTGCGGCCGAAGAGGCCACGTTCGGGCCCAGTGCCCCAAGCTCAAAGACAGACGGAGCAGACCGAACCCGCACCGGGTTAACTTGGTAGAGGCCCAGACGGACGAGGGGCAGGCTTCCCACGCAAGAGGGGCTGGCAGCTTATCAACTGCTCAAGAGAGAGAAGGGCCCCAGGCCAGCTTCTCTGGGGGGTCAGATGCTCCGGATTCAAAGTTCTCCGTTTACAGGGTTGGCGCGGGGCTGTCCCTGCGGAGCGAGTGCCTTGTTCCCCTGGAGGTGGATGGGAAGAAAGTTTATGGATACTGGGACACGGGCGCAGAGGTGACACTGGCCCGGCCCGAGGTGGTGGCCCCAGATCGGGTGGTGCCCAACACCTTCCTGACCCTGACCGGGGTGGGCGGGACCCCATTCAAGGTTCCCGTAGCGAGGGTACACCTGAAATGGGGGGCCAAGGAGGGCCCCAAGGACGTGGGAGTGCACCACCATTTGCCCACTGAGGTGTTGATGGGGGGGGACCTAGAGGACTGGCCAAGCAGCCCCCCTTAGTCGTGACCCGTAGCCAGAGCCGGCGAGGGGCACTACGCCCTGACCTTGGGAAGGATGTCCCACCGGAGGCACCGAACCCTTCCCGGGTGGGGAGGGAACACCCAAGGACAGGCCGCGGGGTGGCTGGGGCTTCCGACCCAGCCAACGAGAGGGAGCAGGTCCCCATCCCTTCCCCAGCCGCCGAGTTCCAGGCCGAGTTGCAGAAGGACCCCTCCCTGCGGAAGCTAAGGGGCCTGGCTGACCTCAGTGTGGTACAGACCATGAGGAGAGGATGCAAGGAGAGGTTCCTGTGGGAGAAGGGGTTCCTGTACCGAGAGTGGGCTCCCCCGGGGGAAGTGGAGTCGTGGGGGATCAGGAGGCAACTGGTGGTTCCCCAGAAGTTTCGCCACAAGCTACTGTACCTGGCCCATGACATCCCTCTCGCAGGGCACCAGGGGATCCGGCGCACCAGGCAGAGGCTGTTACAGAACTTCTACTGGCCCGGGGTCTTCACCAACGTCCGGCAGTACTGCCGATCCTGTGACCCCTGCCAGAGGGTGGGGAAGGCCCGGGACAAGGGGAAGGCAGCATTGAGACCTTTGCCCATCATAGAGGAGCCTTTCCAGAAGGTGGCCATGGACATAGTGGGACCTCTCAGCAAGACGACCCGCTCTGGGAAGAAATACATCCTGGTGGTGGTAGATTTCGCCACCCGCTACCCCGAGGCAGTGCCCTTATCGTCCATTGAAGCAGACACTGTGGCGGATGCGCTGCTGACCATTTTCAGCCGAGTGGGGTTCCCCAAGGAAGTCTTGACGGACCAAGGGTCCAACTTCATGTCGGCCCTACTCCGGTGCTTGTGGGAGAGATGTGGGGTCCGGCACAACTGGGCCTCAGCATATCACCCCCAATCCAACAGGCTGGTGGAGAGGTTCAATGGGACGCTAAAAATGATGCTGAAAACATTTATGAATCAGCACCCGCAGGACTGGGACAAGTACTTACCTCACCTGCTGTTTGCGTACAGGGAGATACCCCAGGAGTCTACCGGGTTTTCGCCTTTCGAACTGCTATATGGAAGGCGGGTAAGGGGGCCCCTGGACCTGATGAGAGACGAATGGGAGGGGAAGGCCACTCCTGACGGAGAGTCGGTGGTGGAGTATGTCCTGACCTTCCGGGAACGACTTGCCGAGCTCATGGGCCTGGCCAGGGAGAATCTGGCCAGAGCCCAGAGGAAGCAGAAGGTTTATTTAAGGACAGGAACACCGTCTCAAGCAGAGCGTGTAGGTACGACCAGACCCCCTCAAGTAGGTCCCTCTGGGAGGTTCAGGGAGCTTAGACCCCAGCTTGGGGTTCCCTGCGTTGCACCACCCAGCCCCAACTGAAACTCAACTCCAAGCCCCTCCCGCTGCTCCTCTCCTTTGTTCAGTCTCCCGGGCAGAAGGTGTTAATTCTCCCCACCCCCGTTCCTGGCTCAGGTTACAGCTCAGGTAGCTTCCTTCAAGGGAAGTCCCACATCCCCACTGCAACCCCCCTGCAACATTCCCAGGTCAAATCTGCCCTGCTCCCTGCTCCGTCACACCCCCACACACACACTCTGACTACAAAATTATATCTAACATCATATTAGTTAACGTCACTCCTCAAGCCCACTGAGGCTGCAGGTGGCTTTACTAGCTGATCCTAATGCAGGATCAATCCCTAAGTCTTTAATCTCATTAATCTTGAAATGGGAAAATTATTTAGTACTTAGCACCTCGGGGGGGGGGGGGGCTGCTGCTGCTATTACCTGAATTTGGTGTTTTACAGATATGAAAACCTACTATAATAGCATATGACCTTTTAGAAAGGGATAATAATAATGCCTAGCTCTTATACAGCAATTTTCCTCAGTGGACCTCAAAGCATTTTACAAAAGAAGTTCAGTATCATTTCCCCCATTATATGGATGAGGCACAGATCGGTGAAGTGACTTGCCCAAGGACACCCAGCAGGTCAGTGGCAGAGCTGGGAACAGAACCCAGGGTTTGAGTCCCAGTCCAATGCTCTGTCCAGTAGGCCATGATGCCTTTCATGGGGTGTTGAAAGGATAACTACACGAGACACTGTGAGGTGCTCAGATAATATGGCAATGGGAGCCATATAAATGTATTAGATAGACCAACTAGGATACTGGTCTGGAAGTCTGGTCTGGAAAGCAAAACCTTGGGGAATGCCTACCCAAATAACTGAACACTACAGAAATGGTCTGAGTTGACTATCCTCTTTCCTCCTCCTTTCTCCTTGCCGTCTCCTACTTTCTTTATTTCATTTTAATCTTCCATTTCCTTCACCGTTCCATAATACTTCCTTGGTTTAAAAAAATTGGTTTCATTTCTGCAGGAGTGCTGATACTCTGCTCCTGTTCAGGCATGTGAAAGGATATGCTAGGGCTCAGCTTCTGGGAGTCTCTATCCACTTTGGGCCACTCTGATCTTGCTTACGGCAAGACAAATTAGGACTAACTCCAGTGAAGTTAATGGAGCTTAACTGGCAGAAGAGATCAGCACCAGCCCCTTTGGGAGGTGCAACGTAACTTTCTGCATTATTTCTGAAGCAGCTGAAATCAAGTATCTACATTATTGGAAAGGGTGTAGGAGGGCTGAGGGAGCATGCAAATGGGCCAGAAGAGTATTAGAAAGGGCTTGGGAGCATTTGCAAAAACTGGTTAGCAGCCAAATACCTCAGAAAAAACATTGGAAAGGTCCTAGGGAGCGCTGGAGAGGTCTCTACATTCAAAGCCAAACCTGAAGTTTTCTAATCTGAGAGTACAGAGATTTTTGGCTGCCTCCAGTCTTCCCTCATACTTAACCTCATCCCACTCTGTCCTAAGTGTCACTTACTTTAACAGTCCAGAGCCACCATAATTAAGTGGAATCACACCATATCTGATAGGAGATATGCCCATATTCACTGAGCTGCTATGTAGTTTGGATAGCTACCAACCATATTCTATCACACAGAGACTACATTCTACCTCAGCCACTTTTCAGAATTTTAGTGCAATTGGATATCTTAAAGCCAAGTTTCAAGATACTCACAAGTTCTAATTGTAAAGCTCCAATGCATTTTTCAAACTGACCTCCAGATCAAGGAGATACAAGCAGAAAAGGATGCCAGGTCTTGATTAAATCATATACATATTTCACTATAGTAAAGAATTAAGATTGCAACAAACTCTTTGGAGGCAGTCTCTTGTAGTTCAGCATTTGCCAGGATCATTAAGACTGCAATGCAGTTTCAGAGAAGCCTCTTAATGGAGCTATTCCCCTCGGACCTGAAATTTTACATACTTGATCTCTTCCCAAAAGTGCCCAAAATTAGTTTAGAAATATTTTAGAGAGCTTTTAAAAATGTTATTGAGACTATTCATTTTCATCCCTTTGTCTGTAAAGGTTATTGTGCTGGTCTAATACCATAGAGCACAGCAAAAGAGAAAAATTAAAACTAACTTATAACCCCCTGGAAACAAATGTTCTAGAATAGTTCTGATACATATATGGCCCATTATCACAGAATCCGAGCATATCTCAATCTTTAATGTATTCCTCCTTAACAACCCTGTGAAGTAGAGCAGTGCTATTAACCCCATTTTACAAATGGTAATGGAGGCACAAAGGGTATGTCTACACTGCAATTAGACACCCACGGCTGGCCTGTGCCAGCTGACTCAGACCAGGGCCGGCTCCTGCGTTTTTGCCACCCCAAGCGGCCGGGGGGGGAGGAGGGAGAAGCCGCAGCTTTACTGCCGCTGCTTCATTCTTCGGTGGTAAATCGGCAGCAGGTCCTTCCCTCTGAGAGGGACTGAGGGACCCGCCACCGAATTGCCCCCTTTCCATTGGCTGCCCCAAGCACCTGCTTGCTGCGCTGGTGCCTGGAGACGGCCCTGACTTAGACCCACAGGGCTCAGGCTAAGGGGCTGTTTAATTGTGGTGTAGATGTTCAGGTTCTGTCTGAAGCCTGAGCTCTAAGACCCTGCAAGGTGGGAGGGTCCAAGAGCTTGGAGTGCAGATGAAGCCAGAACATCTATGCAGCAATTAAACAGCCCCTTAACCTGAGCCCTGCGAGCCCAAGTCAGCTGGAACGGGCCAGCCATGAGTGACTAACTGCAGTGTAGATATACCCAAAGAGACTAAGCAACTTGCCCAGGGTAACACAAGAGGTCAGTGGCAGGTAGAGCAAGTTTAGAATTCTGATCTTTCAGGCTCTGCCAGGAGTAGAAGAAAACTATGTCCCCCACTGAGAAGCTAGCACTCTCCTTTTCAAAGAGCACAAACCTCCCAGGCCCAATTCTATTCTCACTTCAGTTCTACACCACTGACTTTAATGGAGTTATTCCTGATTTATGCAGCACTATGCCCACCAAGTTTTAATCCTACAGTGTTTATGAGGTATGGCACCTTAATACATGTCACTGGTGCAGGATGAAACATGACTCATCCTTGGCCTCAAGTCAATTTAATTTTGGGGCGGGGTTCAGAGGTGAGTGGGGGGGAGACAAGAAATGTTTTTTGTTTTAAATCAACTTGCTACAAAAACAACAACAAACAAAAGTGAGCAGCTCCAAACAGCCAAAGGTTTGGAGTAGTAGCTGTAGTCCTGCCAGAGATAGATGAGTGGACATAGGACAGGTGAAGTGGCCCAAGAAGCATAAATGCAATTTAATTACATGATTATTACTATTAAATACTCCCACCTCCCCAAGCATTTATTTTGAGTCTGATCCAAAGTCTATTGAAGTTAATGGGAACCTAAACAAAGCCACAACTAACAGCCTGGAAGATGCAGGAAATCTGAAGAGGTTAAAAGTGAATCTGACCCTGAAAAAGTTCTTTAAAAGCAAAAAGAAATCATTGCTGACAACACCAAAAATCCCCAAAGGTCTCCAAGATTTGATGTGTCTTACATGCAACAAATGCAACCAATGCTATATTTTTAAAATAAACACAGAACTTTACAGTTTGTGACTTAATGACATTGCAGTTCATAAGGGACCTCTAAGCGTACCCTACAGAAACCAGGTGAGAACTAATTCAATTTAATGATACACGTTGTTGCACCCTGAAGATAGACCTATTAATTAGCTTCTGAAGGTCAGTCTACTCAACAAACATTCATTGCTAGATACGGGACTGTTGTAACTACAAACTGGAGAAGATGGATGGAGATAGACCACTAAAAATTATCTCAGCTCCACATACGTGAATCTAAACAAGAAAATTTCATCCACACCAAAACTAAAATATTATATTTTGCAAAAGTTCTGTCAAGACTACATATATATATATAAAAAAAATCACATGCCTAGAATAATGTCCGACTTCTTTAGCCTCAACACTTCAAGAGAAATATGTTCTTTGCTCATTATGATTGAAAACTCAAGTATATCTATCTTTAGGGCTGCACTCCTGTCTCCTAAAATTAAGGGTGCATCAATACAAATCTTGTAAATCTTGTGACGCTGCTACAAATTTTACAGCTGATTTCACATGATAGGTGGCAATGCACATCACGGTGTTGAAAAGCAGAATCAAGGTCTTAGAGGAAGAGGCATCCAGAATGGACACAACTAGTTAGCTAAAATATCTAGCCACTTTAAGGCAAGATGGATGGTCTAGTAGTTAGTAACTGAATCCCAAGACAAAGTCATGTTGTGTCCTGGTTTCCATTCTCAGCTCTTTCATGCAGCCTGGGACAGACAAGTCATTTAGGCCAAGATTTTCAAACATAGGTGCCTGAGTTAGACACTTGAATCCATATCCAAGCACCAGTAAACATCTCTGAACATAATCAGGCTCCTTATTTAGCTAACCTACATATAATATCAAAGAGTCAAATTTTAGTGACCTACATTTGAAGAGTTAAGTAAGTTACATGCAAAGTAATATATAAGTTCTATAAACCAAACCAAAGAGATATTGTTCTAATTCAGAGTTTCTCAAACTCTGCATTCCTCTCCTTAGCACAGAAAGAGGGCTGAGATTAGTCAGTATTTTCTGAGACCGAGGACTAAGAGAGGGGACACAAGTTCTTTGCTGGAAAAATATTGGGAGAAAATAGTGCATTTATTTAGGGTTACCATACGTCCGGATTTTGGGGCATCAAATCCCCGTCCGGGGGGAAATCCCAAAAAGCCAAACATGTCCGGGAAAATAGGGAGCGGCCGGCGCTGCTGGGTGCTGGGCCGGGGCCGGCGGTGCTGGGCCAGGGGTGCTCGGCCGTGGGCCAGGCCCGGCGGTGCGGGGCCGGCAGGGCCGGGCCGGGGTGCGGGGCCGGCGGTGCTGGGCTGGGGGGGCCGGGCGTGCTGGGCCGGGGGTTGCTGGCCCGGGGCCGGCACCCCAGGAACCGAGCCAGGCTGGAGACGCTGGGGCCGGGGCCAGCCGCCGGAGGGAGCCGCTCGGTTGGGGGGGGCCCAGACTGGGCCGCGCCTCCTTCCCCCACTCCCCCAGCTTACCTGCTGCCTGCTTCAGGCTTCCTGCGAATCAAATGTTCGCGGGAAGCAGGGGAGGGGGCGAAGTTGGGGCGGGGACTTTGGGGAAGGGGTGGAGTGGGGGCAGGGGCATGGGCGGGGCCCCGTGGAGTGTCCTCTTTTTGGATACTCAAAATATGGTAACCCTAATTTATTCCTCCACACAAGGCAGCTTGCTGGAGTTTTCTTCAGATGGTTCTTCAGACACAACAAATGAAGAATAATCGGCACCTATTCATGGTTTAGCCCTGTCCTGTACACGTAATGGAACACACATGCTTTTTCTCCCCTTCTTTCTTCCCAATTTCCCCTGAGATTTCTTGAACCACCTCCTCCCTCCCCTTAGGAAATGAATGGAGTCTCCCCTGGGCACACCAACCTCACAAATGGTGAAATAACTGTTCTAACTCAGCTCTGCTTTAATCTGGTTTTCAAACAGTTCTACACATGTAGCAAAAATGCCTTTATGATTACTACAGAAGCATATACATCAAAATGACTGAAGCTTTCCTTTGAAGATTTGAAAGGAGAGAATACCGTGTGGAAGAACAAGCTTAGTTACTTAACACAGACTAGCTTTGAATTTTATAGAAATAAGAGAACTGGTATCTCCTAAATGAAAGAGCACTCTTAAAGCAGTAAGAGGGGTTTTAATGTGAGTGTAAGACCAGGAGGTATTTAGAATTCAACACATATAAACATGATTTCAGGTCTGTATTTACAGGCTGCTCAGTTCAGAGATCCATCCTCTATCTGCAGAAATCCATTCAATTTAAAAGACACTGTTTCTGCATTTACCAGGAAAAGAAATCATGTTTCCTACTTATTAAAGGTCGCCCTGGGCCCAGAGAGGGTGAAAGGTCTTTTTAGTCTCTGCAGACAGCAATTTAACTCAAATGACAGCTTTTTCCCCTTAAATCGTTAAAAGTATGACAAATGCTATCTAGAATGTTCTATCCCTAGGGAAGAAGGGGCAACCCATGCCATTCATCAACAATCATTCTGACCAACTAAGTCATGAAAATGAGAGGCTTCAAGGGGAGGCTGCAGTCCATTCCCGGGTGAAATAAAGAATGTTTGCAACATGGGAGCTAAAGGCAGCCAAAGGTTTATAATGGGAAAAAATATGGGAGCCTTCAGAATTTCATGTGAGCAATGGAAACTCTCCATGAACAAGATATTATAAGAGCTAGTCTAAGCTAGTGCGCAGATGCATCAGCCAGGGAAGATAAAATCAAGTCCCAAACTATAGTTCAGTTCTTTGGGACTGATCCAACTCCAATTGTTGTCAATGAATCAAGCTGTTTAGGTTTTTTATTCTGGCCATAGAATTCCTTTCTGTTAATACCATTGGGAGCACTGACTCTCCAGTTCCAGTCACTGACTAGAAGGAACTTTAATATATCATGGTATTTGGTTGTAGCCACGTTATTGCGTTCTATGTTCCCTGTCCCCAGTGTAACAGACATTAAAGATCCATCCAGGGCTGTGTGCAACTTACTGATATGCACAAAAACTGCCACATTTACTAATTGCATATCCAGTTCATTGTTTTATTAAACGGTTTAAATACCATGAGTAATAGCAAGGTGTTAGAATAAAATTTGATTGTGACTATCTAAAATTAAAGCTTTCAAATACCACCATTAATTTTTGTAAGAAGGGTCTATTCATACATACGCAATATAATAGATCCACTCCTCTGGATCTTTAATTATTAGTCACCATATTGCTCTGCAGTGACTCCGCTGACTATTTCCCATTGACAGATCACGGAGAGTATCTCATCCGACTCATCTGGAAGGGCAAGTCTGTTATCATGTGAGGTCTTGAAGCAAAGTAAAGGGGAAAATGTAGAGGGATTAGTGGGACTCTAGGACAGCATGTTTCAAAAGAACCACCTTTATGCTGCTTAAAAAAATCGTATTTTAAGTAAAAGAAAAACAGCACTAAAAAGTTATTAAAAAAAAACCTGTTTCTGGCTAGAGTTCTCTTATCCCAAGATTTTAAAACCAAATTCCAAATCCATGAAAGAAGATCTTTCTAAAGGAATTGATAATGCAACCTTAATTCTATTGTTGTGCTTTATGATGCTGTATTAAAGTCCTTCTAGCAAATAATGATCACATCACCTAAATAAATTCATCTGTTCTATGTCTAAATCCACAGTGAATCCATACGTGTCAAGGAAACAAACAAAGGTGTTAAGTGAACCTGCAGATAAAATAGGTTTCTCTCCTGAAACCAACTAAAGCAAGAGGATGACAGGGTTTGAGGAAATTAACATTTTGCTTCCTGGTGGGCTTGCTTCCCACCAGTGGCTCCATTTCAGTGCTGGTTGAGTGATATATATATGAAAGGACCATAAAATACTTCGGGATCTTTCAAGATGAAAGATGCTTTAAAGAAATGTAACTTCTTATTATTCTTACTATGTACCAGAGGGCCAAGGTTATTCCTACATTATTTCATCATATTTTGTACAAAATCCCTACGGTTGCTCCTAGGTTTAGCCTTCAGGAAGCCAGCATGATATTTTGAATTAAAAAATGCTTAGTTTTGACTTTTTACACCACACCACAAAAGAATGTAGCCACAAAATATTTTATAAGTGAAATGTAAAGAAACATCAACAATTGTACTATCCTTTAATAATGGCTTATAAAACCATATTTGCAACATCTGTAACATTATCAACACTACAGCTATTGCAATGTCTTGGATTTTTTTACATTATAAGCAAACAATAGAGATCCTGGTTTTCACTGCAGTATGATGAGTCCAGAGAGGACAGCATCTCCAGTATAAACACCCTTTGCTTCCAATCATTGACTCTACAATATCTAATTCACTTTCATGACAATATACATACTTTGCATATAGAGTACTGTTGGGTTCAATTTTCATCATGTTTATATATATATATATATTGTATCTTCAAAACTGCACCCATTTACCACAGTTTATGGATTTAAAAAACCCTAATGGAAGAGCTTAATCCCCCCACCCACTTAGCCATTATGAATGTATCCATTTATTAAAATAATAGCAATTCCTCAGTTTTATAGATCACTTCTCATAGTAGATCTCAAAACGCTTTACAAAAATCAGTGTCATTATCCCCATTTTATAGATGGGGACATGGAGGCACAGAGAAGTGAAGTGACTTGCCTGAGATCACCCAGGAGGTCAGTGGCAGAGCTGGGTCTCTTGAGTCACAGTCCAGTGTTCCATCCAGTAGGGACACTGCCTTCAAACACCTGAACCCATTTTCCCAGCATGGTGTCATCTTTCAGCTATACGATCCAATTTTCAGATTCATAGATTATAGGACTGGAAGGGACCTCGAGAGGTCATCGAGTCCAGTCCCCTGCCCGCATGGCAGGACCAAATACTGTCTAGACCATCCCTGATAGACATTTATCTAACCTACTCTTAAATATCTCCAGAGACGGAGATTCCACAACCTCCCTAGGCAATTTGTTCCAGTGTTTAACCACCCTGACAGTTAGGAACTTTTTCCTAATGTCCAACCTAGACCTCCCTTGCTGCAGTTTAAACCCATTGTTTCTGGTTCTATCCAGAGAGGCTAAGGTGAACAAGTTCTCTCCCTCCTCCTCCTTATGACACCCTTTTAGATACCTGAAAACTGCTATCATGTCCCCTCTCAGTCTTCTCTTTTCCAAACTAAACAAACCCAGTTCTTTCAGCCTTCCTTCATAGGTCATGTTCTCAAGACCTTTAATCATTCTTGTTGCTCTTCTTTGGACCCTTTCCAATTTCTCCACATCTTTTTTAAAATGCGGCGCCCAGAACTGGACACAATACTCCAGCTGAGGCCTAACCAGAGCAGAGTAGAGCAGAAGAATGACTTCTCGTGTCTTGCTCACAACACACCTGTTAATGCATCCCAGAATCATGTTTGCTTTTTTTGCAATAGCATCACACTGTTGACTCATATTTAGCTTGTGGTCCACTATAACCCCTAGATCCCTTTCTGCCGTACTCCTTCCTAGACGGTCTTTTCCCATTCTGTATGTGTGAAATTGATTTTTCCTTTATATACAGATATACAGTAGAACCACAGAGTTACAGACCCCTTAGGAATGGAGGTTGTCCGTAATGCTGATGTGTTCCGTAACTCTGAAGTCCATAACTTCAGCCACATGGAGGATTGTCAGGGCTCCAAGTGAGTCGGGGCATCTGACCCTCATGGTGCCAGAGCTCCTGGCAGGGGGCTCAGGGCTTCTGCCCCACGGAAACACCAGGGACTCAGTGCTTTAGACCGGGGGGGGAGGGGAGCACTGGGAATTGGGGCTTCAGCTCCACGGCTCTGCTTCCAGTTTCAGCCTCATGGGGGATGCTGGGGATCGGGGCTTCAGCCCCATGGTGGGCACCAGGGCTCAGGGCTCCCCTTCGGCTTCACTCCCAGCTTCTGGGGATGGGGGTTTTCCAGGGCTTTGGACTTTAGCTGTGGGGGGCGGTGCTGGGGTTGAAACTGGCACTCCCCTTGTAGCTAAAGCCCGGAGGCCAGGAATGGAGTCACGGGGTCCCAGCACTCCCCCCTGGTGTAAAGCCCTGAGGCCTGGTGCTCCCGAGGTTCTAAAGCCCCGAGCCCCCCGACCCGCCTGGAGCCCTGACCTCCCCTCCCCCATGCATGCAGCCCCAACCCCCTGTGGCTGAAGCCATGAGCCCCAGGGCTAAAGCCCCGAGGCAGTCCAGTATTTGCCTTTTGTGGGGGGAGGGTTGCACTGCTGCCTGATTGAGGACTTCCGGTTCCACAGAGTTAGAGTTAGAGTTAGGGTTAGGGTTGTTGGTATCTTTGAGGTTCTGCTGTACAATATTGTTATGATCACAAGTGTAGAACTAATGTTCTGACCACTTGTGATCATAACAATATTGTAAATTAGGAGGTGAGTGGGGAGTGGGTTTGGTATGGTCTAGATGGCATATTCTAACTGAATGCTTACATTTTAGCCTATGCAATTTTCGTGCAGAGTGACAGTGAGAAACACTTTCACTTCCCCTCCTAAGCGTTGTTGTGTAGTGTTCTGTGTCTGTGTGGAATAGCCACTGAACATTAGTGATAGATGAGTTATCTATATGCACAGTCAAGTGTGCTTTGGGTCCTTTTGAATGAAAAGCTATATAGAAATGTAACCTATTATTAGTAGTAATATATTAATGTCCTGTCACTTCAGAGTCTAAGAAAATAAGATACTGCAGTTTGCCTCTTATTCACATTTATATGAATGAAAGGAAAGGGAAAGAAAGGTAATGGCAGAATGGCTCATCTTGACAAAGTACCCTGTAGCAACCATATCAATTAGGTTTGCATAGATCTCCAAGTGTGAGCCAGTTAATGAAACACTGATCATTTTCCTCAAGTCTAACTTAGACATGTTAATTAAAAATTAGAGGAAATCATCATAATATAAAATGAGTTCACTGAGTATAAAAATACCTACCAGGCACGGCTCTGTATGAGAGACTTCTTTTCAAGCACTAATTAAAATGGATATTTCTGCACATGCGAGTCTTTCCAGTGAAATGCAAATAATAGTGTGAGTTTAACATTTAATGATTTCTCTGTTAAAGAGAAAGCTTTCATTCAAGAATGCTATAATTTACTCCGAATAGGATCCACTTAATCATCATGTTTACAAGCTTGTTTTTTTTTTTCTCCCCACATTTTCTTTTCCGGTCAGCCATGCAATTGGTAATTTAAGATTTAAATTTTGACTGCTTAAAAGACCTTAATCCTCTGTATATCACCCCCCTCAAAAAACAGTTGATCTAGCTTGAAATCTATCACACCTGACAGCATGCATTGGTTCCATCAGAGGACAAACATTTAGGGATAAAGCTTCACCCAATAGCTCTGGAAGATTCCCTGGCAGCAGAACTGGTGCCATTCAGTTGTGCAAGTTAGGAGGTGCAGCCAGGATTCCAGGAGGCTGTGCAGATGGTGGGTAGAGGTAAGGCTGGGCTGCGCCATGTGAGGGTTAAGAAGAGAAGAAGAGTTGACTTTTTGGTTAAGATGCTACCTTAGCACATGAGATATCTGGGTTCAATTCCTAGCTCTGCCACAGATGCCCACTGTCATCTTTGGCAAGTCCCTTTCTCTGAGTTTCAGTTCCACAAGTGTAAGTAAAAATCAATTTATTCACATCTGAATATTGCTGACATCATAACAGAATTTTCAAAAGCCTTTCTCAATCCATTACTAGCTTTGAGTTATCAGCAGCTGACCACCAAGTGATCTGCCATCTCTTTGCTGGTCATCCCCTACTATAACGACCTTCCATGATAACTTTCTCAATTTCTACACCTGATATGAGCAAAGTACAAATATTTGTGCCTGTTGATTTCTGACACTAGGGTCTGCGTCTCTCTAATAATATTTCTAACATAAGATTTGCGTTCTTTTCTGTCCTGGAAATACATAAGTGTCTTTTGCAAGCACCACATCTCAAAGTCTTTCTTCTCAGCAGCACTAATTTCCCACGATTCACATCCATAAGTCCGTATGGAAAAAATTAAGCTTTTCACCAATTGAACCTTTGTACACTTCAAGAAGCCACAGTTTTTCCAAGCTTTCTTAAGGGAGGCCATCGCTGAGCGTGCTGTTCCTAGAGTTCTGATTTCCTTCAAAAGCCTCCTTAGTTCGAGTTGCACAATCCCAGATAATTGAATTCATCTGCTGCCTCTACAACTTGACTGTTAATCATGAGGTCTACTTGCCTCTTGTTTTTGTTAGTCAGGTCATTGTACATGCATTTAGTTTTTGCCATATTCAGGGATATTCTACATTCCTCACTGACTATTTTTACAGACTCCAACATTCACTGCATTGCTTCGTTGGTTGAGCAAAGGGTGTCATGCCAACAGCGTATTCGAGGTCAGCTAAGTGGTGTCCACCAATGGAAATCCCAGCTCCTTCCATTTTGTCTAAACCTTCCTGGGCTTGTCTCATAACAACATCTGCAAACATGTTGAGAAGGGTTGGGGACAGAATACACCCTTGTCTCACATGTGCCCAGTGGAAAGCCACATACTGTTGCGTGCTGCAGTTCACACCAGAGTTTTGGTGTTGGAGAAAAGAGACTTGGCATTAGTTCAATTAAATGCTTTGGAATCCCGACATCTGCCAGTATCCTCCAAAGACGGTCATGTTGGACAGTATCAAACACTTGAGTTATGTGTAAAATGGGGATAACAGTACTTCCTCCCCGCCCCCTTTCCTTCATTTTGTCTTGTTAATTTAGATTGTAAGCTCATTGTGTGTGTGCAGCATGGAATAGAATGGGACTGTGATCTTGACTGGGGCTCCAAGGTGCGACTATGATATAAATGATAAACTACATTCAAAGAATACTAAGGTTATTAAGTCAAGCACTTAAGAGTTAAGAAATGCCAGAATTAAGGTTACCCCAGTTCTTATTCTCCCCTCACTCTCTCCACAGCTCCTGTCTGCCTCTCTCTGGTCCTATTCCTCACCCCATCCTAGGGCTCCTGTCCCTGTCCCATCTCTGCTTCTCGCGACTCTGCATGAAGGCATGTCTACACTGCAATTAAACACCCGCAGCTGGCCTGTGTCGGCTGACTTGGGCTAAGACTGCAGGGCTGTAAAACTGGTGTAAATGCAACACCGACAGACCCCAGTCATCCACAGGCAGGATTGAACCTGGGACCTCTGAAGTTTAGCGTATGAGCTTCTATTGCATGAGCTAAAAGCCACATGGCTCTTAGCTCAGGCTCTAGCAGACTCATCAATCTCTATATGGTCTAGGTGCCACTAGATGGGGACAGAGCACCACACCAAGCAGGCATGGATTACATAAACATTCGGGCTCAGGCTGGAGCCTTGGCTCTGGGACTCTCCCCCTCACAGGGACCTAGAGCTCAGGCTGCAGGCTGAGGCCGAATGTCTACACTGCAATTTTACAGCCCCGGAGCCCGGGCCAGAGTCAGCTGACACAGGCCAACCGCGGGTGTTTAATTGCAGTGTAGACCTAGCCTGTGTCAAGCTGCTTTCTCCCATTCCTCCATGATGCCTGGGCCCAGTAGAGGGAGCACTGAGTGCACAGGAGAGACCATCCCTCCTGCGGGTTTGATTCTAGTTGCCCTGCGTCAGGAGCCCCCAGCTACCAGGAGAAGCAGTTGCAAGGAGAGACTTGCTCAGACCCTGCAGCTGCAGGAAGGAGCATGTTCAATTATATTGTGGGATGGTACAAGCATAGTCTGGTCAGCATGTGAAGGAATGAAGCCTATGAATAGCTCAGATGGGCTCTAGGGCTGTGTACTGCTGCCTAGCACTCGACCCTACCTAACATATGGTCTTAGCTCTTTCTTAAAAGCTCCATTTTAACAAAGCACAATAATGGGACAAAATCAAAATCCAAGATCCAGACAACGAGCTTGGATTAATCTCTAACAAAATGAACTTGACAAATATGCCTCTTTTTATGAGAGAGAATGGAGTCACCATTTATTTTCAGTCAAGAAAGATCTCTCTATTGGGTCCATCCTGCTATTGCAACAGAGCTATTAGGACTCTGAGGTGGTAACCCATTATGAAGTAGAAAGAAGATAATCATGAATTATTAAAAAACACAATAGAAACTAATGCCCAAAAAACTTCTTGATTCACTCTTACTGAATGCTGCTGATCAAGACAAAAGACAGCCTTGTGACAAGATATTTTCACTGTAAAATCTCTAATCCAAAAGGACCATAAACTTAAAATAAAATAAAAAAATAAATAAAAAAAAGCCAAGCAAAGTGGCCCCAATAAGTTCACAGGGTGTATTGAAACAAGCATGGAGTTTTGTTTGTCACTGTGGGGTAGATTTTCAAAAGCTAAAAGCTGACTTACACACACTCATCACAAATATAAGTATCAGAGGGGTAGCCGTGTTAGTCTGAACCTGTAAAAAGCAACAGAGGGTCCCTGTGGCACCTTTAAGACTAACAGAAGTATTGGGAGCATAAGCTTTCGTGGTTAAGAACCTCACCTCTTCAGATGCAATGAGGTTCTTACCCACGAAAGCTTATGCTCCCAATACTTCTGTTAGTCTTAAAGGTGCCACAGGACCCTCTGTTGCTTTTCACAAATATAAGGTGCCCCTTTCCCACTCTGCCCCAAACAAGTACTTCCTGGGAACAGAAGTCACAACCTATTGTATTACACGTACAGGCCTTTAGTGTGCAAAAAGAGCAGCTCCATTAACTGGACTTCATAGAAGGCTCACCCTGTCTATGGTATTAGAGGGAGACAAGTTAACACACACTTAGCCAGTGTGCTATATGTTTCCTTGACAGGGGAAGCTAAGCCCATGCATCTGAGCTGCCCAGAAGTTTAAATTCCTGTAGTCTTCATTTTATAAACAATCCAACCGTGGAGTATCCGCAGGGAACGACCCTGCACTTTCAGCACAGAGGCCTAGATTCAGCAAAGCAGTTAAGTACCAGCTTAAGCATGTGCTTTAGTGCCTTTTTGAATCAGGACCCAAAACCTCAAGCTAATTATCCTTTAAACACTATTTTGCTGACTTACACAGAGAGTAGTAATTGCCTCCAAAGCCAGTTTTTTATGCCATTCATGCATTTGGCCAATGTACTTTACTGATCAATGGGAGATTGACATTTTACATTTAAAGATTTAGTGCATTTTAATAGAAAGTTCTTCCATCAGAATTTATTTTATCTGTACTAGTGCTATTACAGTAGGCACAATTTCTTCAAACCTGAGTGAATTTTAATATAATGAGGAGAAGGAGAGGTAATTATATGGGCATCTACTCAGAGAGATGACTGTGTAACATTCTCTGTTGTAGACTGTAATATAGTGATCCATTTAAGTGATGCTCTTTTACCTCTTGTTGCAGACAGTCAACATTTTAAAGTGCTAACAGAGTAAATTCTTAAATATAGGACTTTTAAAAAGCCTTTCAAAGAACTGATTCTGAAACTAACACTGTTTCCTTAACATGTGGAATATTTTTGTAAACCATCTTCTACATTCCTACAGCACCTGATGGTGTCTGCATTTTTCAGATCCTTGAAAGCCGTAAAAGGTAATTGGTTAAACTGTGAAGATACTGTCATGCTTCTGTAAGTGCTGACTATACAGCAAAATGCAAGTTCCTGATCTTCTTTTAAAATCAGAAATTTTACTTCAGCATCTTATGTTCTCCCCTCCCCATGCATATGTTCATTAGGTCAAAGAACTTCAGGACTTCTTTTTAAGCCTGTCTTAATATGAAGGGTTAAGACAGGCAGTTAGGAAATTTTTTTTGCAAAATTTAAATTAGCTATTCAGAGTCTTTCTTCCCCCCATAGACTCAGCCAGTGTTACAGGATCATCAGTTACATGAATATCATCAGTTATACAGTCTATCTTGATGCACCAGGATAACTCCCATTAGTTGCTATGCATGTACATCCAAAGGAGAATGTATTCTATTACAGCTGCTCCTTTTTCTATATCAAGTTACCAATTTTTAAAAGGAGGCATTTATAATACATTATTTCTTATCAACTATTTGGCATTGGTGACTCAGAAGAAGCTGTTTAAAATCCATCTGTCCTCCAAGCTAATAGTTATACTGTTCAAGCTGTTCAGCATAAAAAATTGGACTACAATTCCCAAATTCATCCAAAATTTGATATATTCTTATCACTATCATGCCTGGTCTTTGGTAAATACCTTGAGCCAGTCTTACTGGAAATACTTAATGGTTCGTCTAACCTGGTAGTCTGTCTGGCGCTTCAGCTATACTTGGAGCTAATGGTGCGATGCCCAGCTCAACAGGACATACTCGCACTAGCTTTCACCAAACTAGTGCTCTAATAATAGTAGTGTAGCCATGGTAACATGGGCAGCAGTGAGTGGCAGCAAGGGCTAACCCTCCCGAGTTCAAACACACCCAGACCATGTGGTCCGACTACTGTTTTTAGCACACAAGCTCGATGTTTTCTTGAGCTATGAATCACCCTTAGCTCTAAGTATAGGCACAGCCTGAGAGGCCAATGCCAGATGCTCCAAAGGAAAAGGCAAACTTCCCATAATGCATAGTATTGTGCAATAAAATATTGTACCATGGAAAGTATCTCTTCCTAATTCCCTTTCAGAGGCCATCTGATGCCCTGAAGCCTGAGGTCTGATAGTGACACTACAGAATGAATTATGTAAATGCGTAATCCTTAAAAATTACATTATTTACTTTAGTAATATCCCGCAACAGTGAATTCTGCAAGGTAATTATATGGGCATCTACTCAGAGAGATGACTGTGTAACAGTTTCTGTTGTAGACTGTAATATAGTGATCCATTTAAGTGATGCTCTTTTACCTCTTGTTGCAGCCAGTCAACATTTTAAAGTGCTAACAGAGTAAAATCTTAAATATAGGACTTTTAAAAAGCCTTTCAAAGAATTTTGCCTAATTTGCATGCCGGAGAGGGATGTGCAGAACATTTACCACAATGGGGCTAGAGATTTTTTATGAAAGTCAGCACAACACAATTTTCTGCTACATTTTTTGGTTTAGGTCAAAAAATGGTTAGACAACAAATTTTGGTGAGCTCTCTTCAGAACAGCAAGTGCCCTGCTGCCATTGCCGATAATATAATGGAGAGAGTCTTTGTGGCTTGATTTTCTCCCCTAAAATAAGAAATATTGTAAAAAGGTCAATCTCAGGAGTGTAGTAGTAAAGCCTTATAAAGAAATTGTTTTTTTGAAATACTTCCTTAGATTTTTTTTTTTTAAACAGTGAGACAAATCGTGCTTTGTTTACGTT
The DNA here is from genome assembly GCF_027887155.1 of Malaclemys terrapin pileata. NCBI lineage: Eukaryota > Metazoa > Chordata > Testudines > Emydidae > Malaclemys > Malaclemys terrapin. The sequence continues at coordinate 24,408,912 of NC_071509.1, forward strand.
CAGACTAACCCTTGGTGGAGTTTCACAAGTATAGTAGCTGGGCCCAGACTATCTAATTTAAATCTAAATTTAGGATTACCGGACATGGACTGCTGGTTACAACAAGCTACAATACTAATTGAGTCTGATTTGCTCTCATGCTGAGAGATTTTCAAAGCAGTCCAGGGGATTTAGCCACACATTTCTCTTTAAACTTCAATGTGACGTTTGGCTAAATCCCCTAGACTGTTTTGAACTTCTTAACTACAATTTTTACATGCATGTACTACCATGAGTTATTCCTGATTTAGACTAGTGTGAGAGCAGAATCAGGTCTACTAAATGAACAAGGATGTATCAATGCCCAGGTCAAAACTCTGTCCCTCTCCATTCCCTGCAGGTACAGAAGGCCCCAAAGACTAAAAAGAGAGAACGGATGACATGCTGTGGTCCTGTGGAGAGCCCATGCAAGAAGAACTTCCTGTCAGACTGTGTTGTGAGGCGATTCCATCCATAGTCGTGTAAAAGGGGTACAGAGGCATAGCTAGTGGATTCACTACTCCGTAGATCTAGTGACCAAACAACCCTCTTCCCTCACTTGGGAACAGTGTGAAAGCAGCAGCTTGACAGCAACTTTGCTTGCATTCTGTGGCCATGGAAACAGAAGAATTCAGTTCTCCAGCCACTCAATTCAATGGTGTGACACAGGTGTAATTTGGGACAGGAATGTCTTTAGCAATACAGAATCCAGCCACGTTTTCCATGCACCACTCGTGCTGTGCACTGTACTGCTTTTTTCAGTGCAAAAACTTCAGTCTTAAAACTAACATCTGGCACCATATGGGAGGAGATTTGGCCAGGCTGCATGAAATAGGCACGATGGGTTATAAGCAAAGACAGAACATGTGCATAGCCGGAATTGACACATGTATATAAATGACACGCACACATTATATATATATAAGCTCAGAACAAAAGGAGGGGATGGATGTCAATTACTCAAACAGATGCAGTCAACCTGTTTGGGTCACTCAGTATTAGGCTGGCCTTTACACTGGAATTTAAATCTCTTCTTTTTTTTCCCCCTTTTTCTTTTTTTAAAGAGCCCATCTGTTGGTGAGAAAAGGAAATACCACAAAAGACAGTAAAAAAAGCAATGTGAGCCATAAATATGCATGAGGGGACACAATATGGCCACAGTAGGATACAGCAAATAATCACCTAAATTTACAGTTCCATTGAGGACTATGGTACCACAGCTGCTTTAGCCAGCGGTGAATTTGGCCTAGTGTTAATACAAAAGGAAAAAAGTACAAACCTAAGCAGAGTACTCTGTACTAACTATGGGCCAAAACCTGGCATTCTTACTCACTGAATAGAACCTACTCTGTGAGTAGTCCCATTATTTAAGTGGGGCTCTTAATGATATAAGGTGCTTCTCATCATGAAAAAGGGTGCCAGATCCTTGCAATTAGTGCCTCTTAATTCATAGGTTTTTTTCTTCTATAGCATCTTTCATGCTGGTATCTCAAACTTCTTACAAATAATTAAGCCTCACTAAGACCGTGCCTTAGGCAGTAAAGTGAAATATAGATATCACTGTAGGAAGCACTCCTGCAATCCTCCGGGTGTCAGTGAGCATAGAACTCGACTCACACTTGAGCTGAAGGGGCACCTCCATTAGCAAGTGCCTCTGGCACAGTACAGGGATTCTGATGCCATCCACTAGAGGTGCTGGCCCACAAAACACTGTCAGTCTGTTAAACATTGCAACTACAAATTTTGAAGGAAAGAATAAATTAATGACAGAGGTAAATGGAAAATGTCATAAATGCTACATAGGTTTACCATAAGTAGGTCAGACTAACCTGACCTACTTTTTTTTTGTTTTTTTTTTTTTTTCCAGACAAGAGAAATGCAGGAGAGCTAGTCACTCTGGACTTCAGTAAAGCATTTGGACTCAGTACTACATGAGAAATTATTAGGTAAGCTGTAGAGGATGGGAATTAGTACAAGAACTGGAAGATGGATAAGGAACTGGCTAAAGAGGAGAGGACAATGGGTTACACTGAAAGGAGAACTATTGGGCTGGAGGAAGGCTACTAGTGGAGTTATTCAAGGATCTGTCCTGGTACAGATCTTATTTAATATTTTCATTAATTACCGTGGCACAAGAATTAGGAGAGTGTTAATAAAGTGTGCTGATGAAACAAAGTTGGGAGGCATTGTCAATACAGAGGAGGATCGGAATATTATGCAAGAAGAATTGGATGACCCTGAGGACTGGAGTGATAGAGGTGGGATAAAATTTTCCAGTACAAAGTCCAAGGTCTAATAAGAATTTTTGCTATAACCTGGGGGTCATCAGTTGGAAACAACAAAAGAGGAGAAAGACCTGGATGCATTAATCGATCACAGGAGGATTATGAGCCACCACAATGATGCAGCTCCAAAAAAGGCAAGTGTAATCCTAGGATATATCAGACGATGTATTTCCGGTAGAGATAGAGAAGTACTGATGCCATTGTACAAGACACTGGTAAGACCTCATCTGGAATACTGTGTACAATCCTGGTGACCCAGGTTAAAGAAAAATGAATTCAGACTGAAACAAGTGCAGCAGAGAAGAGCAACCAGGACGATCAGGGGAACGGAGAGCCTATCTTACCAGAAAATACTAAGAGCATGGACTCTTTAGCCTAACAAAATTAAGACTGAGAGGGGATATGATTGCTCTCTACAAATACACTAGGAAAGAAGAGCTATTTAAGCTAAAGGACAATGTTGGCATGAGAACAAATGGGTATAAACTGGCCAAAAATATATTTAGGCTGGAAATAAAAGGTGTCTGTAGTTGCACCTCAACATCATCTCCTACCATCCAGATGTAGTGATGCATGGGGTCTCTCAGTCTAGCACCCCCTTCAGTTGTTCTTGTACCACAACAATTTGTCATTGTATGTGGCCAGGGTGCGACTCAGTTCATTCCCCTTTCAGGGAAAACACGGAAGTCTAAAAAATAAGAAAACCCAAATTGCAATGCCTTTTTAAACCCAGCCTTCAATCCCCATCCTGGGCTCACAGTTCTTGGTCTATGAAATCAGGCCTACCCTCTCCTCTGGGTTCCAGCCCAGCAACCCTGCTTTGGGTGGATAAGGACTGCTTCTTAAATCCCTTAGCCACTTCCCTGAGCTGTTGCTAACTTCACCCTGCTTGTCAATGTCTTCAGCTTGTCTCCTGACTCTACTGTCACTTCCTGGATCTGTGGTTCTCGAGAGTTCCCCTTAACCAGCTCAGGAGGGGCTTTGTCAAAGACCACTCCCAGCCCATCGCTCCAGCAGCATGGCTTGTACTGAGAACAGTGTCTCCGTCTCTCCCTTTTAGAGCATTCGCTAACTCCCTCCTCCAGACAGGAGTTCCCCCTCAGCCTTCCCTCAGGAGCTCAGAGTTGTATCTCAGGCTTCTTGCCTCAAGGTAATCGGTCCTCCTTCGCCTTCAAGCAAGGGTTTTCCCTCAGCCTCTTCCTGGAGCTGGGGTTTGTGTCTCAGGCCTCTTGCCTGGGAATGTCAGCTACTAGGCTATTGCCAGCTCTGTTCAGTTGAGCACCCTCTCCACTTAGCCTGCCATGCTGGACATCTCAGGAGGCTGCCTTCCCTGTCCATGTCTGTTTGCTGTGAGGGAGGAGGCAGCTTTTATGCTGGTCCCCTTCACTCACTTCCTTCCCAGTTGATTGGTCAGAAGGGCACCTTGCCCCGCCCTCTCTGCAAGCTTTCAGGTCCTTAAAGTTACAGAGTCAGAATTCCTTTCCCAAGCAACATTCATTCCCAGGACCCTTAGTAATCGATGTATATCTATTGGTCTCTTATGAACCCTAAAGAGCCATGCCAGGTGGCACAATTGGCTGACCACTAGGCACTACTGTTCTCTATGGCAGACTACCCCATCACAGTTTCTAACCATCAGAGGAGTAAAATTATGAAACAGTCTTCCAATACGAATAGTGGGAGCAAACAATTTAACTAGTTTTAAGATGGAGCTTTATAAGTTTATAATAACAATATAATGGGCTTGCCTGTGATAGTGGGGGACTGGACTTGATGACCCAGGAGGAAGTCACTTCCAGTCCTATGTCCCTATATAAAAGTGAATGAAGGACCTGTATATTTGTCCTCCGTTGACAATTATATTTTGTGTTTCAGTTTCTAAAAAGGCATTTCTAACCGTCATTAAACAGATGAGATACTAAAATAAAAACAAGTAATTAAAAACTGGAGGATATCAACAGATCCACAGAGATATACATAATCCCAAAGAAATAAAACATAACACATAGTGAGCAATACTGTACATTTGTTTTGATGAAGGCACAACATTAAGGAATGAAAATCATGTTTGACAGTTTCTTTCAGTTATACATTTAAAAGGATGTACACAGCAGAATTATTTATAGTACTGTTCAGACAAGCAGAATCCTCCACATCTCCATTGTCAGGGATTACTTTCAACTTGTTGCAAACAAAGCAAATTGAGATATTACTTGTAGTGCTTGTCTTAGCACCATACTAATGAACCACTGGCATTTTGAAGTAACGTAAAACTGGGAGCAGATGCAGAAATGTCTATGGATGTTTACACCAGGTACTGTAGGCAAACTGGTATTTATGCATTAAAACATCATCACCAAGTAACAGAAGTCCTGATTCAGTATGTCTCTAACTTTGTTAGTACAGACTGTACAGCCCCTAGCATCTCAGAAGCCCCACTCACGGACCAGGACTTCAAGCACTACCACAATACACATAAGTAATAACATTAAGCAGTGGCACAGTCTCACTGAACTCAATGAATTTAGTTAAAAATATTGATTCTTAACTATTGCCCATTGTAAAGGTGGGGAAAATGAGGCACAAGGGTCAAATGACTCTGCTGCAGCCACAAAATAAAGTAGTGGAAGTACAGGAAATAAACCCCAAACCTTTTGACTCAAAGCCCAGTGATCTAGTCCTAAAGTGGGTTTAGGAATGCCTGGGCCATGTGTGTACCATCTGCAGTGGTGTGTGTGGTGGTGGTGGTGATGGGATTTAATCCATGGTAAATTAAATCAAATGCAGGACAAGGTAGAGGAAACTATCTGGGGATTTTCAAGCAGAATTCATTTGCATTTGCTGTGTAAACATGAATTCATTTGCATCTGCTGTGTAAACATAGGTGAAATTATTAATCAGCTATATTTTGAATGTGATTTATTATGAAAAGACAATCTGAGATGAAAATTATCTGTGATGAATAGGGCAACCATGTCTCCTTGGATACCAGGTCTTCCCCCATCTTCAGAGCATTACATATTGTTACCAACATACAAGTATTTGGTCCTTTTTTGAAACCCCTATTGACTACACAGGTGAAGGAGCCAGTTGAGCTTGTGAAACTGTCGATTGGCTGGCTAAGCACATATGTGCCTCAAGGACCAACTTGTAGTCTGTTTATTCTATGCAGGTTTCTACATGGCACTCATCACCACAGTATCTAAGCACCTTCCAGTAGTGCATTAAACTGTGTGACTAACATCTGTCATGTATGGTTCATCCTCTCTCATCCCTTCCTCCAGGGGAGAATTATGTGTGCATAGGGAGTGGTTTGTTTTGTAAGGTTTGGGGGGCCTTTTTTGTTAGTTTTAAATATAAATGCTGCTGTGTATTTATGTTAGAGAAGGAAAGGTCACAGAAGCATGCCTTGCACTTGGAGCAGAAGGTGGTGAGGTTTGTGGGGGTCCTTTGTTCCTATGTTAGTTCCTTCCAAGCCCCAGCAAGCTTAACATGTTACCACCCTTCCCTTTCCTATCATAAGATCTCCCAATGATTCTGTGCTCCTCTTGTGACTGTCACAAGCTCCCCTCCCATACCACCAAGATACCCAAAATAATCCATTTGTGCACACTTCAACAAAATCATATCCCACGCTACCTTCATACTTGGCCCAATTTGCTTTGGAAATCTGGTTACCCTAATGATGAACCCTTCTAAAATCTATCATGCTGATGAGATAATAGAGATATACTATAAAGTCAAACAGCTCACCTCACCTGTGCATCACTCACCTGTAGAGAGTGGTCACAATTGAGGTCACAAAAGCCCACATGAACCCGATGTGAACAATAAAAAAACCCTGACTTCTCTGGGTACATTTTCCTCTCGGGTATTTGAGGATATGGCTCATTCTAAATGGGAGAACAACATCACTCATCTAAGACAACATTAAAATTCGAGCCATTTTCATCAAATTGACAAAGATGCATAACTTGAATAAAAATTCATGTCCAAATTATCAACAAATGAAAGTTAATTATGGATCAAATTTGGCAGAACTATTCAAACATGTAACACAATTTGGTAGCTGGCTTTAAGATGTGAAGTTTAAGTGATAAATGGCTGCTGGAGACCTTTCCAAGATAATTGACATGCTATACTGCATTAATATTTCTTTCATTAGTCTCGATCTGCAGCACTCATCCCTTGGCAGAAGGCCTAGTGCCTTGTCTGAACAATACCACTACAACCAGAGTCTTCTCTGCATTGAGCAATAGGAGATTTTCAGGAAGCCGGATATTTTTACTATAAGTTGGTACCAACCAACCAATTCAGGGTCTGATTTTAAACCCAACTTGAATCTGTTCTCAATTTTGCATCCTCAATTTTTGCATAAATGATTGTGGCTGCAATTCTGGTTATTTATTCCTCTAAGTATTTGATTTATAGGTGCAATCAGGTGCTTACACATGAACATGACCCGATTTTCACCTGCAATTATTTACATCCACAGATTGAAAATACAAAAAGGGGCATGTCTACACTACCGGCTGGATCAACAGGCAGTGACTGATCCAGCAGGGGTCAATTTATCATGTCTAGTAGAGATGTGATAAATCGACCGCTGATCGCTTTAGCATCGACTCTGGTACTCCACCTCAATGAGAAGCACAAGGGGAATCAATGGGAGAGAGTCTCCCGTCCACACACTGCACTGAAGACACTGCAGTAAGTAGATCTAAGTACGCCAACTTCAGCTACGTTATTCATGTAGCTGAAATTGCATAACGTATAGATCGCTCTCCCCCTATAGTGTAGACCAGCCCTTAGTAAGAGTGGTATAAATCTACGAGCGTTTTCAGAGAAGAAGATAGATGCTCTCATGCATTCAATAGGTATTTTGCATATAGCTGGGCGTCAGGTGCCTGACCAGCACAAGACAGACAGGTCGGAAATTAGAATCTGTTCCAATGTTTACAGCTAAATTAGAAGGAAAACTGGTGCTGCATCTGCATGATATGTAAATTGGAAACAAGCAGGTGGAGGATATTGATTTGCATCACTTGGTGAGAGACATCGCAGTGGTGAAAGTGTCTGGCTGAGGTTTACTTCAGAGATTGGGATCCTGCCATGGGAGCTGGTTTAGTTACAATCATCATAGCTGTTGACTCACTAGGAAACATATAACTGTATTACTCTCTGACCAGGCTCCTCTTCCATAAAGTACCAGTGTGCCACTAATGGAGGTCATCACAGAACTCAAAGATGGCTCATAGGTCAGCAAGGCTCTGCTTTCCAGACTATTGCTGCACTAGCATCACTCATGACATCTACTCCTGGTTCTCCATCATTGCACTGTGACAAAGTTCCTCCTCTATCTTGGTGGGTCCTGCGCTTATTGGCGGATTTTCTTGCCTCAGAGATTCACCATGTGGGTTGGGGAAAAGCCCAGAGACCTTCCCGTCTGGAAGAACCCACAGTCCAGGTCAATTGGGAGGTTTGGGGGGAACCCAGGCCCAACCTCTACTCCGGGTTCCCGCCCAGGGCCCTGTGGACTGCAGCTGTCTATAGTGCCTCCTGTAACAGCTGCATGACAGCTACAACTCCCTGGGCTACTTCCCCATGGCCTCCTCCAAACACCGTCCTTAGTCTCACCACAGGATCTTCCTCCTGGTGTCTGATAACACTTGTGCTCCTCAGTCCTCCAGCAGCACACCCTCTCACTCTCAGCTCCTTGTGCCTCTTGCTCCCAGCTTCTCACACTCACACCACAAACTGAAGTGAGCGCCTTTTAAAACCCAGATGCCCTGATTAGCCTGCCTTAATTGATTCCAGCAGCTTCTTCTTAATTGGCTCCAGGTGTCCTAATTAGCCTGCCTGCCTTAACTGGTTCTAGCAGGTTCCTGATTACTCTAGTGCAGCCCCTGCTCTGGTCACTCAGGGAACAGAAAACTACTCATCCAGTAACCAGTATATTTGCCCTCTACCAGACTCCTGTACCCCACTGGTCTGGGTCTGCCACACACCATTTAGAGTCCCTTTGGACTCTTGGATTTTACTAAAAAGAAGAACAGGAGTACTTGTGGCACCTTAGAGACTAAATTTGTTAGTCTCTAAGGTGCCACAAGTACTCCTGTTCTTCTTTTTGCGGATACAGAGTAACACGGCTGTTACTCTGAAACCTTGGATTTTACTGCAGGTCTAGTACTTTGGAACTCTAATACCAGACACAATGGTTACTGATAAGCAGTACTATTTCATTTTCAAGTTCCTACCACTTGCTCCCAAAACAATAGGCCTTGTACTATCTTTCAACTTGGCAGTGTCCTTACTTTGCAATAGTCAGTTTGGTGACCTGTCAATGCAAGCTGCTAAACAGAATAATTATACTTTCATTATTGTTGTAGAAGAAGTGACAGATTTTAACAAAATCTTCCAGTTCTGCCTGGAAACTAAGGCAGAGAGAACTGTTCTGGCAGAAACTTAAGCTTGTCTGAAGTTATAAGGCTGCCACTTACGCTATCCTGCTGCAAATCAGGTTAGGAAGCCAAAAGGCTTGGGCCAGTATGAAGAGTTTGCTGAGAAGGAGAAGAATGGGTGTTAATACGACCTATTAATAGGATAGATCATAACAAAAAATCCATGCTTAGTGTCCTAGGATTTCTGCATCACAGCTAGTCAAAGTAACAGTAGAACCCACCTCACTGTAATGAGAGTGCAAACCAGAGCAGCGAGTAAGGAAGACACAATGCAGGGTTCTTATAGTACTTGGATATTATGGGTAACAATGTGTCATATCAACTGCATCACTGGAAAGGCATTTACAGTAAAGTCCAGGTTTCTCGTTATATTTATGGGCAATATCGTTTCCAGTTTGGAGGACCACATGAATTTTAAACAGTATTTCTGGCTCTACCACGTAGCTTATGAGTCAACAATACCAACTAGTTGATAAGCAGCAATGTATAATAAACCTTTCCTTTGTCATCTTACCACATTCTTTGGGCTCAATTGTGCCCAGCCCTGTGTGGGAGTACAAGAGGGTTTGGAAACCACAGATGTGATTCCCTTTCTCATGTGACCCTATGCAAAGGTTGGGCACAGCTGCAATCCCTGAATATTGAGTGCACATTCATAGATTCCAAGGCCTCTAGTTTGACCTGCAATATAACACAGGCCATACAACTTCCCGAAAATAATTCCTAGAGCAGATCTTTTAGAAAAACATCATATCTTGATTTAAACATTGCCAGTGATGGAGAATCCACCGTGACCTGTGGTAAATTGTTCTTGTGGTCAATTACTCTTACTGTTAAAAATGTACACCTTATTTCCAGTCTGAACTTGTCTAGCTTCAACTTTCAGTTATTTGATCATGTTAGATCTTTGCTAGATTTGAGAGCCCATCATCAAATATATGTTCCCAATGTAGGTACTTACAGACTGTAATCAAGTCACCCCTTAACCTTCTCTTTGTTACGCTACATAAATTCAGCTCCTTGAGTCTCTTATAAGGCACATTTTCTAATCTTTTACTCATTCTCATGGTTCTTCTCTGAACATACTCCAATTTATCAACATCCCTCTTGAACTGTTGACTCCAGAACTGGACACGTATTCCAGAAGCGATCACACCAGTGCAAAAACAGAGGTAAAATATTCTCTCTACTTCTATTCGAGATTCTCCTATTTATGCATCCCAGGATCACATTAGCCCTTTTGGCCACACAGTCATACTGGGAGCTCATGTTCAGCTGATTATCCACCATGACCCCTAAAACTTTTTTGAGTCACTGCTTCCCAAGATAGCGTCCCCCATCCTGCACTACATACTTACTTCAGTGTAACTACGCTGCTCAGGGGTGTGAAAAACCCACACCCCAGAGTGACGTAGTTATACCAACCTTAACCTCCCTTGTAGACAGTGCTATGTTGGCCAAGGTGGAGTTATTAAGCCAACGGGAGAGCTCCCTTCATCAAACGCGCTACAGCTGCACTGGTGAAGCTGCGCCGATGTAAATGTGTAGCATAGACCTGCCCTTGGTCTAGGGCTTCTGCTAGTGCCCTTGCAGAAGGGGTGGGGCCATAGCTATGCTCAGCAGAGTGGGCCTCCCAATGCACTCAGTGCAAGTATGGCAACACAATGGCTATGTGCCTGGAGCAATGCCCCTACCAGTGACACAATGACTCCAGGTTGGGGCACCTCTGCAGCTGCCCACTGCCATGGACAGTGCCGTACAGGCATAAATGAGCCCTATCACTAAAGGACCACTTGGCCTGGGTAAAGAATAACTGTGATAGAATGTCCCCTTTTCAGTTAGGTGGAATCTGTGGTCAGTGTGCAATGTTATATGTCCTGAGTACTGCAATCTGTAGTAATAACCAAATAAGGGAGAGATGGAATTTTCACCTATGAGCATTATGCTGAGACAGACAAACATTACATTAGTCTGTGTGTCATTTTCAGTCTCCCTTTTTCTGCTTAGTACAAGGTCTCAGCTGAAGTGCATGAAATGCTTTTATAATCCATTGATGATGGTCATGGCAACTGACTGTCCTGAGGAGCAGGCTGTATCCTGCCAACAAGTCCATGTAATTAACCAAAAATAATAATCAGAATAAAAAAAAGACACTGTACAAGCTGCGCTGTGGGACTTTTGCCCCTTCCTTCGACCAGAAATGGGAAAGAGATGGCTCATTATGTATACCAAGTTGTACATTGGGGAAAAGGACAGTAACAGGACAAAACTGATAATGGATTTGACCCATATTGCCTCATTGTCTGTCTGCATCCACCTGCTGTCTCTTGTCTTATACTTAGGTTGTAATCTGTTTGGAGCAGGGACCATCTTTTTGTTCTGTGTTTATACATATTCTAGCACAATTGGGGTCCTGGTGCAGGGCTGGGGCTCAAAGGCACTGCAGCAACACAAATAAAGAATATTTTTTAAAGTGTACCTTAGCCATGTGAGATTGGGGAGACTAAAAGAGCTATAAACATTTAATTTACCTTTTATCTTTTTGCTGTTTAATTAAGAGATGATGTTTTGACCAGCAGAATACAGGGAACAAACTTTTAAATGAATTTTAAAACCATTTGTTTTTAAAACAAAAGTAGCAATGAATACTCCTAGTAAAAGACAACTATGGATCTGAAAAGCAAAATCCTCAGAAAAGTCAGTGGGAATTTCACCTGAGTAATGTGCTCAGGATGGGTCCTAAGAACCTTAGCAAAGCAAAAGGTGATAGGACTCAGGGAAGGGGGGGAAGACAAGAGGGAGAGCGGGAGATCTATTGCCTGACAGTCAACACTGCACTAGGATCCTTTTATACCAGCTACACCAGCGCCCGGATTTGTGAACCTATTAACACCAGCCATCAAGCATTTTCCAGTGCAGGGGGAATCCCTGCATGGAACAGAGTTTAAGTTAACAATTCTACACCATCCTTACCCTCCACAGACTGCAGTCTAGCTGGTATGGCTGAGGAAAGGGGATGGAATGGAAGAGAGGTTACGCTCCAGCTATTCCCAACTTTCACAATGGCCTTTTGAGGCCACAGACAACTAGGGACAATTTAGGGCAGCGCTGAGGCCCCAGAATAAAGGAGGCACAGAGGCAGTGTAAAAATATCTTTGTCTCCTAAACCCAATGAGGGCCTCACCCACGACAAAGATTGGCTGCACATGAATACCACAGGGCCTTCCTGCAAATCACACAAGTTAACACATGTTAACCCACTGACTTTGGAATACTTGTCCCAATAAGGGTTTGCAGGTGAGGGATAATCATCATCAAAAATCAGACAGGGGACGTGACCAAGAGCTGCACAAAGATGACACTGCAGCACAGGGCCTGGTTCTTGAAAGCTAGGTAGATATTCTCACTCGAAGGTCAAAAACTGGATCATAACTGGACTTGTCCAACCTTCAGTAAAAGAAATAAAGTTTAAGGGATCTGATGTAAATAATTACCTATTAACAAATAGGGCAAGCTTGATCTATCCCCATCAGCGACTTCAGAGGAATGGAGAGCAAATGCCCAATATAGAGGCAAGGAAAATCCTTGCCTTAGAAAGCACACAACAGCATTTGGAAGAGTAGAGGTCAACAGGAGGGAATGCAAGAAAAGGACAGAAATGCTGTCATAGATGACTTTAAGTTAGGACATTACAGACTTGTCAGCCCTCTGTCTCCAGTCACTCATGTCTTCTTCACCAAGGAAGATGCCTGAGCAGTCTGCTTGTTGCTACAGGGGCTTCAGCAAAGCAAGAGAGAGGCTTTCAAGTTCCAGTTGCCCTCAGAAAGCCACAAACAGTTTTAAACTCAAATATTGACTGAAAATGCTATACTAATAGTCACCTGAAAAGGAGGGTTTTTTAGTTGAATTGGCACCTCCTGTTTTTTAATCCCCACCCTTCCAGGTTTTTTCTGCCTTTTTAAGTTTAGAAAGGATCAGGAATGTCAGAACTGGTCTTTTTTGGTCAGTAATTAGCTGAATTACTCCTTGGGGTTCTCAGAGATGTTTATTGCAAGTAAATCTTACCTTAGCTGGAGGGAAAATGGTATTGAAATATTAATTTTAAAAAATCCTTTCAACTAGGTATTCATTAGGCACTGGAGTTACATGAGTGTCAGGAAGGGGGGAGAAGGGGAAGTGTTTCCACAGAGTCTTCCAAGATAGGCAAGACATGAATTTCCAACGTTAAAAAAAAAAATACTAACATGAAAAAGAAACGCAGTTGTCCTAAAGAAGCTAAATAGGAACAAGCCCTTGCCCGCATGGTGTATATTAAGAGCTGAATGTTCTGCTCACTTCTGTATGAAAAAGATTCAAAGAATCAAGTCAGATAAAAATCTCTCTCTTTTCTGCTATTAAAACCATAGCACAGTGGCAGTGGCATTCGTTTTATACCTACACAAAGGCAGCTAAAAATAATAATCTAAAGCAGGGGTCGGCAATCTTTCAGAAATGTTCAGAGTAGCAGCCGTGTTAGTCTGTATCTGCAAAAAGAACAGGAGTACTTGTGGCTCGCTGTAGCTCACGAAAGCTTATGCTCAAATAAATTTGTTAGTGTCTAAGGTGCCACAAGTACTCCTGTTCTTCTTTCAGAAGTGGTGTGCCGAGTCTTCATTTATTCACTCTAATTTAAGGTTTTGCCTGCCAGTAATACATTTTAACGTTTTTAGAAGGTCTCTTTCTATAAGTCTATATTATATAACTAAACTATTGTTGTATGTAAAGTAAATAAGGCTTTTAAAATGTTTAAGAAGCTTCATTTAACATTAAATTAAAATGCAGAGCCCCCCGGACCAGTGGCCAGGACCTGGGCAGTGTGAGTTCCACTGAAAATCAGCTCACGTGCCACCTTTGGCATGCATGCCATAGGTTGCCTACCCCGATCTAAAGCGAGATGCTCAGTAAAATTAAATAAGAAACACCATGGAGTACATTTCCAGCAATCTAAGTATTCAGCCAGTGATATACCACAATAGTACAGTTAGTTACAGCTCTTCATGCACACTCATCCCCGCCACCACAACTTTTATTGATGGGCGTATTAATAGAAGCACTTTCATAGAATAGAATGGAATTAAAAGGGCACTAAAAACCCAGTGCTCTTCCCCCCAACCACCACCATCATTTTCCACCAATGTAATCCTATCAATTTTAACTGAGTTACGCCAGTGTAAATTTGGGGAAAGTGAGCAGAAAGTCCAGCTCTTATTATAAGAGAGACTTAACCATTTCTATTTCAGGCAGTATTTTCTCTGAGAAAAAACACAAATGAACAAAGGGCTTGGATAGAAAAGCGAGTCACAGTAGCCAGCAAGCGGAAGTGAAAATGAAGATTATGATAAACTGATATAGGAAACTTCACTGAACAACAAAACAAAACCCATCTGGCTATACCTTACATAGCTACTCAAGGAAACACCAGTCAATAGAGAATACAGCTAGACTGGACAGAGCGTAATTTGGACATAAAATGGGGTACAACCTCCACACCAACCAAGGATGAATAGAGGAGAATTACATTCATTAGAAACTGATCTCCAGAACATTTGGCGTGCTGTTGCCTGCCTTCTCCCTTTTACAAAGAAGTGCTGCCACATTGCCTAGTTCAGTAAACAATTCCACTGATTGTGCATTCATCCCAACACCCGTTCAAACCTGCCCTCCCTGGTTTTAAATCTCCTCATGCACTTCTCCAGCTTATTTCATGGACATAGTTTCTGTCTTTTGCCCTTGCTGCTCCCTCTGCTTTTCCATCACTGGCTACTTCTTCATCTCTTCATACAATCTTGCCACATGTGTCTTCCTCCTCAGCAGCCCTGCCATATGGAATTGCTTTCCTTTATCTCTCTGCAATTCTCTTTCCTCCTCCTCAAATCCCTTCTTTTCTCTCTTGCCTATTCTTAAAATTTCCCTTTGCTATTGTTTAAACTCTGCAAATGTATTTAACTCCATACTGGTGTAGGGATGTGGTTCGAGGCTTTACCAAAGCAAGTGCTGAGCATTTGAATTAATTGTTCCAGAACAGGAAGGTGTTTTCTGATAGATATGCCTGAACAAAGCTGCATTGAGCTAAAGGCATCACAAAGCATGCCCAAGTTGTGTGTTGTCAGAAGATCAAGGCAATCATGACAATGAACAGGGCACACTACTAGGAGGAGAGCATAGCTTTAGTCTACCAGGATGGATGCATCGACAGAAATACTCCATCAAAAGACATACTTGCCAGACACATTATAAATCAGCTGATAAGCACGACCATGAGATGTGACAACATGGGTACAACAACAGAACCTGAAGTATCAGTTGAGGAGTTTGATCCCCAAGCTGTAAGAGACTCCCAGAAAATAGAAACACTGTGTGTCCTTTGCCCTACATACAGAGAGGCTGGGAGACTGATAAGCTGGTGATCCTGTCTGGAGTAACCATCACTCCATCTTTTTATTGTAGCACAGCCACACAAGCTATGCTATTCTGATCCCATCTCTTTTAGAGGCTAGGCACAACGCAATTTCTAAGACTAGCTGTCAACATCATCATACCAACCAGTACTCACGCCACTTAGCAAGTTGTTTTTCATACAGGTATAATTTTCATTAAGTTAGGATGCAGTTGTTGCTGATTTGGTCAACTAGGTGACTGGTCTGCGATTCCATAATTAAATCACACATATAAAAACAGAACATAAGATTTATAAAGTCTACTCTGGATAACATGGAACATATGCAGTAACGTTAACAATAAAACCGAAGGAATTCTCACTGGCCCCATGAATTAAAAAAAAAAAGCACAAAGCCTTATATTTATTCTGTTCTCTATAACAGAAAAAACAGAGTGAAGTTATATGTATTTCTGAATCAAGAGCATCTGTAAAATCTGAGATTGAAATTAAAAAAAAATTGAGATTAAAAAAGCCTTGTATCTCTCTGAAGTGTAATAATTTGAAACAGGAAATTGACATCACTATAGCAACCACAGAAGTGTCATGAATGACTGAAAAGGAATTTTTAAAACCTGCAAAGGGGGAAACCATGGACATCCCGAATATATTAGCAATATATTATTTACAGTTAAATTATAAAAATTAAAGCATCCAAATACTCATGTCACAATTCTGAATAAATTGTTAACATTATGCAGAGCTTTATTACATCTAATTAACAAGAAGTCTAATTGCTAAAACCCCAGATGGAAGATTCTGCAATCCAAATACAAAAAGACTATTTTTATTCAGACAACACCTTACTTTGGCAAATCTGCATGCCCAATATCATCACTGAAAACATGTAAACAAACTTCAAGGTGCCAATACATCTTCTCCAAAAGAACGATTTGTAGGAACAAACAGATGAAAGGGAACGGAAGCATGTAACATAAAATTGGATTCAGCATGAGCATCTCATAGGTATCAACCTAAGCAATGGGCTGAAAAATTCCTCTTCCAAACAATTGGCCAGAGAGGCAAGAAAATAGACCCTATCGCTATTTGGTCCTTAAGGATCATGCTTCCTACTGAAACATCCTTTAGCTATTATTGTTATAACAATCTTTGATGGTATTTGTAACGGAAAGCGATGAGAGGAATAAATTAAGTACTTTCCTCAGTTTCTTCCCCCATTTTTGCTTACTTCTGGATTTTATAGAATCTGTTGTCTAGTCAGTTGCACCATTTCTCCTGT
This sequence comes from Malaclemys terrapin pileata, assembly GCF_027887155.1. Classification (NCBI taxonomy): domain Eukaryota; kingdom Metazoa; phylum Chordata; order Testudines; family Emydidae; genus Malaclemys; species Malaclemys terrapin. The sequence goes on from NC_071509.1 coordinate 24,425,391, forward strand.
GTAGTCAGTCAAATTTCTCCTGCTGCAGGGTGAAAGACTCACCGAATAGTCAGGGTAAGAAAAGCTGTTTTAAAACCATTATGAACCCACAAAAAATGGTTGGGGATTCAGAAGCAGGTGTCATTTTGAAGGGAAAAAAATTACTAGATTTCAAACTGATGGGGACAGGTGAATCTAAAATGAAGAAGAGCAACAAGAAAAAACCTGCCAGGGCAGTTATTCTGCTGTGGAATATGAAGCCCTGTGTTTGCTCTTGTGGAATTCTTATGTTTTCTATATTCTGCACTTGAAGTATTTCGGGTTGTGTGACGGGGTGTATGAACCCCTTACTAGGCAGGAACCCCCTGTAATAAGCCCCCCCCCCCACATCACAGGGTTAAGGGACTGTTATGGATTAAAGAGGTCCCACCCTCATGCCTTGCCAAGCATGCTTAGAGTGGAGCATAGGTGCTGGAACTAGGGCTGCAGTTGTTTCCATTCTATACAGGGTTTACAGTTTGGTTCAATGGCTCTCAGCACCCCCACTTTAAAAATTGTTCCAGCACCCCTGGAGTGGAGATGGGGTTTAAATGCTAGCCAGGCAGTTCAGTCAGGAGCTAGTAAGCCAGGGAGCAGGATGTGCCCTGGGATCCCCCGAGAAGGACCCGAGTGGAGCCAACATCGAGCTCATGAGGGGAGGGCACTCCAGCAACCAATGATGGAGACACAGGCCAGACACTCAAAGTGATGTCCCATGGAGCCATGCAATGGCCAGAGGGGAGGCGGACTGGGGTAGGAAGTGACCCAAGGAAGCTGTGGGAAATCTGAACACACCATGAAGATGGATGAGCAGTTGAGTGGGCCTCATAGGGCCCTGGGTCGGAACCCAGTGGAGTAGGGCTTGGGTTCCCCTGCTCCCGCCCGGGCAACTGCCATTGGTCAGAGCTATTGTCACTAGGCAGGACTGCTGCCACTGAATTGTTGCCTCAAGGAAGCAAGGACCCCCTGTTGGTTCTGTGTTTGTACGGTGCCTATCATGATGGAATGCTGGAGCCCCGAGGTGCAGCAGTAATACAAATAATAAATGTGTGTGAATCATTAGGGCTGATAGTTTGTCAATACTGAATACAGATACAATATGTTCGATGAGGCTACACAATTTTGATGACAGTATGCCTGAGCCTTGAGCTAGGGACATTACTTTTAGGAGGGAGGAGGCAGTTTAAATCTGACCATTCAACCATAAGTGTCAAAAAGAAGAACAATTGATTTTTTTTTTTTTTTTGAGACATGGAAATCTATCTAGTAGGAACTAGACTAGGCAATTTATTTCACACAGACCACTGTATGGGCACCAGAGAGAGAAAACAACTCCCTAATCTTGCCATTTTTTCCCCAGGAACCCACCGTCCTTCCGTCTGACTGAGTGAGTGAATCCATACGCCAACCAGGATTCCCAATGAAGTCTTTGAGTTCCATGGGGCAAAAGCAAACACTTGTATGAATCAGATTGCAGGATTAGGGTCATGGATTGGCCCGCAGGGCAAGGCCCATGTCTCCTTCATGTTTCATAAACAACTGAGCATCCTGCTGAGCCTCAAACAAACAGTAATAATGTATCTCTATATACAACAAACAAACAATGACAGGTCAAGTATCCCCATGGGCTTCCTCACCCCAACTATGGGTACATCTACACAGTAGCTGGGAGGGTGCTTCCCAGATCAGGTAGACTGACAAGGGCTAGCTAAAAATAGCAGCTTGGCTGCAGCAGCACAGGCAGCCCTTGGGCTAGTCACCAGAATACGTACTCAGCGGGCTGAGTGGAATTGTATTCTGGCAGCTAGCTTGAGCTGCCATGCCAGCCGCTGTGGCCACATTGCTAATTGTAGGGCACTAGCTTGACCAGAGCTAGCACCTGTGTGTCTACCTCTGCTAGGAATCACAGCTCCCAGCTGTTGTATGGATGCACCCTATGAGAGGTGAGAGCAGTCTTTGTCAGACTTCTTAAGGGCCTGGACCATTCATACAAATAAAGAGGTATCTGAATTTAGAGGCAACAAACAGAAACCTCCAGATAGAGGCCCAGATTTAGGCATTGCTGTGTCCAGTGTCCCAATGCCTAACTGATGTAGGAGCCTTAATCTCATTTCCAAAGGGAGTTTAGGCATGTCAGGAGCCTAAATCCTTTGGAAATGACAGTTAGGCTCCTAAATCAGTTGGGTTTTTGACACTGAGCACAGTAATGGCTAAATACCTTTAAAAATCTGGGTCAGAGTGCTGTCGCCAGAGAATGGAGGTGAAAGCCCAAATGACAAGCTTCCAAAACCAAACGGCAATGCAGATTTCTATTAATAGAAAAGTAGTGCTGATGAGTTAAAGATTCCAGTTTATGTAGAATATTACAACTGGACACTAAAAGAATGAATAAGGTGCGGGAGAATAAATAAGGAAAATGCAACTGCAGTGCTTTCAGTTGCCAAAGATACACTGAAAATTTTAAAGATAGTTCACACGAAAGGCAAGGTTTATAGTCAACAGATATGAGCTGATGATTTCCCCTGTACCTGAGCCTCAAGACAAAACAGAGACAAGCCCTTAACAATGGGGAGAGAGATTTTTAAAGGGGTAGACTCTTCTGCTATATTCATCAAGACTTTGGGTGATGCATTCATATAAGAGACTTCTGCATTCTGGGACTTGTAGCTATTAAGGAAGACCAAAGAAGAAAGAAAGAATAAAGGGAGACACTCTGGAGATGAAAGCCTGGGAAGGAAGCTGAAACACAGGCAGAGTTTACTGAAAGTATTTCAGCCATGAGATGGTTATTCACATTGTAAAGTTTGTTTTCACAAAAGAGGAAAGCCCAAGAGGATGCTGAACATATTTTCTACTCTCTTGCTTACCATATTTTCTTAGGGAAAAAATCAATATCCTTCATTATCAACTTGGCTTATTTATACTGAATTTGAAACAAACATGCATTTCTGGCATCATAGTACAGAATTATAGTACATCCACATGAACAGTGGTGTTTATCTTTTTAAAAACACACTTTTGGCCAAAATGTGTTGGGAAGTCTTTGGAAATTAAACAATTGGTAATATTAAAAATTAAAAAAAAAAAAAACCTCAAAGTTCAACCCAAAAGCATTTGATAAGCTTCTTAAACTTTTTTTTAATTCCCAGCCACAAGCAGGTTATAGTGTCACAAAAAAGAAATGCAAGGTGGAAGGCTGAGAAATTCTGCAGCCTGGAAATTAAAATTAAAAATAACCCAGAAATATTACCATCACTAATGGACACACATGAGTGGTATTTTTACAGTGACACAGTGTGGTAGGTGCTGTAGAGAACAAGTCAGAGACACAGATCCATGACCTGAAGAGCTTACTATTTAGATTTTTGCATCTGACAGGTGATAAACACATGAGGGGAATGGGGAAGTATTACAGTAAACTGAGGGGGCCCAGCATGCTAGGCACCCTACACAGTACAATATGTTTAGGGGGTGTGGGGGAAAAGATCACAGACAGACAGACAGAAGGTTAGAAACTGAGACAGAGTTTTAAAGTAACACAAGAAGATATATAAATTGAACCCAGTTCTGCCAAGTCCAAGTCTAATGTGATAACCCAAGACTATTCTCTGTATAAGAGTGAAATGAAAGAAGGTAGAGAGACAAAGAATTGGAAAAGAAAATTAAAGGGATGTTAAGGCTGGCATCATTGGTGGAATAGCGGGACTTGGAGAATTTGAAAGGCAGGGGGGGAAAAGAAACACAAGCTAGATGCAAGTTATATGGAACCTTGAAAAGAAGGCCTGGGTTTTTGAACTTGACAGAGGTGCAATGAGGATCCATTGGAGGCCTTCAAAGAGGTCTGAGCAATGTGTAAAAAAGCAGCAGCATTTTGGACAGTTTAGAAAGCACCAAGCTGGGTCTCAAGAAAATGGAGGAAGTAGTCAAACCAGGGGATGACTAGGACCTGTAAGAGGGAATTTGCTGGTGGGGCAAACAGAAAGAGTCAGGACAGCCAGATTATTGAAGTGCTATGATTTTGGTCGTAGCCTGGATGGGAGGCAGGGCACATGGCAGGAGAGGAAAACCCCTAAGGCTGTAAGAGTTGATGATATGGAGAAGGAGGTTGTCAGCAGCAGTGAAGAACAGGATATGTGGATGAGGAAGAAAAAATTAGGAGTTCATTTCTTGCCATATTGAACAAGAGGACAGCAAGCCATCCAAGAAGAGATTTCAGTCTCCTGATTCTCAATCCTTTTATTCTTCCATTTTTTTGAGATAACAGAAAGAAAATCTCACCATCAATAGTAAATGAAGTGCTTCTGTTTTACAATACTATTTAAGATAGAGAAGCAAGCAGAATACAATTTGAATGCCATACGCTGCATTTTCATCACTATGTATTCAGTCCATACACCATAGTGCAGTGAGAACTTCATCTGTTAGTATCATCACATTTTATGGTCACCATAAATATTCCTAATCACTAATGGGTTTAGTTTATACAACATGATCTTTACACTGCAAGATATACAACCCCAAAGAAAATGACAACCAATCTTGCTGCCGCTGAAGCCAAATGACAGTTCTGTAAGATTGGGGCTGCAATTGTTTTTTTGGGGGGGGCAGGGGGGAGGGAGTTCTGCTCCAACTCTATAATTTAATTCATCTCTGTATTTCCATCTTGAGTAGTTGTATGTCTTAGCATGAAGTCAAACTGGCGGGTTTTTTTAAATTCCTGAAATGCTTGTCTATTTTTTATTCAGATACCTTCACACTCTCAAAATTTTACTATTTTAAAAAAGGGGAAGGGGAATTGCATTATATCACTAAGCATAAATTTGCAGTATTTACTTTGCAAATTAATCTTTGCTTATGTTCTTATTTAGGGAATGCAAATCTTTTACATTTTTTTCTTTGAAATTGACTAACATTACTCGTAAAATTCATTCCATGCAAACTCCGTGAAATTCTATACTTTTCCATTTGCACTATGGTGAATTTTCTAAATAAATAAATAATGATTTACACAGGGCCCTAATCATCACTTATAGAATCATTCATTTGTTGAACAAAACAACTACAGTCAAACAAATAGAGACTTCCACACAGCTTGAGTTCCAGCATTGTGTCCCTCATTAAGCAAGGGCCATCCCTTGCCTTGAGCACATAGAGACATCTAGTGGCTGAATAATTACTGCAAGTAAAGATTTTATTGTCATTAACGAGGGACACTTACATATGCAACTGATCACAGATTTAGGGACTTGCCTTTGAGACCGAGTACTCTCTCATTTACTTGCATTTTTTCCCATTTGAATTTAGGTTTTGAAAAAACTGTCAGCCCTGAAGACAGAAATTCTTTGCCTCTTCACACAATAAAAACATAGGCATATGATGTGTGGAGAAGCTTACATTGCTGTGCCTTCACGCCACAATCCTGACATATAGGGGCCATCTCCAAGTGTAGTTTGGGGAATTCAACATTAATGGATCAGATTTTTTAAAGGCCTGGTACCTAAAGATGAAGCCAGGTGCTTTTGAAAATCCTACATGGTGCTGCATCTGCATCTTACACTAAATCTAAATCCTAACTCTAAGTCTAGCAGTAAATCCTAACCCTATCACTAAATCCTAACCCTAATCCTAAATCTAAATACTAAACCTAATCCTAACACTAACTCTAACCCTAACATTAAATCCTAACCCTGAACCTAACACGAAATCTAAATCCTAACCCTAGCCCTAACCCTAACACTAAATCCTTATCCTAACCCTAATCTTTAGGCACCTAAACACCTTTAAAAATCTAGCCCCGTGTTCTCTGCCAAGACTACTAACAAAATCCAATTATGTTGGTGGCTTTATTAATGTGGACACCTGTGAAAGTGTACTGAGTGTGCCAAATTTGCATCACATAAGGCATTAATCAGTTTGTAAAGCAACTTACCATCACTATATAATTGGGCTAGATTTGATCTAGCAACCTAATAGTCACCTAACTAGTCCCCAATCTAGTCTTTTTTCCAGTTAATGTATTGCTATTACAATGACTAATAATTAACACTAATACACTTCTTTCATAAGTCACAGATACAGTTAAACCTGCATTTAAAGCTAAATCTTTTTTCACGTATACAGGTGATACATTCTTTGACATACTGCTCAGGTATCAGATATGCAGTGTAATGATTTAGCTGATTCTTGGGTTCAGGCTTAGTAAGGGAGTTTAAATAAAAAGATTTGAGATTAGAAATAAATTAATAAATATCTCCCATTCAGATAATCAGAAAACAGACTGTGCTCCTAGGAGAAAAAAGTGCAGAATGCAAACAACCGTCATTAGCAATGTTTAAAGGAATGTCTTTCATGCTTTTATTTGGTTTCAAATGGAGAGTAAGTCTCAGGGGAGGGGATGAAAGGAATTAGTTTTTTGCCTCTGCATCAGCTCTTCATTCAAAATTTTAGAGCCAAAAGTTCACCACCCAGCAACAATTTCCCAGAAAGATTGTCAGCTCCAAAGTAAGACTTCACTGAAACTGCATTTAAATAGAGAATTAGGAAAAAAGCAAGCTTTAGTAGGATACTTATTCACAGCAGGGAATCTGAAAAGTTCAAGTCGTCTTTCCAGCCTACAGAATCAGACTATCTGAAACCACAATACAGTATTTCCTGCTGCAAATAAAAGAGCAGGATGACAAAACTATTTAAGTTTGTGCTTGGCAGAACTGTCCTTCATTTTCTGGCACCTGAATTTTCTTCCCACAAAAGTCCTCAAAAGAAGGGCGCCTTGTATATATTTTATATATTACAGTGTCCGTGGTCAGACAGCACAGCGCAGATTGAGTCTGTCTCTCATGATATCTGTAAAGCCGCTCAGGAGCTATGAGGCATTATCGTCCCCTCTCGCTCCACAAAAAAGAAACAGACATGTCAGAGAACTTAGGGTGCAGCAGTAAAGATATGGTTATTTGTTTTGGGGTTTTTTTGTTAACTTCAGCTGAAAACCTGAAGTTTCTGGAAGTCTCCAGCATTATCTTCCAATGAAATATATTAACATTGTTTGTTAAAAAGCATGCTGGAACTTATGATGAATTTAAACTCCAAACATCCTGATAACAGGACGCGATAAATCGATCCCCGAGAGGTCAATTTCTACCCGCCGATTCAGGCGGGTAGTGTAGACCTAGCCTTAAAGAGGTTTACCTCTGGTTAAAGGGACCAAGCCTATGCTGACACTTCATCATTCCAACAGAGTGCTGTGTACTTACTGTAAAGATGGTTCCCTTTAAGGCTCTCCTCTATCCCCACAGAAACAGTAAAGTGTACTATTAAGACCAAAACTCAGTTACAAAAAAACCTCAGTGTTTATGCAACAGTAAGGGCCTGATTTATAGCCACAAAAGCATAGACATTCAAAGCTGAAGCTGAAAATCAAGGCTGACACCCCAGCCTCACATCACACCATTGTGAGAAAGGTGGCACAATAGTATTCCGACAGACTGATTGTCACCATGGATTTTCAGCCTGAACTCTGAATTCCCTTGAATTTTCGAGCTTAAGCCAAAACCCCAAGTATTACTTACATGTTGGTTTTATATTCCTTAGCTGAATTTCCTTTTTGTTTTTCCCTCCCAGCAGTATGAAAGAAAAGGCTTCGTCCAAATTCAATGCATGCTTTAACAATTTTCTAACTACCTAATTACCCAACAATAGTCTGTAATGGCTCTAGGCAATAAAGTATGAGGAAATTTGTTTAGTTATGTTGTTTTACTGAACAAATATGTAATTAGGAGTTATGGTATGGGGCGGGAAAGAAATGAGCTGCTCCTGCACACCTGTAACTAGGAAGGCTATTCAAAACACAACCTCTTGATACAATAGACTGTGACGGATCCTGCAGGGTTATTCCGATCCATGGCAGTGGCATGTATATGCCCTGAGTCCGAACACTATCCGCAGGAAGTGTTTAAGTGGAGATTGTACATACACAACCACCACCACACATTTTTAGAGCTACTTCAGGCCAAACCCCATAGCCCTTATTCAGGCAAGGCTGTCATTCAGTGGGAGTTTTATCTGAATGAAGGCTTTCGTCATTTTGGGTTTTTTCCCTCCAAATCAAAAATACTTCGTTCTCATATTTGGCTGAGCACTTTCTAGTTGGTACTGAAAGAGTGAGAAATGCAATGCTCTAATCCTGCCTGCATGTTGTTTTCCCCCATGTATTACCAAGCATGCATACTAAGAGATCCATTGTCATAGACAGCAAAATGCAGTTTACCCAGTCCGTGGGCCAGGCCACAAATGCTGGATAAGGATAGTGTAAATCACATTTCCCTAAGCCAGGAAGCCCCTTTGCACCCCAAAGCTGACTGACCATGAGGGAGGACCATGTCGCCAAAACTACATTCCTTCAGGTTTTCTGCAAAAAGGGGTAAATGGGCATGTTTGGTTTATGCTAGAAACCACTGGCAGAGGCTGATGACAGAGGTAGTAAATCAGCATAGGCCCCCGTTTTCTCAGATAATGCTGTGTTCCTGGCCAGCTTATATTTTGGGGAGGGTAAAAAGTGCTGTTGCAAGAGTCCTTTACTTTCCTCTTGCTGCTTTACTTATCCAACCCCTAGTGGGCTTCTGCCACTGAGGCTCTCTGCTAATGGGTTGACAGGCAAGTTGTGATTATTGCCATTGACGACATTATTATTGCTACCAACCCCATCTCCCCCTCCCCACTTGTCTATTTCACCCACCTGGTAATCTTGTCTTTTAGACTGTAAACTCTTAGAAGCAGAGTGTGATGACTGGGGCTATATCGGTACAATTTACAAATTGTAATTGATATTGTGAGGCGGTATTATGAAAAACTACTGTATCATCTGTGCCTATATATGTATGTGGCTACACCACTGCTGATATGATGTGTAGGACGTACACCCCAGAAAGAGATAATAGGAATACTTAAACCTCACAAAAGTTTATGCTATAAATAAATAACTAAATAAATAAAATCCATAGCTGCATCCTTCAAAGAACCAGTTTAGCTGATTCCTCTGAAGGAAGAGCGGAAGGTAGGAACAGTGTAAAGTCGCTAGAAGAAAAACAAAAGAGGCCAGGTGACCAGGAAGGTTTTAAAAAAAAGAAAAACAGAGAAGCTGGATGAGGGGCTCTGGGAGAGAGGTCACCCAGCACGTAGCAGCCTCATGGGGCAAGGGGAACCTGCCCACTTTTCTGAGCCCAGATGGCTCCAAGGACTCTGGACAACACTATCCCAATGTATACCCTGGAATGGATACTGAGGCAGGGACATGTGTTCAGTGTTTATTTTGTATGATCTGTACTTTCCAGCGCTTTACATGATTAAGTATAGAAGAGCAAAGACATTAGACTGTGCAAAGTGCACATGTTGACTGCTTTACAACTACTGTGTGCCCCTGAGGGAGTTAAACTGTAACCAGGAGCTTCACACCTTTGGGGAGAAGTTCTGGAAAGGGGTGTCTTTAAATAACTGGAGTATCTCAGAGGGTCAGCACTGGTCCTGGAGGCCTCAAGCATAGGGGACGAGGAGCCCCGTTTCCAAGAAGTGGTGGCAGACTGAAAGTCAGTGCATAGGAAACTGTGCCAGAGATGCCAAGGGAGAAACCAGTGCTGCAAAATGTTGAGGCTCTAGAAGCCTACCACACTCCAGGAACCCAGAGCACATAAGTCTGGATTCTCCTCACAGCAGTCCTAGTGGGTGGCTAGAACAAGGCGCTCACTCGGATCTGCAACATGGATGATGGTATGCTATTTGTTTATACATGTGTAGCACAATCAGGACCCAATCTGGTTGAGGTCTGTAGGCATATATACAGTATTGATAATCTGCCAGGGTTTAAACGGGTATCAGCCCCAAGTCAATATGGTCCCTTATCTTTTAGTATAGAAATTTAAGCCAATTTGATGGGATACTCATTAAGACTTTATAAAATTTTCTTAATAAAATTATCCTCTTCCTCTCTCATTTCTTCCATATTATAATCTGAAATCCTGCAGCCTCTCCAGATTGTACTGGCTGTGATTATTCATAACACATCTTCATAATTTGTTGCATCACATGTCTGTGTGAAGTCAAACAGCAACACGGGTGTGTAATTTAACCTAGAAAGCCATAGCTACTCATGAGAGAAACATTCCCTCTGAAGTGGTTAAAAGGATTAATGAAAAAGGTTTGTGTTACAAGACCAAAATGGAAAGCATTTTGAAATCAAGAGGCACATTTTGAACTAGCCATTTCTAATAGTCCAAAGCACAGGTGGCATATATATCAGGACACGGTTCCTTGATAGATGTTATTGAGTAATAAGGTCACACAAAAGAAACAAGACAGCCCAGACACAGGTTGTAAAGAAGTGAATCAGAAATTATAGCTTTGAAGGGGAAACAAATACGTAGGTTTGCATACAGTGACAGCCCTTAAAAACTCACCAATTGCCTTAGGTAACTGAATAATTATTTCCTCTTAGATAACCTGGATATTTGCAATATTCAAGATATTTGCTATAGAAAGCATTGGGGAACACAAGGGAATAATGTAGCTACTTGGACAGGTTTACCATTTTACCTTAGATATAACTGGTAAGATGTTATGGGCCACCTCTGGCAGGACAACACATTTTAATCCCACATTGTCAATGGGCAATTTATTGATCATGCCTTTCATTTAAATGTGGCCTAAGCAAGTCTTCTGTCCTCAGTAATTGAGATTAAGATGTTTGTAAACAGGAGCTCTTTCCGCACACAAATCATTCCCCTCTTTCTGCTATCCATCTGTGGTTTCATACAATTTCTTCAAGATTAGTTATGAATATAAATAATTTGCTTGGGAATTCTGGCACAAATTTTCAAATATATGAGTCTAATGGCTACTAAATCCATAGTCCTAAAATCAAGCTGATTTTATTTAGGAAATGTGATGAACAACCTTTGCTCCCACCCAGGGCCGTTGAGAGCGGGTTTGGGCCCCGGTGAAAAAGGGCAGACTGGCTAAACAGGGCCGACAAGACGGGGGGAAGCTGGGCCCCCTTCCGGACCGCCGGGCCCCAGTAATTTGTATCGGCTTTCTCCCTCCTCCCCCTTGTCGGCCCTGCTCCCACCAGGGCCGGCTCCAGGCACCAGCAAATGAAGCAGGTGCTTGGGGCGGCCAATGGGAAGGGGCGGCACGTCCCTGTCGGAGCGAAGGACCCGCCGCCGAATTTCCGCCGAAGAATGAAGTGGCGCGTTTGAGCTGCCACCAATCGCAGCTTTTTTTTCCCCTTTGTCACTTGGGGTGGCAAAAAAGCTGGAGCCAGCCCTGGCAGTTATCAGTCACTTATCTGGAAAACCAGGACCATTCCTATTTGTGAACCTACATACGGATTTAGAAGCCAAACCTTAGACACTTGGAAAATTTTTGCTCTTGTTCCTCTGCAGGACTGGCTAGTGTGTGCCTGAACCTTGGGGACAACAGCAGTATGTGAAAAATCTGCACATCATTTGGGATTTGAGGCTATAAAAAAAAATACAGAGGAAAAAACCCATGGGAGTGTGTACAGTTAATGTTGGAAGCGTATTTTGTTTGTTTTTTAAAGATGGGGAATCCAATCCAGTCTGCATGTGAACAGATGCTGAAGGAGGATTAAAAAAATGGAGAAGGAAATTTCTTAGAAGGATTCAGTTATTCATGAAGTAGATTGTCATTTTAAAGGCTCAGAAAACTGCCATCAAGACAATACATCTCCACACCCTTCCATGCATTCCTTCACATTTCACCTGGCTCTAGTATACCTTATTACAACACTCTTCTCTTTACCAGGAAGCAGGGGGCCAGAGCTGCAACTGCCTCAGTCACTGCATGATTCTCTAGCAATACATTTTCATGTGCTTTAAGATCTTCAGAGGGAAAGTGTCACAGAAGTGTAAACATTAATTATGCCACTCATGACCCCTGTAAAATAGGCAAATATGACCTCCAGTTTATACTGGGGAAAGCCTAGGTAGAGGCAAGTTAAATCAGGGGTTTTCAACCTCTTTCTTTCTGAGCTGCCCCCTGCCCCATATGCTATAAAAACAACATGGTCCATCTGTGCCACGACTGTTTTTCTGCATATCCAGTAGATTAAAAGCCAGGGCTGGTATTAGAGTCAATTGCCCAAGGCCCCATGCAAAGTTAAAAGCGACGAAGAATTCTGTGGCACCTTATAGACTAACAGACGTATTGAAGCATAAGCTTTCGTGGGTGAATACGTCTGACGAAGTGGGTATTCACCCTTGAAAGCTTATGCTCCAAAACGTCTGATAGTCTATAAGGTACCACAGGACTCTTCGTCACTTTTTACAGATCCAGACTAACACAGCTACCCCTCTGATACTTGATGCAAAGTTTAGTTGCTCGGGCTTTGGCTTCAGCCCTGAGTGGTGGGGCTTGGGACCCTGGGCAGAAAGCCCAAGCCCAGCAAGTCTAATGTTGGCCCTGCTCTCTGGTTTATTTTGGCAGACCCCCTGAAACCTGCTTGTGGACCCTCCAGGGGCCCTGGTTGAGAACCACTAGTTAAATGACTCGCCTCAGTCTCAGAACAAGTGAGTGGCAAAACCAGAACCCAGATCTCCTGACTCCCAGCCCAGTGCTTTAGCTTCAATTAGGTAATAATCCCTACTCCCATCCATGCAATACACAGAGGTTAAACAATACCACAGCAGTACACGGCATTCATTGTTTGCTCATCCCATAATTCTGCTACAATACTGCTCTATTTTTCCAACAAAGGGTAATCACAGTCAATGGTGCATAACTGATGTGCAAAGGATATTCTATATCATACCACCTCAGCTGTAAGCATGGGTCTGCGAAACTCTCACTTGTTTTATAAATACAGAGATTTCTACCATTAATCCCCAAACACAATTTAGAATGAAGTGAATAACTATTAGGTGTACTGGACTATCGATGGCAATCTTGGATAACGTGCTTTAGCAACATCAAAAGATTTCTGTACATCAAGGGCCCAATCCCACGAGGTGCCCAGCATCCTGCATGAAGGTGCAGAGTATTCTCAACTCTCACTTAAGTAATCTCACAGAAGTTGTTCAGCAACTTGGAAAATCAGGCCCCAAATCCTCATTTATCCACCATATATGACATGAGAATATTTTCATACAGAGAAACATAGAACTTGAACAAAAAATATGAAGAGAAAAAAATGCATCCCACAAATCCACTATGTGTATATTAATATCTTGAAGTAGGGCATACAATAATACCCCTCTCCAGATCTATGTTACTAAAATCTGGGTTACTGCGAGCTCACCCCAGGGCAACTTTCCTACAAAGAACCTAGAATACCATATGGTATAAAAAGTACTACTCCCCTCCCTTCCAAAATCCTTCACTGCCATTCCTTATCCTAGCATTACAGGCTACAGTCTGACTACTTGCATTTCTGAATATTTTCCATTCTTAATCTACCTGGCATTCTTTAAGGCTATGCCTACACTTTTGGCAACATGTAGAGTACAGGCACTACACATGTAGCTGCAGTGAAAGGCACCCTGTGTCTACACACTGCAGTGAAAGGCTCCCGCTGCAGGACACTACACTGCTAAAAACAGCAGTGCAGAATGGGGAGGCTCTGCTTGGGCATGTATAGAGTCATGTAGGTTATTTACCCAGGGGATACAGTCATATAGGGCACTCCCCTCCACTCACCTAAGTTGTGCCTAACCATGAACACTGCGATTTATACCCATGCTAACTAGGTGTGCAGTGTCGGTATTCTACACACTGTCATTAAGTGGAGAAGACATACTTTCAAAGAAATAAAAGTTACCAAGTAACTTTCATAGGTTTCACAAAGAGTGTGTGTGTGTGGGGGGGGGGGGGGAGAGATAGCAGCACTGAGCCATCCTGTTTTAATGCACAATTAGAGATTAGTAGGATTCTGTTCTTGTGTCCACATTTTCCCCTTTCCTTGTTCTGTATTCTCACCCAAAACTCCCTTCAGCAATTCCCAGGGACTGCACTCACAGAGAGACGGAATGTCTTAGTGACCTGAGCCCAGGATTGGGAGCCAAGAGCACAAAGTTTTAATCCTAGCTGTGACACAGACTCCCGCTCTGTTGCCTTGGGCAAGTCATTTAACCTCTCTGCTTCAATTTACCTCCCACCACCACAATAAAAACCGAGATATTTACCTACCTCAACAGTGTTGAGAGGGTCAATTAACTAATGTTGATGTGAGTGTATAATATCTAAGGAACTTCCATAAAGGGTATGTCACAGTTCAGAGCAACTGCACCTCTATTTTCCTCTCACCGTGGTGGTCCAGCAAGGGCACACACTTTCAAGCTTCTGGCTCCCCAGCAGTCCCCTCTCTTGGGCAGAGTTGCATGTCTCTCTCCCTCCTGACCAGGTTATTTCAGGCTGCACAGTACCTTGCCTATCCTGTGAATTCCCCAGCAAGACAGACTGTCTAAGCGGGCCTGTTTTGCTTCCTCCTCAGAGACTATAAACAGTGTTATTGCCTTCCTTCTTATCCCATGACTGCTTACTTTGATTTAGAGCCTTTGTTAAAGGCTTTCTGAAAGTCCAAGTACACTATATCTACTCCGGTCCATGAGCTTGCTCACACTCAAAGAATTCTAATAGATTGGGGCAGCGTGGTTTCCCTTTTCTAAAGCCAACAAATTGTGTTTATCTACGTATCTGATAATTCTGTTCTTCACTATAGTTTCAAGCAATAGGCCTGTTACCAAGTCACTCAGAACCAGCCCCATGAATCTGAGAGTCACTCTTATCCAATTTGGGCCTCTGATCTTATCCTTGTGTAACAGGCAATCAGCAAACAATGGGTTTCTCCACAGGGTACAGATTCAAAACCTTGGGTCTGGAGGTAAGAGGTTGCTTTTCCCTCCTCCCACATACTTCTTAGGAGTCCCCTTAACTTTGCTTGACTAGCAAATTGTTTCAAAGAATCCTCTGAAGCTCATAGCACTTCCCGGGCTTTATATTAGTCATGGCTCCTCCCTACAATCCCACAGTAATACACAGTTGCACATTTAATATGTTTTTAATACTCCTAAGATACTGAAATTTAATTCAATAAGGTTTGTCCAGGATATTGACATACCTATCACAGTGTACATTAAAGATATATTCAGAATATTTACAAAAAGAAGAACAGGAGTACTTGTGGATACCTTGACTCTATCTCCCCTTGTAAGTACTCTCACACTTCTTATCACACTGTCTGTACTCGGCTAGCTTGATTATCACTTCAAAAGTTTTTTTTCTCTTAATTAATTGGCCTCTTAGAGTTGGTAAGACAACTCCCACCTGTTTATGCTCTCTGTATGTGTGTATATATATCTCCTCATTATATGTTCCATTCTATATGCATCCGAAGAAGTGGGCTGTAGTCCACGAAAGCTTATGCTCTAATAAATTTGTTAGTCTCTAAGGTGCCACAAGTACTCCTGTTCTTCTTTTTGCGGATACAGACTAACACGGCTGTTACTCTGAAACTTGTCAGAATATTTAAAATCCTTTCATATAGGCATATGATTCAACTTCTACTGAGAATGGATATTAGTTGATAGATAGAAAAAGCTAAACATTCTCAATGGTTGGGAATATTTGCAACAGCACCAGTCTGGTAATTCTATTCATCAGTGACACGCACACATACGTCAACAAATACAACAAATCTGAATTGAGGCATGTCTGCGGTAACTGTCACTTTAATTTACTACAACATATAACTAAACAGCACAATACAGCTGCTGAGAAAAGGGATAGGGAAATGTTATCATTGCTGTGGAGACGCTGAAGCATGTAAAGGTAGGAGGATTTCTGATCGCAACAGAGACCATTTTGACATGTTAAAAAACATCCTAATTTGGACTGAGCAGTAAACAACCAGCTCTAAACCCAAAAAAGGCAGAAAAAGGCTTTGTATAGTCACTCTTATTTCAGTGCTCTGCCCTCTAACAATGAGGAACCAGAATTTATTGCCATCCCCTCAGTCTATTCTTAAACAGGGAGAAAAAACAGTACAGGAACCTGAAAATGCATCGCATAACAATTGGAGCTAATTACCATTCAGGGTTCTGCTCCTATCACGACTGCTCAAGGATAATTACTGTTAATGAAAGTGGTAGTTGCAGGCTTCTTGGCTTTGCCTATGTTGCCTTATAACAACAGACTGCTGAGTATGTTTGGGATTCTGTACACCTCACCACGGAGGAATAGCATTGATCCACACACTGTGGCATCAAATTCAGACTAAGGAATTCATTTGTGAAATACCCAGCAAAGGAAAGCATCATTCCTTGGGAGCACAAACCACAGCTCGTCTGTGCCAGAAAATGCAGTTTTCCCAACATGACAATGCTATTCCTCGACACAAAGCCATTTTGCATGTTAGTAAAGCAACGCTCTTGTACACAGAAGTGAGGAGGACAGGCTAGAATGTTAACTGACACTGGAACAAAGTTATGTAGGACTTGTCTCCCTCCCTGAACTCTCTTAGGCCAGCTCGACACTTGGAAGGCTTTGCCAGTATAGTTATTCTATACTAAGAAAGAGCTCCTAGATGGGAGCAGCTTATAACAGCAAAATTGTACTTTTGCCAGTATCAGTTCACTGCAAGTGGGGCAGTGGTAAGGAGTAGAATAAACTATACTGGTAAAAGCGTAGTTTTGCCAGTATAACTGCATCTACACTAGGGGCTTTTGCTGGCACAGCTAGGTTGATCAGAGATCACACCCTGACTGATGTACCAATGTCAGCAAAAGTTTGTAGTGTAGATCTGGCCTTAGTCTATCCCACACATGTAGTCTGGATTCTACCCTGTGTCCCATGGATGGTCATTTACGTCTGTGCAAAGGAGATACAAAATGCTTCATCCAATCAGAATGATAGTTTTCATACACACTTTGTATTGGGGTAAATAGTTAAATCAAGTGAAAGGCAGAGAAGAGGCATCAGGCCTGCTGGGACTAACTCTGCTCATCCATCGGGGTAAATCAAGACTAATTCCATTGAAGTGAATGGAATTACTGTGACGACATCAGAATCGTGCTCACTGTGTAAAAGTTTCATCTCCAGGAAACATAGAAGTACTTCCCTGTCAAAGCATTTTCCTCTCATGTCTTTTCCCCTCACCACTTGCTACAACAGCAATTGTGGGTGGCAGCATAATGTTTCTTTATGTTTCTAATAAAAAAAATTCTCATTCACTTTAATAGGCAATGGTAGCAAAATAATCATACTGTCCCTCCCCACTACCCAAACTCATTCATGTAATCAGCATAGATAAGACAACCTGATGATGCAGTTTTGCAACACAGAGATGTGTGGTGATACGGAACATTTCCAGCAAACTAATCTCATTGTTGCAGAGAGATAAGCACCAGGTAGAATTAACATAATCAAGCAAATATTATACAACTTCATCCTGTATAGAGTCTCTCAAAAAAACCGTATCTCCAACTTTCTTACAGAGTGAAATACAGTTAATGACTGAAATAATGAATAACTGTGGAAGGGAGAAATTAAGAGATATAAACAAGGGAGGAAAGATATGTTTTCAGATTAAATCCAATGGGCAATGGAGAGTCAATAAGGTAAATTGATGAATTAGAGGGATACCACATGACTGTTCCAAACAGCAGGCACTGGAGATGAGAATGATGGTTTGAAGTGACGGAGAAGAGGTCAGTGAGACACAGGCACAAGGGATGAAGAAGAATGCAAGGGGGGGGAGGGGGAAGCTCAATTTTTTTTTTAAAGCATGCACCTGGAAACAGGCAAGCACTGGTGTTACTGAGCTCAAGAGATTTTTGTTTGTTTGTTTTAACCAAATAAGGAAAATACATGAGAAATAGAAACTTCATGGTGTACAACTAAGGCTGCAAATTCAAAAATATAGACGCTAAAGGGCCATCAACACAATGTACATGCTCTTGTTACCAGTACTGTAATCCTTTGCAGAAATTTTTTTTTCCAGTTAGCTGATGGTGGAGCTCAGTATCATTAGCATTTATGATATGCTTTTGATAGTAACCCATAGCTGACCACTATAGGGTTTCTTGCACCTGCCTTTGAAGCAGTAGGTACTGAGTAATGCTACTGACAGTGACTGCACTAGCTGGACCATTGGTCTGATGCAATATGATAATTTTTGTGTTCATTTGTCAGCGCTTTTTTTTTTTTTAAGTCAGATTCATGGTTTTTCTTGGAGAGACAGGCAGTCCCTGATACTGAATAACTTTATGCACCCAGACAGTCCCACTGAGGTCAATGCTGTTATGTGTCGTCGTCGAGGATGATCTCTTTCACAGGTGTTTATTTTTTATGGGTCCGATACTTGAGCCACAGTCTCATTGGCAGATGTTGCAGATGGTGTTGGAAGTCAGAGCTGGGCCATGATTGCAGTTGTCTGTCTTTTCCTTTCTGAGACCAGGGCAAGGCAATTTCTCTCAAAAATGGATGTTTCCTCTCTGACAAGTCTTTGCCAGTTATCCCTGTCCTGGGCTGCTATCTCCCAGTGTGTGGTGTCAATGCCACATCTCTTGATATTTATCATCTTTAATGCGTTTCTTTTGGCCTCCCCATTTCCTTTCTCCTTTGGTGAGTTGTGTGACGGGTTGGATCACAGAAACCCCCTTGGGAGCTGCCACCCAATGTGCAAAGACTACCCCTGCTTCTGGTTTCCCTGCCAGCTCAGGACTCCAGCACCCTGTCTTGCTGAGCCAGACACTCCCGTCTGGCTCCAGACACAGACCCAGGGTCTGAATCACTTGTCCCAAAGCTGCAAGTTTACCTGAAAACAGCTCGCAGTAGCGTGCTTGTCTTTAGCACTCAGATGCCCAACTCCCAATGGGGTCTAAACCCAGATAAATCCGTTTTACCCTGCATAAAGTTTATGCAGGGCAAACTCATAAATTGTTCGCCCTCTATAACACTGATAGAGAGATATGCACAGTTGTTTGCTCCCCCAGGTATTAATACATACTCTGAGTGAATTACTAAATAGAAAGTGATTTTATTAAATACAGACAGTAGGATTTAATTGGTTCAAAGTAGTAACAGACAGAACAAAGTAAGTCACAAGCAAAATAAAATAAAATGCGCAAATCTATGCCTAATCAAACTGAATACAGATAATCTCACCCTCAGAGATGCTTCAGTAAGTTTTTCTCAGACTGGACACCTTCCAGGCCTGGGCACAATTCTTTCCCCTGGTGCAGCTCTTGTTGCAGCTCAGGTGATAGCTAGGGGATTCTTCATGATGGCTTCTCTCTTTCTCTGTTCTCTTCCCCCCCTTTATATATCTTTTGCATAAGGCGGGAACTCTTTGTCTCTCTGGGTTTCCACCCCCCCTCACTGGAAAAGCACCAGGTTAAAGATGGATTCCAGTTCAGGTGACATGATCACATGTCACTGCAAGACTTCATTACTCACTTGCCAGCACACACATATACAGGAAGACTCACAGGTAAATACAGCCATCTGCAGACAATGGGAGTCATCAAGATTCCAAACCATCATTAATGGTCCACACTTTACACAATTACAATAGGCCCTCAGAGTTACATTTTATATTTCTAGTTTTAGATACAAGAGTGGTACATTTATACAAATTAGATGATCACACTCAGTAGATTATAAGCTTTGTAATGATACCTTACAAAAAACCTTTTGCATGAGGCATATCCCAGTTACTTACATTCACTTATTACCGTATTTTCTCTAAAACTATCTCAGTTACATTATATTGACTTATTATCAAGTTTTTATAAAACCATATAGACTGCACAACGTCACAAGTTGGGCATACAGCAGTTGTTTTGGTATGTGTACATCAGGCATGCGCACACAGTGCCCGCTCCACCTCATCTGGTGCTGGATAATCTGGGCCTCAATACTGATGATGTTGGCCTCTGTGAGGACACTGGCATTAATGCAGTGATCCTCCTACTTTATGTTAAAAAAACAGGAGTACTTGTGGCACCTTAGAGACTAACAAATTTATTAGAGCATAAGCTTTCGTGGACTACAGCCCACTTCTTCGGATGCATAAAGCTTATGCTCTAATAAATTTGTTAGTCTCTAAGGTGCCACAAGTACTCCTGGTTTTTTTGCGGATACAGACTAACACGGCTGCTACTCTGAAACCTACTTTATGTTGAGGATCTTACGAAGAAAATGCTGGTGCTGACATTCTAGGTTTTTCAGGTGCTTTCTGTAGGTCACCCAAGTCTCACAACCATAGAGGAGAGTTGGGTACGGACATTCCAAGTTTCAAGAAAAATTTTCGCTTTTTGACCGCATTGGGAGCGATCCCTCTGGACGTGGTTATCCAGTCGGGTATGGTGGGTTAGCCTATGTTTGGGGCACCTTTTCTAGCCCCTTCCCTGTATGGAGTGAGCGGAGAGGTTCCTAAAAAGGCCTGCTCAGTCATGACTGCTGCTGCCAAAAATGCCTCCCTATCCCAGTCCAAGGCCACATGACAACCATCTTGCGGTTACTGCTTGTGTGTGGGTCTGTGACTAGGGACTCCTGGTGATCACTTCACCTGTCCCTGTTACCACTTGTCCATCGCCACTCATCCACTTTTATGGGTGGAGGTGGGGAAAAAGTTCTCCCTGTGAGAGAAGCCTGTGCGTGAGTAGTTTAATGTGGGGGAACTGTCACGCATCAGCAGCCACACAAAGCTTGGTGGTGTCTGTGGTCCAGTGCCTGTGGTGCCTGTGTCCAGTAGCAAGGAGGTCCAAGACGACCGGGGATAAACCGTTGCAGCCTTTGTCCATCTTCGCAGCTGTTGAGAGGTGATCCTGCTTCATCCACCTCTTCTGCCATTGAAGTCTTATCCTGGATTGTGTTGTGTTGGGCTGCACTTTGTTGAAACCTCACCTTTGACCTTACCGCCATGGGCGACCCTACCAGCAGGGCAGGACATGGAAAAGCTATTACATGTGAATGGGTAATACACATGCAAAGATAAATATATGCATAAGTGTTTGGAGGTTCAGGCCATAATCACAGATTCTATTGTGTAGTGGGGGGAGGGCGGTCTATCGTCTAGCAAGACTGGAGAGAAACTTTTTATTTAATTAGGAGATAGGACTGCAACATATCAAACACCAATTGGTGCAGGAGGGAAGGAGGTAGACAAAAGAAGACGATGTAACATCTGAAACTACGCTTGCCATGCCTCAGTTTCCCCTCTATGGAAAAAGGGGATGGTAGCCCATCCAGTTTCCCATCCAGTTAACTCTAGACCAAAGTCATGACTTGGGCTCCAATACGAACTGCAGGAGCAGACCTCCACACCCACTGGAGCCCCATTGACTTTAACAGGATTCAACACACAGGCATAAGGGTCTGCCTGCACAGATTAGATTCTAAGATCAAGACCTTAATTTGAGCAATCAGAATAGGCAGATCTTGCGAGTGAGTTCTGGTGTTCTGAAACAAGAAAATATTTAAGTTGGAAACTCAAGAAAATATTTAAGCAGAAACAGTAGCTCATTCAACATTTTTGTATGCTTCAGCACCATGAGGAACACTTGTATCTGCTGCATACCAAGCTTGTTGCTTACTACGTCATTGTGTGTACAGCATTTAATTCTCTTTTTCTGGTTCTATGCCTTTAGTGCAGTCTGGAACTGGCTTCACTATAGACAGTGCACCTTAGCCAGGACGCTCCAGTTTGTTAGAAAAGATAGACAGGAAATGTTTACTTTTCATTACACTATTTTAATAGGTACAAAAATATTAAAATACATGGAGTGCTTGTGTCCCTGAATAGTACACAGTACTAATTTGGAGAAAGATACTGCAGACTAAAATATGGCTGGCATCAAATTTTATGATAATACTATTGTCCTATAAGCACTTATATTGGTATTGTAGTATCAGCTAGAGACCCTAATCAAGAATCAGAGCATGGTATGGACATAAAACAAGAATGGTCCCTGCCCCCAAAGAAATTGCAGTCTCAGGCTCCAGTACTACAATTTGCAATTGGACTGGTATGCCAACTGATATCTACCCCACATTTCAGAGTAGCAGCCGTGTTAGTCTGTATCCGCAAAAAGAAGAACAGGAGTACTTGTGGCACCTTAGAGACTAACAAATTTATTAGAGCATAAGCTTTCGGGGACTACAGCCCACTTCTTCGGATGCATATAGAATGGAACATATGCATCCGAAGAAGTGGGCTGTAGTCCCCGAAAGCTTATGCTTTAATAAATTTGTTAGTCTCTAAGGTGCCACAAGTACTCCTGTTCTTCTTTCTACCCCACATTGTAAATTGTAGGATTGGGACCTAAGTAGATAATCTTTAAGGAAAGGAAATTAAACTCAAGTTTTTTGTATTGAGATAGTTGCTGCAAGACACCTGATGCTAACAGAAGCAAGAAAATTCCAAACCAAACTATAAATCTATTCTTAATTCATCCCCCTGTGCCTGGACATTACAGGGATCTCAATAACAAATGCTATAGTTAGGTTGCAAAGCCACTTTAATTTTTACCATGTGTGTAGGAATGGCTGGGGACAACATGATATGTCAATGATGAATTGAGAGCCTTAGCTCTGCAGTTCCTTGCTTTTGTGGATTTATATCAAGACCTTAATGCTATTTCAAATCCTGATTTTGTACTTCAGCCAAGCCCCTGATCGTTAAAACATTTCAGTGGTTTATTAACCTCCTGTAGCTTTCAATTAAGCAAAGGCAAGCAGTAAACTAGTAGCTTACCACACATACAAACTGTTCAGAAACAAGTTGCTCTAGTCTCAAAATATCAATAGTTAGTCTGTTTCTTTCTCTGGATCAAGCTACAAGCTCACAGACAGATGATAAAATTTTCATTGCTGTACCTCAAAGATTAACAGGCTCTCTCTTGATTCCCTTCAATTACATGCCTAAAAGAATCCTCAAAGTCCTCTCACATTCATTCCATCCATCTAGCATGACAACCTTCACCTGTTACATTTAGGAAGGAAACAATCTTTACAATTGCCAAGTTCTGCTGAGAGGGTGATATGTATCATTGCCACCTAGTCCTCAATAAAGATCACCCACTCCATTGCACTTGATTTGATTCCCATCAGCTGACATAAATGTTACTTTATTTTTCTCATGACTTCTTTCTGCTATGGAAAGAAATAGCTCCTTCCAAATGGAATCACTGGTAAAAAGCCTTGGAATGCAAGCAAGAATGATAACATCTTTTTATTTTTTATACCTTCGTTCCTTCCCATCAGCCATTTCACAAAGCCTGGAAGATCTGGACTGTGGTCTTTAATCATCTCAGATGACAAGAAGTTTTCTTTTAACAAAGTACTTACTTCTTAAACCACACCCTTACCTGATTTCAATGGCCTTGAATAAAAGTTACAGGAGTAGCAGCACTGGAAAACAGAATCTTCTTTTGTAGCCAAATATAACATAAGATGTGGGAATGGTAAAATTCTGCTCATCTGTTCTTCTTCATCTTAATTCTGAGTTGGGGTGGGCTCACCCTCAATTTAGGGTGAAAGGCTCTGTAGCCCTGTCTCTGGGGCAGATTACTTGGATGTCTTACAAGTGTCAAAACTATGCAAACTGTGAAGAATGATTTGGGACGTGAAGCATAGGGTACCCAATTTATTTTACTAAAAAAACGCCTCAGATTCCTCACGGACTCAGAACTCACCCACATAAGCAAACGGGCCCTGCTTCATTACTAGCACTACCTGAGCATAATACACCAATGCATTTTAATTATTACTAAAAGTCAAGTAATAAGTGACACGCTATTTTCATCCTCTGGGAGCAATAGCAATTTACCTGTCCAAAAATAATATAATTTGCAGCAAAATTAAAATCCCAGTGTAGATAATAATTTTCTAAAATGTACCCACTACTGTCAATCAACCAAAGCCGATCTAACCCATTTGCTAATGCACCAGATAATTTAAACACTATAATATCCTTTAAAATCCCATAGAATAAATACAATACCTCACCCAAGACTCAGTCTTTATCATTTTCATTTCACTTCGTAGACAATTCCTAATAGGGTCTACTCTTCTAATATGTGTGCAACATCCATTAAGGATAGAGGGAGCTATGCACATCAATCAAATAGGAAATTAGGGATGCAGACTATGATTTCAGCTACACCACTCAGGATTAAGGACCATGTGCTAATATCAATTACACCAGCATAAATCTCGAATAATTCAACTGACTTGAAATACTCCAGATTTACACAAGTGAAACAGATCAGAATCTTGCCCTAGATCATTAGCATTTCCATAAGGTAATGCTCGCCTTCCTCAAATATTTAATGGAACAGCTTGAAAGAAGCCTTAAAGATTGTGTGTAATATAGAGAAACTAACAGAAATATTGTTACAAGACATAGACGAATGTAATGTAATGTAAAGGTACATTACTTATACATAGGGAAATGTACAGGGAGGCTACTTCACAGTTAGAATTATTCCTGTTATTTCCTTTCACAGACACAAAGATAAATATTTACAATTATGGACCAACCCTGACTTCAGTAGCTTTCTTCCCTGCTGAACATCCACTCGATTCATACACTCAATCCTTTATTGATGCTAGAATAATAAAGGATTATTATGCCTGTGATTGGACTATTACATTTGCAGTAGAAAGCCATCCTGGGCACCTGGAAGGGCTTATGAAACAACATTATATTCCTAAAATTAAAGCAAGAACTCTATTAATTAGCATTCAACTTAAGGGTTTTGGGGTTGTTATTACAACAGCATGATGGTCAGTTTTTATATACCACCACAGCTGTTGGTGGCAACCCTCTCCCCAGGTCTTTTGAATTAAAATATCGGTTTAGGAAACACTAGCCTTTTGTTCTGGATGCTGGTACACAAGTTATTTTGCATGGTTTCGCCCCCAGTCCTTCTCCCATTATAAAAATGTTATTCATAAGCAGCAGGCTCTCCAATGTGATTATAATAACAGTGCTCAACTGCTATACTGTTATTACAGTCCATCCATGTGCCAAGGATACCAAATGGGAAACAAACAACTGATATTATCTTTGACAGACCAGTCCTTCTGTTCTGGGGATGGCTTATGCTGGGTCTCACCCTGCAGTGAGTTGCTGAAATGGGCAGCAGAGGTGGGTGTGGGGTGGAGAACAATTATTCATTCTACTAAGGCTGGATGAATTCACCCCAAATCATTTATTTACTTATCAAAAAATGTTTATGCCAGACCTAGTAGTCTGTGATGCAACATTTCATTTAGAAAGTCATTGTGTTAGCAATGGTTGACTGAGGCCATTTCTCATAAACCATCATTAAACTGACAGTACACTTGGCAATTATGCCAAACAATTAAGCATAAATTAAGTTACCAAAAATGACATTGGGCCAAATTCATCTGTGCCGTAGCCCTACTGATCTCAAAGATGTTACACCAGGAAAAAATTTGGCCCACTGCCTTTTCTTTTGGAGTGAATGAAAAATGTTACCTAATGGGGACAACTTGCAGCTAAATATTTATTTAAAAAAGCGTCTTCCAATACTTTTTAATTTTAAAAAATAATATTAAAGTAATTTATCCTAATGCAAACACTTTTTAATTATTCATTAAATATAAAAATGCCTGGAATGAGAAACAACATTTTTTTTAACCATCACCTTTCCGTAAAGGGAAAAAAGGGGTTTCTACAAGTTCTGAAAATGTTAGTTAGAAATAGAACAATGACAAAGCTAGACAATATTTTCTTCTGTTTGATGGGGTAAAGGAGAATTTGGTCTTTGTTTCCATATTTGTATGACCTATAGGGGAATCTTGAGGAGAAGTAGAGAGGTTATTCATAGGACTGTCAAGGGATTAAAAAAATTAATCCCAATTAATCACGCAATTAAAAAAATTAATTGCGATTAATCGCACTGTTAAACAATAATAGAATACCATTTATTTAAATGTTTTGGATGTTTGCTACATTTTCAAATATATTGATTTCAATCACAGCACAGAATATAAAGTGTACAGTGCTCACTTTATATTTATTTTTGATGACAAGTATTTGCACTGTAAAAAAACAAAAGAAATAGTATTTTTCAAATAACCTAATACAAGTATTGTAGTGCAATCTCTTTATCATAAAAGTTGAACTTAAAAATGTAGAATTATGTACAAACAATAACTGCATTCAAAAGTAAAACAATGTAAAACTTTAGAGTCTGCAAGTCCACTCAGTCCTACTTCTTGTTCAGCCAATCGCTCAGACAAACAAGTTTGTTTACATTGGCAGGAGATAATACTGCCCACTTCTTGTTTACACACAGTCACCTGAAAGTGAGAACAGGCGTTTTCATGGCACTGTTGTAGCTGGCGTTGCAAGACATTTACATGCCAGATACACTATTCATATGTCCCTTCATGCTTCAACCACCATTCCAGGGGACATGCATCCATGCTGATGACGGGTTCTGCTCGATAACAATCCAAAGCAATGCGGACCGACACATGTTCATTTTCATCATCCGAGTCAGATGCCACCAGCAGAAGGGTGATTTTCTTTTTTGGTGGTTTGTGTTCTGTAGTTTGTGCATCGGAGTTTTGTTCTTTTAAGACTTTTGAAAGTATACTCCACACCTCGTCCCTCTCAGATTTTGGAAAGCACTTCAGATTCTTAACCTTGAGTCAAGTGCTGAAGCTATCTTTAGAAATCTCACATTGGTATCTTCTTCGCGTTTTGTCAAATCTGCAGTGAAAGTGTTCTTAAAACGAACAGCATGTGCTGGGTCATCATCCAAGACTGCTACAACATGAAATATATTGCAGAATGTGGGGCAAAACAGCAGGGGACATACAATTATCCCCTAAGGAGTTCAGTCACAAATTTAATTAACGCATTATTTGTTTAACGAGCATCATCAGCATATGGAAGCATATCCTCTGGAATGGTGGCCGAAGCATGAAGGGGTATATGAATATTTAGCATATCTGGCACATAAATATCTTGTAATGCCAGCTACAAAAGTGCCATGCAAATGCCTGTTCTCACTTTCTGTTGACATTGTAACTAAGAAGAGGGCAGCATTATCTCCTCTAAATGTAAACAAACTTCTTTGTCTTAGCAATTGGCTGCATAAGAAGTAGGACTGAGTGGACTTCTAGGCTCTTTGTTTTGTTTTTGAGTACAGTTATGTAACAAAAAAAAATCTACATTTGTAAATTGCACTTTCACAATAAAGAGATTGCACTACAGTACTTGTATGAGGTGAATTGAAAAATACTATTTCTTTTGTTGAAACACATCCAAAATATTTAATAAATTTCAATTGGTATTCTATTGTTTAACAGTGCGATTAAAACTGTGATTAATTGTGATTAAGTTAACTGCAATTAATCAACAGCCCTAGTTATTTTACCTCTGCATTTGGCACTGGTGTGACCACTGCTGGAAAACTGTATCCGGTTCTGGTGCCCACAATTCAAGAAGGATGTTCATAAACTGGAGAGCTCAGAGAAGAGCCTCAAGAATGATTAAAGGAAAACATGCCTTATAGTGGTAGACTCTAGGACTTCAATCTATTTAGTTTAACAAACAGATGGTTACTGGGTGACATGATTACAGTTTATAAGGAACTATATAGGGAACAAATATTTAATAATGGTCTCTTCATGCTAGCAGAGTAAGCTGTAACACAATCCAATGGCTGAAAGTTGAAGACAAATTCAGACTGGAAGTAAGATGTCAGTTCTTAACACTGAGGGTAATTAACCATTGGAACAATTATCAAGGTCATGGTGGATTCTCCATCACTGACCATTTTTTAAATCAATGTTTTTCTAAAAGAGATGCTCTAGGGATTATTTTGGGGAAGTTCTATGGCCTGTGTTATACAGGAGGTCAGACTAGGTGATCGCAATAGTCCTTCCGGCCTTGGAATCTATTAAATCTGTTGGCGACTTTTCTGTTTACAGGGGTGTACACACACCTACATGTGTTCTGAACCACACACAAAGAACAGAACACTAAAAAAGTTTTTCATTGCTTTTGTATTGCTACATGTTTATGTACATCAGTACTGAAGGTGTATCTGAAGTAATTCCTGTCTTCTTTACCTACCTGTTCTCACTTTAAAGGGGTGAGCAGCACAGACCCAAAATATATATGTATTTAAAACAAACAAACAAACCATGTTTTTAAAAACCTAGTATGAATTCAATATTTTTATAATTACTTTAACAATTCAGTGAAAAGCATTTTGTTTAAATTAAATGTTCCCCAGAGACCCAGGAGGTGAAATACTCCAGAAAACAGAATTGAAACTAACTAGTGTAAGTTCATTGTTCAGTTTGAGAGAAAAATAGAATAAACTAAAGGCACACAAATGGGATTAAATGGTGAAAAGAAAAATGAGTTTTTAAATTCTGGTAACTTTATGGTCTCAGGTGTTAGAAAAAGAGGTATGGAATTTTTCTCCCCAAATATATTATTTCTAACCAGATACTTTGGACCTATTCCAACTCCCATTGAAGTAAACAGGAGTTGTGTCACTGACATGAGTAAAAAGGAGATCAGATTGGGCCTATAGACGTTCTGAGCCTCTGTAATACTAACATTATTCATGCCCAACCATCAAGCATTTTACCCAAGTGTGTCTTTGATGTGTCTGAAAGCATTTGTCAGGAAATTAGCTTAATCATCAGTCAGCTTTTCAATAAAAATCTCTTTCTTTCCATAGGAGTACACCAAGTTAAAAGAAAGTCACAATGTAGATTATTTCATAGGCACCAATTCCATGGGTGCTCTGGGGCTCAAGCACCCATGGGGAAAAAAAAATAGGGAGTGCTCAGGACCCATGGACCATTGCCCCACCTGCACTCCACCCCAAGGCCCTACCCCTGCTCAGCATCTTCCCCTGTGGCCATGCCCATGCTGTGCCCCTCCTCTACCCCTTCTTCTGAGGCCCCCACTGCTCACTCCTCTCCGCCCCTCCCCCATCACTTGCCCTTAAAGCGAGAGGGGGCAGAAAGGAGCGAGTGGGAGGTGCTTCGGGGAAGGGGCTGAGAAGAGCAGGCAGGAGGCACTCAGGAGAGAGGGTGGAGCAGGGGCAGGAAAAGGCCAAGCAGGAGTGGGGCCTCGGGGCTGAAGCAACCACCAGCAAAAACAAAAGTCAGCGCCTGTGGATACTTTTTAGAGTATATTTCTATTCAAGCCAAAAAAATCCATTTGGAATCTTTCATTTCATTAAGATCTTTCATGAAATATCTTTTCATTGATGTTTTGGACATCTCTAGTTACTTTAAAGTGGGAGGAGGAAGAAAGACTTTATCTGCCTATAAATTATATATGTCCTTGGATAACATTAAAGGAAAACAGATACTATGAACTTTGCTTTGTTCACCAAATGTTTATCACCTACAACTGTGGCTTTCCCTTAGATAGAGCTTTATCTTGCCAAGACAATTCAATGCACTTCACAAAAGATATACAATAGTATAACAATAGGGTGCAGTGCCAAGCTGATGACTGACAACAAAGGGAAAACTAGAGAATAGTCGGTGCTCAGATTTATAATCATGCCACTCATGATTTCCGAGGCTGCGTGCAGAATCATTTAGGATACACATCATGATTCACACAGCTATCATCCATTCATTCCAAGGTGGCTAGGATTGACAAATGTGAACGATTGACAAATGTGAACATTTAACACTTAGTCTGCCCCCCCTTCTCCCCCGATTTGCTCAGATATGCCCAGGAAGTCTAGTCTTTATTATTCTTGCGTAAGCATGGGGCCGTGCAATGTTTAAAAAGCACTCACAGAACTCAATCCTGAGATACACTGAGTGCTCTCAACAGCCATTGAATAACATGGGAGGCAAGTGTGCTCACCAACCAACAGGATAAGGCCCTTATTTCCCTGCAAGTGTTCACTTGGCATAAGGGTATATTGAATTTCAAAATGCTCAAGCATGCAAGTTTCAACAACATTCAGAAAATAAATTCTATCGTTGACCTTTTTAAAACACTGTTATATCATCATTCTGTAAGAATGAATTTATTTTTCTACTCAATATATTCCATTCAATGGCTGTAGGCATTAACGTAGCTAGGATTAAAATCAGTACTGAGAATAAATAGCACTTTAACCTGGAGAATACAAATGTGCCAGAACACTCAAAAGGGTTATAACTGATCTGCTTGCTTTAAAATTCAATATTTTAGTGCCAAGCTAATGTTCTTTCAGCTTCCTCTATGTGGAACAACAATGAACAGCTAGACATTTCACAGAAGATTATGCATAAGCTATCAAAGTTTAGAGATGGAAAAAATACATCATTATTATGAACCATATGGTAGCACCTAGACCCCACTCCCCACCCCCAAGATTAGGGCTCCAGGGAGCTAGGAACTGCACAACCACATAGTAAAAGACAGTCCCATCCCCAAAAAACTTACAATTTAAACAGCCAAGACAGACAAAGAGTGGGAGGGAAAAGACACAGAGAGGTGAAGCCACTTGCCCAAGGCACCCAGGTCTCCTGAATCCCAATGCAGTGACCAACCCACTATACCAAACTGCCCCTTTTATACTAGTGAATCCATCCCTTGCAAGTCCTGGATATTTTGTGTGTATGGCACTCACTCTCACTCTATGTATACATACAGGTAGGCCAAAGGGATGCAATCATGCCTAGTAAATTTAAGGCAAAGAGGACAGAACTGCAACCATCTCCAGTTAGGACAACTTCTAATCAGGATGCCTGAACTATTAATTGGACTATCCCTTCCCCCTGCCCTATCTAATCTCTGATTATTCCCATGAATATCTCAGAATATTCATTCCAAGCATTATTTTCTACTTTGGCAGGAGATACTCTAACACAATGACTGCCTTCTCAGCTGCCATTGCGGTTTAACTTAAGACCTTCTGAGCTAAAACATGAGTCTCTACAGCTTGTGCAAAAGGACTAAGTCCACTTGTTGGTAGCTCTAACAGACTCATATCCTTGTGAATCAGACACACTGGGGAGACTTGTAACAAACATTTAACACTGGGGTTGCACATACACCATGATATGGGGAATTATTTGTGTTCCTGTGGAATTCCAATGCACAGATCTCTATTACATGTATATCTAGCACAGCATTTCTCAAATGCAGCCACCAGTGGCTTTTCTTCCAGCCACAGCCTCCTGGGCTGTGATGGGGAGGGAGGGGAGCGACAAAGCAGCAGTCCCTCCCTCTCCCTGTTGCTCCTGATGCACCACCTTGGTGTTGTCTGCTGGGGCTGCAAGCAGGGTTTGGGCCCTGCCCCCCTCTAGAGACAGTTGGGGCACAATGCTGAAGGAGCAGGCAGCTGATGAGTTCCCCACTTTCCCAGAGATGGTGGGGCTCAGGCTTTGGGCTTCACCCCTGGGTTGGTGGGGTGGCAGACTCCGGCCTCACGGCTTCCATTCCTATCCCCCAGCCACAGGGCTTTGGGCTCTGGCCCCCACTGTCTGCCCCGCCCCCCCAACTCCATCGCCCCGGCCTCTACTGCCTACCATGAACCCCCATACAGAGCTGAATTTGTCCCCCAGGCTTGCTGGGGCTGAGTAAGTCTTTTGTGAAAAGTGATACTTTTACGTTTGATAAGATCACTTTTTACAACAGACTAGCTAGCAATATATACATTACAATGATTTGATGTGTATATGTGTGTATTTATTTGCTTTTCCTAAAGCGAATTACGTATTTTAGGGAAAAGTTTGAGAGCGGCCACCAGCAAGAGTTGGTAGCCACACTCTTGAGGCCACCAAAAAATTTGTCCTGAGAACCCCTGAACTTCCCTCTACTGAATGATACAATCAATCACACAATCAATAGTAATAAAGTGGTTACATCGGATCCCCTTCATATATACATTAGTTCCACCTATAACTTAATCTTGCTCACCAACTGGTGGCTTGTGGCTTTGGTGCCAAAGATCTTAGATTCTACTCCCCAGAGTGTACCTATGTAGTTAGCTAGTGATGGTGATATTTATATACCAGTGATCATGGATTATTACATTTTATATTGTGGGACGTGCATGCACTGTGCTTCTGACTCTAACACACTATTATCCACTCCTTTTTTCTCTGTGAATTCATGGATGTTCCTTTGTGGCATTTTAGCTGAATAGTCAATAAAATGTCAATAACAAAGGCTGGTCTACACTAGGGTGGGGGATCGATCTAAGATACGCAACCTCAGCTACGAGAATAGCGTAGATGAAGTCCATGTATCTTAGATCGACTTACCTTGCATCTTCACGGCGCGGGATCGATGGCCGCGGCTGCCCCGTCGACTCTGCTTCCGCCTCTCCCTCTGGGGAGTTCCGGAGTTGATGGGGAGTGCATTCGGGGATCGATTGATCGCATCTAGACGAGACACGATAAATCGATTCCTGATAGATCGATTACTACCCGCCGATCTGGCATGTAGTGAAGACATATCCAAAGAATAACAATAGGAAGGCAGCATGATCTAGTGGTTAGAAAGCCTGAGTTCTATTCCCCACTCTACTTTTATCTCACTGTGTGACCTGGAATGATTGGTGCATACTAGTATTACTGAAGTGCTGTACAACATATAGTGAAAAAGACAGACCCTGCACCACTGAGTTTACAGTCTTGCTTGAGACAAGATGCAACAGCGGGATGGAACAATCAAGCAGGGATAGGGACCACAAGGTAACAGCAAGTTATTTATCTGTGTGTCTCATTTTCCTCTTCTGTAAAATGGGAACAACAACAGTCACCCATCTTTGCAAAGCATTTTGTGACACATGTGAAAAGTATCATGTAAATGAAAGGTGTCAAGATTATTTAAAATCTTTTATTTATTGAAACATTTTGCTAGATTAAATGTTCCCATTAGGACAGACACTGTGGAAACTTTCTGTGGCTAGAGTCCCATAGTGGCAAAATACAGCATTGCTTAGCGTATATTCACTTATTTAAATGTTTTCCTCATAACTAGCAGTAAAAACTGCATCTGATAAAATGGTATTTTACTCATCGTTGTAGTTTCAAATGATGGCTGCTTACAGCCAGAAAACAAAGATTCAGGGAGAGGGATTCCATATAAAGGTTTTGCTACTTAACAGATGTCCACTGAGCTGTCAAAGGAGAGAAAAGCCTCAGAAGTTAAAAACACAGCAGGTTTTCTTCCTTTTGATTTTTTTCACCGGGGCTAGTTTATATGCATGAGTGCCAATAGCTCTCCTCTCTGTCATTCTGACACACTGAGCTCCAGTATTAATGCTAGCCTAATCCTCGCTATCAGGCTGTCATCACATTAAAATTAAACTGCTCATTTCTAACCAAAGGAAGGGTTTTTATTACTTATTCCCCCCCAATAAAGCCATCATCCTCTGCTAATGAGGTGTTCTAAGATGGTTCACATTGTGAACCACAAGCTCAGTTCACAAGGCTGAGCAGAACGTGTGCTGTGGAGACTAACAGAACAATTCAACCTGGCCCAGTCTGCTGCTCACTCATACATGCTGACTGTTCATATAGAGGGAAAAAGAGAGACCCTATTTTGTTCCTCCAAAGAGCTCTTTTATTCCAATGCATTTCAAGCAAAATTAAAAGGTGTGGGGCCCATCTGGCATAGCCTTATCCCAGCGAGTAACCCCTGGGGAAATCAATGGGGCTACTCATGTGAGTAAAGCTTTGCAGGAGAAGGCCCTTGCCTTATTTTCACCCACATCTTCTTATTTATAGCTTGCAAATGTTGGTAAGTTTGTAGCATTTCCACCAAACCTCAGAAATCCAGCTACCAGATTATTTCCTTATATAATGGAAGCTGGGTTGTCTTTTTTTTTTAAATCTAACCAAAAGGAATACACTTTCAAGTAAAATTTTAATTTGCATCTTGCTGTCTGGTAACACGCTCCTAACTATAGCCTGAGAAACACTGCTGCAGTTAAAAAAAAAATTGTTTTTAAAATCCCCTTGGCAAAATTCTTAAGAGTAACAAAGCCTGAAAAGAGTAAAGTTCCACACATGTCAAAAATGCAAAGAAGAGAGAATAATTATGGATGCCATTCAATTAGGAAGCTGATCTCTCAAGTTTGATGGACCGTGGTCTTGTAATCAACCACGAGAAATGCAACTGCCCTGTCAGCAAACCAGCTTCAGAGCTACCACCGAGGAACTTGAAATTTGTGGTTGCCTGGATGATTCAGACGATCACAAAGAAAACAAGACAAATATGGAATGTTATAAACTCTGGTCTGATTGCTAGTAAAGCCAAGGCTTTTCTCCAATCCCCACCCTCTTGCAGGACAGAGAGTCCATAATTCTATTTTAGGGCAGCCCAGTAAAACTGGCTAGAGAGCTAACATGCCTTGACTAAGTTCTCTCTTAAACTGGTGGGTTGAACTTCTTAAATCTGAACTCCGTGATTGTGCACAAATGCATCTGAGAAATGCTGATTTATAAAACTTGCTGGCTGATCAGCTTTATTTTTAATTTACAAAATACACTTAAATCCTGTTCTGTAGGCATGCATACAATATGCAAACACTTCCAAACTAAACGAATATCGAGTACAAATCTTCTCTTACCCACTCAACATAGCAAGGCTAATGGTTTCAATTACCCATTAATTTATTTATGCCCCAAACAAACACTGAGACACATGCATAATTTTGCACCCAGAAGTAGCCCCACTGAGTTTAATGAGGCTACTCATAGACATAATGTTATGTACTCACTTAAATGTGTGCAGGATTGGGGCTCTACGCTCCATAATCTAACCCCTTTTCACAAGCCTGGGTGAATGGGTCACCCTGTAGTGTGCTCTGATGGTCAACTGACTTGGGCCCTGTGCGGGTGGAAGCAAGTTCCTGTGTACATAGGCATTTATCTGTCATCCATTACAGAGCCTATTTGCATATTAATGAATGTAGCCTCGCAACGCCCCTGTGAGGTAGAGAAGTATTTTTATGCTGCCTTTTCGTAGCTGGGGAACTGAGCCACAGAAAGATTAAGTGACTTGCCCAAAGTCACACAAGATATATGTGGCAAAGCCAGGAAGTGTTCCTCCAAACTCCAGTATCCCAGGCCAGGGTTTTAATCACACAAACATTCTTCCTGATTCAAGGGCCCTACCCAGAAAATGCCCATAGCCACCTTACTCTCCTATTTAATCCTGGAGCATTACAGCTGTGGTATAATAGAGAGGGAAGCAGTCTCTAAGGTAACCAAGATCCAAACCACTCAGATCTTTATAGGTCAAAACCACCACTTTGATATGAATCCAGCAACAGACAGGAAGCCAGATTTATTCCATTATGTTTTTTTTCTATCACTGGGAGAAATAATTGGTGTAAAAAATACTAATTATTTCCCACTGTTATTGTTAATTAAGTATTGTTGAAATAGTACAGCACTTGTGTTTTGCAGTGGGGAGGAGAAGGGAAATGGTGATGAATAGAA
Source organism: Malaclemys terrapin pileata (assembly GCF_027887155.1). Taxonomy (NCBI): domain Eukaryota; kingdom Metazoa; phylum Chordata; order Testudines; family Emydidae; genus Malaclemys; species Malaclemys terrapin. Next base: position 24,460,887 of record NC_071509.1, read on the forward strand.
AGTTAACATTTAACCATGCATTTAGCAATCAAGGACTTCCTTTTTGCATCAGTTTATCCTCTGCAGCTCTGATTTCTCCCAGGCCAGTAAAGACAGTTGGTATCTAGACTACAGTTCCCTCAGAGGCAATATACAAAGAAAGCAGGCAAAAAGAGAAGAGACAGGCTTATCAGAATGTTGCTGCACTATCTCTCACAGCTGTTCAAAGCTTGCAGGGCACATGAAAAATAAAATAAACACCCAGTTATATTTTGCTAATCTGACACACATTTTACTAAAAAAAGAGGCAACTACTGTTTTATTAATTATTATTGTTGTTGTTATTAATTATTACCTTCAAGGGAGAATCAGAGATGCTTACTGCAGGAGTGAGAATTTAAAAGGAGATGATAAAAATGATTTTAAAATATGTATATACACCTCTACCCCGATATAACGCTGTCTCAGGAGCCAAAAAATCTAACCGCGTTATAGGTGAAACCGCGTTATATCGAACTTGCTTTGATCCGCCGGAGTGCGCAGCCCCCCCCCCCCCCCCCCCCGAGCACTGTTTTACCGTGTTATATCCAAATTTGTGTTATATCGGGTCATGTTATATCGGGGTAGAGGTGTAGTTAAGAAGCTATCTCAAAGGAAACTATGTGTCTGTATCAGCTTGGCCACTGAGTTAGCCATGTTTTAAATATTTATCCAATGAAATCATTATGCTTCTCAAAAAGAGACTCGTTCACGAGTCCTCAGATTCTCATGCCTAATAAAAAATTAAATACCAAAAACTATGCAAAAATAATAGTAAAGATCCAACTTCAAATGCCCAAAGGGAGAAAATACCAAATTCAGAATGCCGCTCCATCTTTAGTGCACTCACTCTCTCTCAGGGAGCTCAGAGCAGGGCAGGATTTTGTTCAACAACCTCAAGTCTGCAATCAGATCTGTGAGAGTGCCTCCTGCATCCATACAGAGCCTCGTTGATTTCCATAGTCTGCCCACACAGAACTGATTACAGCATCAGGTCCCATATGCCAGTGGTTCTCAACCAAGGGTCCGAGGCTTCCTGGTGGGCCATGAGCAGATTTCAGGGGGTCCACCAAATTAAAGCGGAGTGGAGGGCCGGTGTTAGAGTTGTTGGGGCCCAGGGAAGAAAGCCGAAGCCCGAGTCCCACTGCTCGGGGCTGAAGCCAAAGCCCAAACCCTGCCGCATGGGGCTGAAGCCAAACTTAGCTTTGTGGAGTCCCCTCTGGTGTGGGGCCCTGAGCAATTGCCCTGCTTGCCAGCCCCCTAACGCTGGTCCTGCCTTTTAATCTACTGGATATGCAGAAAAAAACATTGTTGTGGCACAAATGGGCTGTGGAGTTTTTATAGCATGTTGAGGGGACCTCTGAAAGAAAAAGGTTGAGAACCCCTGCCATATGCGTGCATTAAGAATGGAGAGTCAGCCTCCCTTTAGAATTTCATACTTCTGTGGAGTTTTGTACAGTGGTGACATTTTACAAATTACTTCCCTTTTGAGAACATTTCTACCAGTTTGAGAGCAATTCCCTGCACTTAAAACCACTGGAAATGGTCTCAACTTAGACAGTGGAGGAAATGGTTTAGTATTTATTAACAGTTTTGCAGTTCTGCATTCAAGAGTCTCAGAGCACTTAACAGACATTCATGAATGAAACTTCCAGAGAACCATGTAAATATGGAAGTGATATAATCCCTATTGTACAAATGGAGACACCTGGGGTGCAGAGAAGTTAAGTGACTTCCTAAGGTGAGGTAGCAATTTGGAGGCAGCTCTTTGGCCCCCACCTTAATGTGCTTTCTTTTAATGATAGTTTAAAATGGAAACAAAGGGTGCCACCTATTTCATTGTCCATTCCCTGGTTTGACCAAATAGTGTCCCTGGGAATTGGTGCAGTTCTTCCACTGGTATTTTTAGTCTGGCATATCATGTAGTACGGCAAGTCAAAGTTAAGATTCAAAATGCACGAGATGTAAGTGCTTCTCCAGGTCCTCTGACCGGAACTGCAAGCAAATAAATTGTCTGAAAGTGCACCCCAAAAGAGGGAGACATTTGGAAAGTTTTTTAAAAAGTCTTTCATGTTTTATTTTGGTATCGTGTGCATTAAACTGGCACAAGCTGGAACAAGTCATTTAGAGAAAAAAATAATATTAATTGTTAGCACTTTACAAACATTCAGAAAGCAATTCTAATAAGTAGCATTCCTGTAAGGTAGGGTAATCAGTACTATCCTTGTTATATACATGGAGAAATGGAGTCACACAGAGGTTCAATGACTTGGCCACGACCACAAGGCATTGCCTATTTTAAAGACATTTGGGGTGCTAACCATTGTGTAGTACAGCTGAAACATACCTCATGTCCACACACAAGAGCACCCCAATGCTATGTGTGTCAACCACCATTAGTTGCTTTGAGCAAGACTGGCTATCATGTGATCCCCCATGGTACCAGTCTCCATCAGTGCAGTGCCAGTGTGGACAGAGCTAACGGGCATAATAGCCCTAACAGTGGAAACAGACCTCCCACTACTGTCCTGCAGTGTTTCAGACACCACTTTGGAAGCTTAGCTGGTCTACATATTGCACAGGGGTGAAGCAGGCCCAAAGCCACTTCCCTGTACAAATACAGCATCACAGAATGCACAGCTAAGTTGCACCGTGTTTTCACAGTGACAAATACATCTGCTTCTGTGACCCAACTGACTCTATTGCTGCTGTCTCATATAGGGGACCATCCTACAAAAAAGGCTACCAGCTGGCCTGAGGCCTACATACAGGCTATGACTGGAATCTTACTGGGGAGAGGAGGAGATCCTAAGCCAAGTTAATTTGGTCAGACACAGCAAGGTAGTGTGTGACTGTGCAGAAAAGTTGAATCACCATTGGCGCTCCCCCCCTCATAGCCTAGTGTTGAATAGCTGCTCTTTTCTGTCTCTAGAATCTCCTGCTGATGGTCCTTCCAGCCCTGCAGATGTCTGCCTCTTCTCATGACCCTCCAGCCAAGTCACATTGAAGTCTCTTTTCTCCAGGGGTAAACAAGGTGTCCAATCAACTAAACTCAAATAAACATAACTCTTCAGCCCTACCTACGCTCCCTCCTCTGCAGCCTCTTCATCCCTTCCCAGACTCTGCAGGGTTGTCCTCCCACTCTTGTGCAGAGTGGTATCTCCCAGGACTTTCCCCCTGGAGGGCCGGTTCCAAACTCAATAGTCCTCCTCCCCCTTGGATCAGGGGGTTTCTGCACCACCATTTCTGGTTGCCAGTAGGAGAACCTAAGCCTTCCCTCTTCTCTGGATGCCTGTGGTGAGCAGCTAAGGTTCTCCAATGCTGCCTTACTGGACTTCTTCCCACGTTGGCCTTCCCTCAGGCCCTTTCCCACAGCTCCTGCCTGGGCTTACTGTATATCTGCCTCTCTCTAGGCCTTCCTCCACCCCCCAGCAACCAAAGGAAGACTGGAGAGTTCTTCTCCCTTTAGCCCCCTTCTCAGCTGGGCTTCCTCCCTTTATACTCACCACTGAGCTCATCTCCCAGTTGGGCTTCATCTTCAGTTAGTCCTGGCCCAACTTTCAGTTGCAACCAGATGCCTTAATTAAACTCTCTAGTTCCAGTTAAACCTTTTAGTACCAGTGTAGCATATATACTCCATTGAAGACTGGCAAAGATAGGCAACACCAGGTGCCATGAAGTTGAAGAGGTTGAGATATAGTATAACAGTTGGTCTGGTCTGGCAGAAAACTTGCCTATTTTCCAGAGAGTTGAGTCCTTGAGACTCACACCTCCACACAGCCCAATTCACTAGTAGATAACACACCTGTACCTTGCACCTTAATCATGAGAGAAAGTGGAAGACATTGGCTCCATGAACCAGGAAAAAGAGATATACAGAAAACTGGACCAGGAGATGCCCGATATGATGTCAGGATCTCTACCAGTGACTCAGGATCCCAACAGAGCTGCAGAGATGGAATCTGAGCCAGTTCACCAGGAGCAGAAACAGAGATTTGGGGCCATCTGGGCATAACTCATCTAAACAATTCCATGCCATTGCAGTGGCCTTTGGGTATTGGTGCCACCTCAGTTTCCCCTGTGGTACACAACAACGTAGTCTCCTGAGGACTGAAATGCTTCTGTCTAACTCAAGTTATTGGACCCAATATTGGAGTATCTAGGTGAAATTTAATGGCCTGTGATATATAGGAGGTCATATTAGATGATCTAATGGTACCTCCTGGCCTTAAATTTCATGATTAACTATAAAACTCAGTTTGCACAGTTCTGGCTTCCTAGCTCTCACCCTGCAATCGAGACAGCTGCCTGACATTCACACATGCTCCAGATTACTTCACCCTCTGGGATTTTAACACCCTTATAATCTTTGGGTGCCAGCAAGCTTGCCTAACAAAGCTAGAAGATGGGGAAACAGCCACCAGTGCCTCTAAAGTTGCCAAGGAGCTCGCAGAGTGTGAGACTGGGGCCCAGGCCATGAATATCTGCAGATAACATTGGGTTAAGATGTAGTAGTTCCCTTGGGTGCCGCCTGACGTGCTCTGACTAAAGAGGAGGAGATGGTTTCCTTACATTGCATTATTCAACAAATAATTTATTGCTACCCCCTGCAAACAAGACCCAGTAGGGTACATCCATGTGACCCATAAGAACTGAATCTGGCTGTTATTATTCACCCAGAAACTGCGCTTATTCCAAGAGTGTAATGAATTTCCACTTGCTGAAATATGTTTATAACCAAACATATAATGTGTCAATAGTGCTACAGCTAAGCGTCTGTCACCTCTTCCATTAAAGACCTTTTCTTCAGGGTATTTATAATTCTGGCTCAATTGTGTCCCCTAACCCACATATGGAAGGTTCCTTCTCCTCTTCACATCCACACGAAAAGTCAGCCAGCTCTGGCATCATTGCTCCCCTGGTCCCAGCAGAGAATTTGCCACACAGCCCACAATTTGGGGGACAGACTGGTGGTCTGGGTGGAGGAGTGCCTGGGGCTAGGCTATATTATCTTTTCTATGTTGATCCCCCATGTTTCCCCATGAACTCCAGAAACAGCCTCATACAAGGGAGGCCCTGATAACATGGCAGCAATGAAGCCAAACTATCAAGGAGCCTAGGAAGGCCCTGCTGTGGGCTAGAGCCAGCCTCCATGTGAATGGCTGGGGCCTCCCATGATCCCCAGGGATCCACCAGGTTCCAAGATGGGCCCAGTAGGAGGAAAACCCCACTATAACAACAAAGAAGAATTTCCATAGAGGACATTTTCTCCCCCAGTTCTCCTTTCTCACAGGTTTTTCCACATGAGGTAATGGTCTGGGATGTTGCCATCATTCTAGACTACAACTTTGAACACAACCTATCCACTCAGATTCAGTTTTTAAAATAATCATTCCTTTAGGTTGGTTTGACCAGCTTTGGTCTATCTAAAGCACCTGAAGAATGCAGAGAATAAATGTTTTACATTTCACTTTACAATGAAGGTAGCAGCCAGAATGGATAGCTATGCTTTCTGTGCATGGGCATTCTTTAGTGGTATCTCATTAAAATTTGTGATCCAATATTGTAACAGGTCAAACCTTTGCCTGCCATTCTAATATTGTCTCTCAGAGAAAAACTAAAATCATTATGCAATTGTTTAGAAATCACCTCTCCAAACACTGCCCTTGAGTGTGTGCCTGAACTTAGGTATGGTGTTTGGGGCAGAAATAAGGTAAATCAAAATAGACAGGTCATGGAGACAGGTCACTGGGAAATACCATTTCTCTTGATGTTACTATGTAAACATGTCATGGAAGGAATGTTATATGCTGAGATTACAGTGAATCCTTTATTGAGGTTCAGAACAGTGTATGAGCTATTCCACTGCTCCCAGCATCTACCTCAAAGAAGGAATGCAGCATTTGTTTCCATTCATCCTGGACTCATATCCAGCTTGCCCCTGTTAAACTTTTAATAAAAATATATTTTAGACTTATAATCAGGTTTTATTGGGCAAACATGGAAAATTCTCAACATTTCCCCTTGTCTTATACTTTAGTACATTTTGCTGAAGTTACTTTAAATGACTTCATCGATGTATAGCAGCAGCTAGGATCTGTAACGTAAATGTTTCACTCTGAAGGTCTCAATTTCTACAATGTACTCTCTAAATTCGCCACTTTCCTATTTTGTGAGCCGTAACAACAGAGTGCATTCATTCAGTCCTTACCCAGCCAAGCAAAACGCTCACTGGGATTTCCTTTTCAAGCCTGCTAATTGAAAACATTCTGCAGTTTATTAGTCACCATATAGATTATCTGCTGACATGCAAACTCTCACTCATTCTAGACTTGTTAATTAACACGTAATTACTGATTCCACAGAGACTGGACTGCAGGTGTGGTGCTCTATGACCTACACTAATAATCATTTCACTCAGACTGGAGCACAGATGGAAACACAGCTAACTGACTTTCCTACCACACCATCTGACCCATCCAAAAAGTGCTTGGGCTTTGTATTTTTTTTTAAAGGAAGCATTTTTTGTCTGTGTTCATTATGTCCAACTTCCATCCACAACCTATCAGGGAAGAGGATTGAAAATCTGCACTCTCAGATCCGGCTGGCTCAGCAGGAGTTGGCCTTGGGCAGCTGTTCTACATGGTGAATTGAAATAGGAAGAGCTAGAGCTAGAGAGAGACTCTGAAGGAGAGAAATACTAGGAAAGAGATAGATATGCCCAGTCATTTCTGTGACTAGCTATATGATGATCACACACACACAATGGCTGACCAATTACAAGGTTATATTCCAATCAAGTCTTTGTTGTGATAGTTTATGGAAGTCAGTCAACAAACCTTGCAATGGAAATATCACCTTCCATTCAATTACTCCCCATGTAAAGTCTTTTGTACTGCAGCTACTCATTCTATCCATCCTTTGGTTGATGGGATGTTCAAAAAGAAAGATTTTTTTTCTCATTTCTCTTAATGCAAAACTTATCCTGAGACTTCAAATATTTGAAAACAGTCTTTGCTTGAACAAGGGAAGATTGTGGCCAAAGACGTTACCATGCAAAGAAACCAACACATGATAGTTTGGGTTAAAATACTCATACCTAAAGTATTTCCTATTAAGAGGGCCCTACCAAATTCACTATCCATTTTGGTCAATTTCATGGTCATAGGATTTTAAAAATCGTAAATTTAATTATTTCAACTATTTAAATCGGAAATTTCACAGTGTTGTAATTGTAGGGGTCCTGACCCAAAGGGGAGTGGGGAGGGTCGCAAGGTTATTGTAGGGGAGGTTTGCAGTACTGCTACCCTTACTTCTGCACAGCTGCTGGCGGCACCGCTGGCTTCGGAGCTGGGCAGCTGGAGAGCGGCAGCTGCTGGCCACGAGCCCAGCTTTGAAGGCAGAGCCATCACCAGCAGCAGCGTAGAAGTAAGGATGGCATGGCATCGTATTGCCACCCATACTTCTGCACTGCTGCCTGCAGAGCTGGGCCCTCAGTCAGCAGCTGCCACTGTCTGGATTTTCAAAGTGCTCAGAGTTGACCAAAAATGCTGCTCCCATTTAAGTCAATGGTAAGACTAACTTTGGCCTTGGTGGGAATGCAAGTTAGGCCAACACTTTTCAAAATTCCACCTTCGGTGTATAAAAGGTGTAATGGTCAAGATGACACATTCAATTTTGATGTTCCTGCTGAGCTAGAAGCGTCATCAAATACAACCTTTGACCATGCCAACAGAGGGCACAACAGATTAGCTTTTGAGCAAGACACAATCTTGAAATTTGGCTCACAGCCATTTGTCATGAACCATTGAGTACAAATATGAAAAGTGACATTTCTATAATAGTTCACCAAAGATCATCAGTCTAGCATTTTACAAAAGTAATATTAACTTCTTCCAGGAGGCAGGTGAATTGGGTACAAGGCCTTCAGATGTCAGCCAAGAAAATGGTAATATAATAGTTAGGCAAATGTGCCACTGGCACCAACTCCAATCACCCCATTCATCAGAAGAGTAGATTGTTGTCAACGAGTACATGAGTCATCTCTTCATGTTTCAGTCATTATCAGTTCCCAGTACAATGTGAGCATTAACCTAAGTTTTATAATCATTTTTCTCTAATTGCTAAGGGAACTTGACCTATTAACCTTTTTCAAACAGAATGGGAAAAAAAGGTCATGTCTCAATGAACTGGTAAAGAGATCTACTAATTAAACCTGAAGATGGACTTCTGGAACGCTGATAAGAGCTTTTTTCATGAGGTAGGGAAATTCTAGTTCGAAAGTGCTGAAAATGTGTATCAGCTGAGAGGTGTTCTTCATTGATGACCAATTTACAGCACATGCCTACAAAAGAGGAGGGAAATTCATGTCCAGAAAATCTTACCCAATGACGGGGGGTGATATCCTTAGAAACAAAAAACATTCTTCTTTTCTGAATACGCCACATTAACAGCCTTAAAGACAGACACCCCCTGACTAGCCGTGGAACTGGTACAAGAAGGGCAAAAGCAATGAAAGCTCATCAACATACCTTAAACTTGTCTTGGAGGGGAAACCTCTGGGGGCTGTGTCATTTTAATCACTGGCCTCACAAGGTACCTATCACTTGGTATCTAAACACTGAACAGCATCCCAGGCCATTGCTCAGCCATCACATGGTAACCAGCATCTTTTGGACACTCTCAACCTTGGCTGGATTTGGACAAGCAATTAATTGCTGAAAGGCTCCATTGTCCATTAGCAATCCCCCTGAGCCTGACAATTCACCACTAACATACATTTATTGGTCCTTCTGTTGTAAAGCCAGAAAATGAAACAGCCCTGTTGGCAAAGCTTTGGGCTTGCATAGATTGGGTTTAAAATGTGATATGGCACCATATTCTCTAAAAGATTAAATTAGCTGAGGTGAAGGTTTCACTGGGTATGTGATAATGCTGTGAAGGAGACTGTGCTCCTTATGCAGTGAGATTTTATGACAATCTCTCCCCTGGCCTACAGGAAATCTCTTTATGCAACCTTAGTAGCCAAAGCAAACAGAAGAGGAAATAAGGATGCCTAATAAATGCCCCTGCAGAAAGGAAACATAACGGATACGTTACAATGGTGCAAGGTGCCAGAGAGAAAAGACCAGATTCATGTAATCAGTATTAAGAAACATCAGATCTACTTCAGAAAGATTTTAACGAAGTTGATGACAGAAACCCTGGTACACAGCGGACCATATAATGTTGCATGATGACAGTCAGCTGTATGCTGATGAGCACACAGCCTAAGGAACAGAAATCACAGCAATACCCAGCTCCTGTAGAGTTACAGTAATTCTATGAGAATTAAGCAAATTCTACTTCTGACCTTGCTTGTGATACATCGGTCTTTATCATCTTAAAGTGGATTGACCTCTCCCTCCTGACAGGATAACGAAAAGAAAGCTATGAGAGTGACTCAATTTTAAATCTCAGCTCCCTGAAGCAAAGGCAGCCATCACCCTTTCTGCATAAGAAAGCAGGAAGGCTCAGACCTACCATAGAAAGTCACTATCTGTCTATGACAAAGTTCTGAGAGCCAGTAGCTGACCCAGCACTCTGGTCACTTAAGCATTACTTAGCTCCACAAGGAAAGGCCTGATGGAGGAGGAGAGTACTTAACTGTCTAAACTGACCGGGGGTTCATGAGCTAAGAAGCTGATTATCCCACTGGCTGGGGAGATTAATTAAAAGCACAGGAAGGAAGCACAAAGAAGGGTGGGGATAGCAGAGCCCAGGAGAAGCTAGGTCTCTGGCTGGTGGGATCACTAGCACTCCCTGGAGAAAGGGCTGATGGACACTATTGTTACAAGTGCTGCAAAGGGAATGTGGTGGAGGCGTGGTGGTGGTATCATCACTAAAATTCACAGAGGTGTTGACAAGCAAGAGGCATTCAGGACTGTTTGTGAGGGACCCCAGGGTAGGAGAGGGCTGCCCTGTTACACTACCTCTTCTAAAATAGGGTTAAAAGAAAGACTTTCCCCTTCCACCAACGTAAGACATGTTAACTGGCCCATCAATCTAGCAGCAGCACAATGTAATGCCACACAGAGACTCAGGCTCCAGATTCAAGTTTGCATTTTTCATTCCCAGAGCAGCAGACTCTTTGGAGTGCTGGGAAGGAAACATGGTGAATCTTGGTACACTCTATCTGATCACCTGTTGGGGTTGCACTGAAGGATGGCAGCCTGCCATGCTTCCAGGTTCAAGCGTCACATGTTTCCCTCTTTGCAAGCCTCTTCTAATCTTTAATTCATCTTAAAATAATAGAAAATTATTCTTTTAAAGTTTCAAAACTTTGCCTTTCAGGAAGTTCACACTGAGACTTGTCCACTACCACAGAGCATGGTATGATATTTTTTCTACCAGCGTTCCCTAAAATCTTGTGAACTCAGGTAATTATCTCTCATTCCCTCTCCCTCCTAGATTCTAAAAACAGGTCCCTGTCCAGGTGACCTTGCTTAAAGGAGGGTAATGGATGAAGTAAAAAAAAGAAAATGCAGGGACCTCTATGGCTCCCAAAAGAGGACTAGAGAAGCCCTCTAGGAGTAGGACCTATGGCAAGAGATTGAGTTAGTGAAAAATTCTCTCTTTTCCTTTATAAAGGTAAAGTATGTTAGTTTCTGTCTGTTAATTATTTGTTAACCTCCAAAAGCAAGAGAGAAAGTGAGTTATGTTGCTCATAAGTTATTCTTTTCATGCTGAATTAAACTTTTTTGTAACAGTTATAATGAGGCAAGGTCACCCAGGCACTTCCGCGTAATGATTAGTTATTTCCATAAGAATTACTTAAAATAGGGGAAATCTAGAGAAGAGACAGAGGGGGAGGAGGTTTAAAAAGACAAAAGAAACATCTAGAAGACAACTCTTCATTAAACTGGCTAACACTGTTATCTAAGCTATTATTCTACATGCATGGAGGACTGCCTTAATTAACTTCCATTTCATTCTCTATCTGCAAATCACTACCATATCACAGAAATCTTACTATATTGAAATGCATCAAAATGTGTATTTAAGATATTTGCAGACTCTGTATCTGCTCATTTAATGCATTCCACGGCAGAGCTGTCCTTTTGAACTATTATGGCACATTGATGTTATTAAAGAGTCTATGAACACAGTGACTGTAATAATGAATTGAAATTTACATCAAATGTAATCTCATTAATTGTATGATCATATCTGGTTTGACAATTTTAATGCATTACTAAAAAAATATATTCTATTACATGACATGAAAGATCTTATCATGGTTAATTTGCTTAAAAATGTGGTTCCAGCATAATTCTTCATCTTGATTTTATACATCTTCATTTAAAAAACACATAGTACTTTGATTTGGAAAAAGGCAAAACCATAGAGATGGAAAATCTGAACCCTGCCCTAAATTGCAGAAGTCCCCAAAACACAGACAATACACATCTCAACACACCTTCCCCAAAAAATTTCATCAAAAGTGATATGTTTCAACAAAAGCAATTTTCAACAGAGAAAAAGTATGGTGCAACCTGCCTTGTCTATTTACTTTTTAATACTATTACATCTGAAAATAAGCAATAGAAATTCTGCAAATTATACAGAATGTGCCTTTCCATTTGTTGGCCGGTTTTGCTTAGATTTAGAAACAAACAACTTTTTCCAAAGCATGTCAACATTTTATTCTGTAATTGCACATGCAGTTGACCAATGGACATTACCTGACCACTATTCCTTCCAGTTCAATTTCATTTAAGTATTTTAAATGTTTAGTAACAACTGCAAATCAAAATATAATTACTCAGTCAGGGCCTGATCCAATGCCATTGACTTCAATGGATAGCCTCTTCCTGTGGGGTTTAGATCAGGACTTTAGACTCCTAAAGTTCGGCTCCCAAATTCCTAAATAAATGGCCTGATTTTGAGAAGTGCTCAACACGCAGCAGCTCCTATTTAAATCAATGAGAGCTACAGGATGCTCAGATGTTTTGAAAATTAGGCCATTTATTTAGGCACCTAAATATGAGCCTACGGATAGGATTTTCAACAGTGCATATGGGAATCAGGTGTCTAACTTCCTTAGGCACTTTTGAGAATCCCACATTAGAAATCTAATTATAGGTGCCCCATTTTGAAAATCTTGGCCTTAGTGTGTTTAAAACAACAGACCAAGAATCAAAAACAGCCAAGAGAGACTTATGTCTGGTCTACAAGCTAAGGTTTAACCAAGGTGTCATTTAACTGATTTGGTTGAACAAGGGCTGTCAATCTCAGTTAATGCATGTGATTAACTCAAAACAAATTAATGCTTTTTTTTAAACAAGCGTTAACTCCACACCTCTGAAAACGGGACGTGGTGGTAGCCGGGTGAGAAGGTAGACGTGTCTGGCTTTAGGGGTGGACGAGGGGGGCCACCGCCAGGGGATCATGCTCAGAAGTGTGCTGCTGCATGCCTCTGGGGCAGGGGTGCCGTGCCCCTCCTCCCACCACCCTGTTCCACTGCTGCTCCCGCCTCCTCCCTCCCGCCCCCCATGGAGCCACCCCTAGCCAAGCTGCTCCGGACTGGGAGCCTGCCTCTTGTCTACTGTGCAGAGTGGGGTTGGGGGCGCTGATGTTGGGTTTTCTCCTCCCCCCACCCATGTACCCAGTCACTGCTGAGCCGAGGTCGGGGAACAGGGGGTGCCTGTCTGCTGCTGTGCTGGCTCAGGAGGGGGTACTGCCAGCAGTAGCTACTGCTGGCTGAACGAGCGTTCAGGTTCCTGAGCGCTCTACTTAAAGAGACAGCGTTCCCCCAAAACACACACGCACACCAAAATCTGAAATGGTGCCCTTGGTGAGCCAGGAGTGGCCAGAGGGTTGCAGGATGGCTGTGGGCTCTGGCGAGATGCAGCCCCGTGCAACAGCATGGGACCCGCCCTCTGCAGCAGGCCGAGTGCCAGGCACCATGCGCCACAGCAGCCTCGTAGAAGTATGTATGTAACATCCAAAATATTTAAATAAACGGTATTCAATTATTGTTTAACCGTGCAATTAAAATTGCAGTTAATCACAACTATTTTTTAAATCTATTGATTAATCATGATTAAAAAAAATTAATCATTTTATAGCCCTACGTGAAACCAGTGAAAAATCTCAGTGAACTCTCTTAAATTGATTTAAACCTGTTTTAAATCAGTTTAGTTTGTCGTTAAATTTACAGGCACAAGCTAAACTGCCATAACCACTTTTTCAACTGATATAAATGTCAGTTTAAGTAAATTGGTTTTAAATGATTTTAGTTAAAACAGTGCAACTTGTGTACTGGATAAGGCCTGAGAAGAAATGAAGGAAGGAATATTAAAACATCAATTGTCCTTCGCATCCAGCCATCTACACAACTATGTTTTATCGCTTTCCTCAGTCTTGTAATTCATTTTATTACAAACAATAACACAGACAGCAAAACAGGACTGTACATACTAAGCTAGCTTGACTACTTCACTTCGTAGTTCTAGAATGCTTTTTATCTGAGAAACTTGAAGACCTTTACAAACATTATGTTTCACAACTTGAGAGGTATGATGCTCATTTTACAGATTGGGAAACTATACAGTAGCAGAGGGCAGAATACAGCTGGGAGACCTGATTCCCAATCCCTTGCTCTAAATATTAGATTGGCCATTTACCTTTGATATACCCATTGTTAAAGCAGCATAACTTTCAAACTAAATTTACAACCATTTAAATAGCTAGATTAATACAGTGGTGCTCTGGAAATACCAAATTAGCTTAATCTATTGGATCTTTAAGGATTAACCACCATTTTAATTATGGCCAAGGACCAATTACCCACATTACTCTTTAAAGGCATATTATTTTATATAAAATTTATAGGGAACTTTATGTAAAACTTCATTACTCCAGCACAGAATTTTGAAAGCGAATCTGTCCAAGAAATGTTGAATTCAATGAAAAACCCTCCAAGAATTACTTAGTGATTTGCTGAGGGTTGTCAGCGTAATGTTCACTTGCAGTATTTCTAGTTCATGTTCAGCCAATCCACAATTTTCAATTGCTATACCTACAGGGAACCCTGGGCTGACATGCTTTGTACCACACCCTACGGGTTTCTAGCACACCACAGACAAATGAATGCAATGGAAATTTATACCAGATGGTACATAAATTTACATTCATGATGGCTGTGGAAGGAGGAAAATAAAACTAGAGAAATTGCAAATACGTCAAATTAACCACAAAACAAAACATCTGATTTTTCAAATGCTTCCATCCTTATCAGTGGGAGGGACTGCGGGTCTTGAGGCAGTCCTCAGACTGCAGCCACCACCTGGCAGCAGGGAGCGTGGACTGGTGGACCCCAGCTGGCACCACCCACAAAGTTCCCAATTGGAAGAGACATCCAGCCTCTCTGATTGGCTCAGACTCACTATTTAAGCCAAAGGGGGCATAGCAAGTTGTCCGAGCAACTAGGTGAATCTCTGGCTGGCAGCTAGACTGAACCCTGCCTTCTGACCTGACTCCTGAGCTCTACCTTGTTCCTGGTTTCTACCCTCCTGCCTTGTTCCAGATCTCTGCTTCTGTGCCCCACCCAGCTCAAAACTTAGGCTTGACTCCCGACTCTGTCTGTTACTGACCTCTGGTTCCTGGCTCCTGCTCTGACCAGTAGTGTTGACCACTACTGCTCTGACCACTAGGTATGACCAGTTACATCCCGGTCTACAACAGTTTGCTCCAACCACCAACCCCTCCGAGCATGGTTCAACCAGGTATGGACCCAGTGGAGCTCTTCCGACCCCAAAGAGCACTGTCTCTCCACAGGCAGGTGACCCGCCTCCAGACAGACAATTAAGTCATACAGGTGCAGATCACACAGCTGGTCACTGAGAATCAGGCACTGCAGGAGTAAGTCTATCAACTCTGTGCAGAGAACAATGAGCTCTGGGCCCTATTGTCTGCATCGTCCCGCTAAGCCAGAACCTGTCAGCCCCCTCCGGAAGCGCTTCAGTGGGGATCGTTCCATATTTCAAGGCTTCATGTACTAGTGCCACCTCTTGTTCTTGCTTCACCCTCAAACATCCTCGTCCAACCAAGCCCAGGTAGGCCTACTGGTGGGGGAGGCAGTAGACTGGGCTCC
Organism: Malaclemys terrapin pileata; assembly: GCF_027887155.1. Lineage (NCBI taxonomy): Eukaryota > Metazoa > Chordata > Testudines > Emydidae > Malaclemys > Malaclemys terrapin. The sequence goes on from NC_071509.1 coordinate 24,476,041, forward strand.
CCCCCTGCAGGAGGCCAGCAATCCAGTGTTATCTAGCCAAAGCCACCTTCCAGAAACCCCGACAGGAGTCGGGCACAGCTGCCTCCTATGCAGCACACTTCCACCGTCTCACATCAGACATGGAGTGGAATGAGGCTGCTCAGCTGTGCCAGTTCCAGTGGGGCCTGCGGGAGGAGATCAAGGATGAGTTGGCTAGAGCTGAGACCCCAACGGATCTGGGCGCCTGTATCGCTGTCGTCATCCAGATTGACAATCGGCTGTGTGAAGGGCAGGAAGAAAGAAAAGTGGCATTGGAGCTGCACCCACCGTTATGAGGTCCCACTCCACAAGTCAAGCCAATGCAGGTCAACCTGGGCCAATAATCCCTTACCACAAGGAAACGGAGCATCAGCAATGTTTCAACCTGCGCTTCTACTGTGGCAAACCAGATCACACTATATCTGATTTTCCCACGAGGAACCCAGTTCAAAGACTCGGGAAAACGAGCTAGCCCAGGCCTAGTAAAGAGGGCTGGCTGGACCACCTTGACAAAATGTTCCCCTGAGTCTCGAGCCATTGTCCTATACAGAAAGCATGCTGAATACCATCGATCAACACTGCATTTGCAAGTACCAGCTGAGCTACATGTCCCAGAGTGCTCCTTTCCAATCCCTCCACAGCATGCCCTCATTCCCTCGGGTGCAGTCAGAGCCGTCCCTAGGGTACGGCGAATCAGGGCAACCACCGCGGGCCCCGCGCTTTGGGGGACCCCGCAGGAGGCAGGTGGGGAGGTGAGGCGGGCAGGAGGGCAACCAGGGTGAGGAGGCGAACAGGGAGGCGAGCAGCAGGCTGGCGGGGAGGGTGAGGAGGAGCTCCCCTACCAGAACCTCCCCCCAGTGCCTCCTGCCTGCCGGTGGCACCCACTGATCATCGCCTCCCCTCCCTCTCAGCGTCTACAGTGGATCAGATGTTTCGTCCGCGGCATCAGGAGGCGCTGGGGGGAGGGGAGAGGAGCAAGGGCGCAGTATGCTCTGGGGAAGGGCAGAACTGGGTGGGGAAGAGGCAGGGTGGGGGGAAGAAGCAGGGCAGTGGTGGGGCCTTGGGGAAAGGGGTGGAGTGGGGGCAGGGCCTGGGAGGAACCAGGAGGGAGCACCCCCCGGCAGATTAGAAACTCCGTGCCTATGTCCTGGGCCCCACATCCTCCTAGGGATGGCCCTGGGTGCAGTGAATAACTTTATTGACCTGGATGTGGCCCAGATCCTGCAGATTCCCCTAAGGCCCAAGCCTGTTCCAGACACAGTAGAGACAATGGACAGGTCCCTCCCATCCTCCAGTCCAGAGACCACAGAGACCATGTCCCTAGACGTCACCATCCGTGGGCACCGAGAGATGCTGCAGCTCAGTGGCATTCACTCCCCACATTTTCTCCTTATCCTGGGAGTTTCTTGGCTGACCCTCCACACCCTCTCATTCACTGGCATGAACTAAAGGTCAACTTCTCTTTGGAATATGCCAGCACTGCTTGATCACACATTTATCCAGCACATTTTAGCTACAGCAGAGTAGGTGGAAACTATCTTTTAAAATACCCAGTCAATTTTATTTTGGTGGCAGGATTTATGGGATCCCTACTGTAGAGGTGAACGGTGGAAATGGTAGAAAATGGCAAGTTTCAATATATGTAGTGGCACCTACATAGTACAGCAGTTGGGGTCCTATAAATACACCATAGACTAGACTGGATGAAGGTATTCTATCTTTAAACATACAAGCAAATTTGAAATTAGGAGGAGCCTAGTTTAAGGATTGCCCTAGGCAGTAACCCTGGGAACCACTCACACCTTTTTAACTCCCCATACTCCTTCCATCCTCAACATTCCATAATCACTCTGCTATGAAAACTTTCCATATTATTAAAATCATGCCTGCTTGACTTCTCTCTCTCTCTCTCTCTCTCCTGTCTAACGTTCAAAAGTTTGTCATTTTCACCAACTTCAGTTGGTCCAATATAAGATGTTACCTCACCCACCTTGTCTCTCTCTTAAAGTTAGGCATGTGAATTTCCAATGGTCACTATGCTGGTCTCCATCTGCCTTCCTTGTAGATTTTCCTTTCCATGTTCCAGCACCTTAGAGAAGTTTTCATATTTTGCAATCGTTTTTTCTAGCAGACCTATTACTAAAGGAAGAAAGTTGGGTTTCCTCTGCTCCCACAGTGTGTCATGCAGCTTCTCTCAGGAACACAGGAATTACCAGACTGAATAAGACCTGTGGTCCATATATTCCAGTATCCTGACTCCAACAGTAGCCAGCAAAAGACTCTTACACCTTCATTTGAAAGCAATTCCACAGTGGGCAGAAGTGAGTAATTTGCCCCCTATGAAGGTGTAATGGGGTCTACAGGCCCCACATTGAAGCATGACTCAGAGTAGACAATCCTGGTCTAGGGAGGCCCCACTCCTCAACAGGTGCAGGGCATGTTCCCACTGGAAAAACAGTTTAAAAGGACACTGGTCGCCCAGGAAGAGGGTGGGGGCAGGGAATAAGTTGTATGTGACACCAGGAAGCAAGACTGACGCTGAGCACTATGACAGGAGTGGCAACAGCATGGTGAAGGCTGCTCAAGCAGCAGGGACTTGGATCCACCTCCATCCCCACTCCCTTTGGGAGTTGAAAACCCTACAGGAGGTTGATTGAACAGGACATTAAGAGACCGAGGAGAGTCCATAAGACAATGACCACATCCCAAACGAAGGAGTTCTAGACTGGTAGGAAGTGACCCAGGGGAAAACAATTTGGGGTAGCTCAATAACTGGTTTGGATGCTTTGATAAACCCCTAAGGCCTTGTTGAGACCCGGTAGAGTGGGTAGGCCTAGGTCCCCTACCATACTCCTCCCCTGCTCCCCCGATCCTCTGTAGTGACAGAACCTTTTGGGGAGCAAAGGGAGCATCCCGGGGCAATTGAGGTATGACTAGGGCAGCAGAAACTGAAGGTTTCACTAGATCATTAAATCAGCTGGTCATCAGTCTCATCCTAATCTCTAATAAAGATTGGTTTAAAACCTGAAACACAAACACAAGTTTTATATCCCTTCTTTTTAAGAAATGACTATAACAACTCTGGGTATTTTTAGTCTTATTTATTTGTATTGAAGTAGCATCTGGGAGCCCCAGTCATGGACCAGGACCCCAATGCCTTAGGTGCTGTACAAATTCATGTTATCCATATACACGTCTAATCCCTCTTCGAATCTTGCTAAATTCTAAGTTTGTGAGGCAGAAGCAGCAACCGAGGCCCTGATCTTGCATACACTTATGTGTTTCCCTTTACACGCTATGAGTAGCCCCATTAACTTCAATGGGCCTACTTGTAGTGCATAAAGTTAAGCAAGTGCCTAAGCCCTTCCAGGATCAAGGTACAAGGTTGTAGAAAGAACACCAGCTCCCACATCACAAAAGCAGAATGGAAGTTTTACAAAAATATCTAGATTTTAGAAGATGGTATTTACAATATCCTGAGAAACTGTTTGACTTTAACCATTATGCCTAATTTTATGCATTCATAATATAGGGACCATAAAGACTAATTGGAATTGGGCTCTGCACCTTAAGTACAATAGTCAGTGTTAGCCAATCACTAAACATAAGATAAAACACATTTCATTCTATAGCCAAGATGTATTCATTTCAATGCTGGTAGGCAGGGACCTGGCCAGGATGCAACATTTATTCCTTAATCAAGAAAAGCTGCAGAAAATGTTCCAGATAGAGTCAGAAAACTCCTAAAGATCAGCCTAGCGTGCGTAGAGTATAACTCTATTTGCAAAAGATCTCGGAGAATCCCAGAAATTGGAAATGAAAAAGCCCTACTTTCTCAGTTCCTTGGGGATCAGCGCAAAACTGCACTCTGCTAGAAATGGGCTTGAACTGAAGACAGGATCGGAAACCCACTCCTGCCCTCCTAAACTTTGTAGTAGTTTGGACACAACTGAATTCATATCCTGACCTCCTGGCTCACACACATCTCTGTGCCTCAGATTGTAACCAATGTACTAAACATTTGACAGAGGTGTGTTGGCCCAAAGGGCAAGGTGTTATTCCCCTTCAAAAGTGTGCTTCAAGGTGTGCGTTCACGCAGCACAGCAGAGAGTCCCGGGGAGTATGTCAGGCCCATATAGATCCCAGAAGGGATCATTAGGGTACCTTCATAAAAGCCAAGCAACACACAGCTCAAAGGAGAAACAGTTGGTGAGAGGAGGGAAACATTGCTGAGCACACCATGTCACATAGAAATAGCTCTGAATTACATGGATCAGACAGATGTGCAATAGCAGGATAGGAGGTAGGGGCAGGCATGGCCAAATAGCTGGAGCAAAGGGTCAGCATTCATCACAGAGTGGGAACCAGGAGACACAGAGAAGGTGACAGTAGAAACACATTACATGGTGTGAAAACACTATGATGGACACAATACCCAACTGAGCAGAGCTTGACCTTTTGAACAGAGAGGCAACTGCAAGGATGTGACACAAAGCATGCCTAAGAGCAACAGTTTATTGGTACCTGGCAGACAGCCCTGCTTCTGTAGAGCAGTGTAAAAACCTTCATTTAGGAGCAACGCAGAAGCTTTGTTTCAGCCCTGTGGGGCTAGGAGATCTGCAGAGCTGATTGTCCCAATTACCCAACCCCTACGTTTAGTTACATGGTTTAAAAAATAAAATCTATATGTGAGTGAAGTGTAGAGATCATGGTGGTCACAGCAGCAGGGGATTATTACTCATTTCACATGCTGCAGGACAAGTCAGGAAGCCCAGGAACAAGAAAATGAGCATTGATGAATCTATATAACTCGTTTCTATTCTGCTCTATATAGGCTTTTAGAACACGCTCATCACCATAGTAACGTCCTTGAGAGGTTAGCAAGTTAACGTTTGGACCCAATCAGAACTCTGCAGGATGTAAAATTAAAATCAGAGGTGGACCCCAAACTGCTAAATTTAGATCCATACCCAAACTTTCCCAATGTTTACAGATGTTACTGTACCAGATGTTGGTTTGTCCCATTATAGAGACAGGAGCCACAGGCAAAGTTTGATTGCCCTTCTGGAAAGCCAAACTTCCCCAAAATTCTAGTCATCTACATCCAGGTGTTTGGTTTGGTAATTACAACAATTCTCTGCTTCCTGGTACTGAAGCTGGAAGCAAATCCATGCTGCTCTGGAATGTGCACCCCAAAAAAAGTTGTACTGTGCCAACTACCGCATTAAACCACATGTCATGCAGATATTTGCTGCAAACCTTTAACACTGCAGCACTCAAAAGAGAGAGAGAGAGAGAGAGTGTAAAATATTAGTGTGTGACTTGTGAAGTGGCTCATGTAAATACAAAAGTACTAGTATTCAACACAGAAGTGATAAGAAATGCATGTAAACATTTATCGGAAAGCTTGAAACGTTATTTTAAAAAGAGAAATGTGATAAGAGATCAAGTTAAGGAGAAGTAAATGAAGAACAGAACAATTACATAAGATCTGCTTTATGGGAACAGTAGTTTTCCCTTCCAAAGCACTAGACTCGATAGCAAGTTAATTCCTCAAGAAAACTAGAAGCAGGTAGAATGGCACAGGAGGCTTATGCTTATCAAACCACTGGTGTCAGAGGCTGTCCTTCCAATGTAGTGAAGTATTTTGTAACTCTCAGATGAATGCATTTCCTCTCTTTGTTCCACAATGTGCATCTTCAGGTCTATGGCTTTGTTGGCTTGATGATTTGTTTGTTTTGAAGATACTGCGTTTCGTCTACCATATTGCTCAAATATTCCATGGATGTCTTTTCCTACTAATGATAAATGTTCAACTTCTGCACTGGTAACTTTAAAAACTCCCAGGGCATAATGCACTGGAACAGATTGATGGTTGCAATTGTAGGGGTGGGGGACGGGGACGGGGGGAGAAAGAGGAATTAATGGCATACAATTATCCTGCAAATCTGCTTTTGCTAATTCGGTCAGACAACCTTATCTATTAAAACTCTATCATTATTTGAATTAACTATTGTTGTCACAGCAATAATACTCCCAATCAGCCTCTCAAATTTGGTAACTACCTAGCTTATATTAGAACCAACCTAGTTATACTGCTTGCATCAAATGAACTAGTTTGTAGTTTAATTATGAGGATTAGCAGCTAATTTATTAGACGAGCAACAAAGTTTAGATTTACTTCTCGTGCATTATTGCTGAATTAGTTAGATTAGTTACATTTTTCTCTTCATTACACCAGTGTAAACTTAGAGTAACTCCACTGAAGCCAACAGAATTATTCAGAATGTACTTGGAGATATCCCTGGGTTTATAGCTGTGTAATCAAGAGCAGAATGTTGTCCCAGGGGTATGTAAATTATTGTTAGTGCTCCAGGTGGTTACTTTCATACTGATACAAGGGGTTAGTTTTGCACTGCTGAAATAAATGGCATCACTGTTACCATAAATGGTTTATTACAAGAGGATAAAATGAACAGCATTTTTAGTCCATGGAGCTGTCAGTCAAATGGTTACCATTATGTATTAAAAGACTCTTAACCAAAACGAAAACTGCTTTTAAAAAAACCCCAGCTCCACTGAACTTAGAACCAACACAATGAAACTGTAACAAGCTGAAGCAACTGTATTAAATCTTGCTATTTAGGATTAAATAAATTGTTTCCAGCTGTGAAACTGACACCAAATAAAGGGGTGGGGGTGTAAACATCATAGACAGATAAACAAAGAAATTATGGTACGAAAATGTTATAAAGTAAGTCAGGCTAAAACACAAAGTGATCACTTACAAGGCTCTGGAAGACACCTATGCAGAGTGAATGTAGAGCTCTGCCAAAGCAGAATTCTCTAATCACTTCGAGCAGTGGTAGCATTTTACACCCGCGTTGCACATGTGTACGTGCAAGGCAGCTGGGAACCAGGCCCACAATCTCTCACATATCTGCCCCTTTAGTAAAGCAGTGGGTTCCAAAGCTGATTCAGCTCTCACTGGCAGTGGTGCAAAGTGCTGCTCAAGTTAATGGAGTTCTGCAGATATAAAACTACACTAGTCCTGTAATTCCTACTTGGGAGGGATATCAGGCTTGGGGATGACACGGAGCAATTAATTGGGGGATTTCCCTGGGCAATTTATGAATTCTGGTTGATACTATGAAGTTGTTATTATGAAAACTGCTGTATCATGAAATACCTCTGTGTAAATGTGGAGTTCACCATAGGCTAGCAGGGCTGGGATACTTCACTGCTAGACCAAGGCAAGGGCGAAAGTAACTTAAAGGACTTACCGGTACGCTGGAGTCCTGAGCCGTGGCGTGGCCTCAACCAGAAGAGGCGGGGCCTTTCAAGATTTAAAGGCCCTGGGGCTCCGGCTGTGGCTGGGAGCCACAGGGACTTTAAATCACCCTGGAGCTATGAGCTGCAGAGATGCCTGGGAGCCCCAGGGCTCAAGGGCGAATTAAAGGGCCCGGGACTCCGGCTGTCACAGAGCTCTGGGCCCTTTAAATCACCATGGGAGCTCTGCCGCCGCTACCCTGGGGCGGCAGGGCTCTGGCAGTGATTTAAAGGGCCCAGGGCTCTGGCCGCTGAGGGAAGCCCCGGGCCCTTTAAAGCGCAGCCGGAGCCCAGCCACCGCTGCCCCAGGGCTCCGGCAGCTGGGCTCGGGCGGGGATTTAAAGGGTCCAGGGCTCTCCACAGTGGCTGGAGCATCAGGCCCTTTAAATCCCCGCCCAAGCCCGGCTGCCAGAGCTCCAGCAGTGATTTAAAGGACCCAGGGCTCCCCGTAGCAGCTGGAACTCTGGGCCCTTTAAATCACTGCCAGGGAAGCCGGGATATGATACAGAGGGACCTAAACAAATTGGAGGATTGGGCCAAAAGAAACCTGATGAGGTTCAACAAGGACAAGTGCAGAGTCCTGCACTTAGGATGGAAGAATCCCATGCACTGCTACAGGTTAGGGACCGAGTGACTAGGCAGCAGTTTTGCAGAAAAGGACCTACGGATTACAGTGGACGAGAAGCTGGATATGAGTCAACAGTGTGCCCTTGTTGCCAAGAAGGCTAACAGCATTTTGGGTTATATAAGTAGGGGCATTGCCAGCAGATTGAGGGACGTGATCATTCCCCTCTATTCGACATTGGTGAGGCCTCATCTGGAGTACTGTGGAAGGTGTTATAGGATGGAACATAGTAATGTTTTTAGAGAAACACACCCAATATTCCATTGAGTTCAGTGGGCCCTGAAACAGGGACATGAGGAGAAAGGATGTGGCTAAGGTATTAAATCAGCACTGAGGAAATCTGGGTTCAGTGCCCTGCTCTGCCACATATTTCCAGTGTGACCTTAGGCAAGTCACTAAATCTCTCTGTGCCTCCTTTCCCCATCTGTGAAATGAAGATATTTCCTTTTCCCTACATTTTCTCTCTCTTGTCTATTTAGATTGTAAGCTCTTTGGGGCAGGCACTGACTCTTACCTGTAGTGCACACAGCACAGTGAGGCACCAGTCATGGGTGGGGCCTCTAGCTGCTACCACAATACAAATAACAAATATTAATATTAATGAGTGGGCTATTCTATGGGTTAAGTGAGTTTTTGTTTTTGGAAAACTACTAACGTGTTCTCATTTTAATTATTCAAGAAGCATTTAAAGGCTTAACGTTTTTTTTTTTTAATTGTATATTTTCTCCTATTTTTCTTTTAACTCTGCATTTCATTTTTAATGAATGAGAGCCTTTTGGCCAGAGATGTTAGGAGCCTGTGAGATGTCAAACCCCACAGCAGTTTGCATCATCCAACAGCTTAGTCAGCCCAAACTGTGCAGCCACTGTAGGCAGAATATCTTTGAAGTAGTTGTGGGTCAGGGAGCAGCATGATTTTAACGTAAAAGCTGGAATTTCAGAAAAAAGAAAAGCTTTTTTATTTAAAAAAAAATCTGATGGGACCTGATCTTTAAAAACTTTAGTGTTCAGTTCCAATCATCAGAACGCCAGCTTTATTTTCTCAAACGCTGCCTTTCCTTTGAAGACCAGCTTTTTCCGCAAACCACAGCAGCTTCAAAACAGTCTGCCAGTCCACCTGCATGTCCTCAGAGCAGGTAAAGACCAGAGTATTGGTTTAAAGAACCCCATGCTGGCGTGTGTCTGAGAAATTGCAGGGAGAAGGGATTTTTTTTTTTTTAATCCTTGAACATTACACACACCCCTTCTTTATTGGAATTTCACAATAAGAAGCAGATACAAAAGATAACTGAATCTGGATCTACTGTTGATATACCCACCCCACAAATGTGAGTGTTTTCTGGTCAGACTTTTTGGTTTAGGTTATTACAGAGTTAGGGGGCTTTTACAAAATTCAGATCTGAGTTTGGATTTCAAAAATTCCTAAAAGTTTGTGCTAATTTCTAAACAACTAAAAATAATAACCAGCATCCTTAACACCAAGAGTATTACACATCACTACACATCATCAAATTCCCAAATATCTTGAATATAAAGAACAACCTGGCTCCAAACACCAATGAAAAAAAGAGGAAATAAACAAAAGCAAAATGGAAGAGAAAGAAGAGATGAGGAGAAAAAAAGGGGCACGGTGGTGTCATTTATCTTCACATCCCAACACCATTCAAGCATACATGGGCACAGAACAAATGTGTGAGTGTTACCCACACTGATCACTGTACACAACAGAAACCTAAATGCAGGTTCTGAATGAATTTATAATAGTCAATCTCATCATTTCTCCTAACTCTCTCCCTTGCAGGGGTAAAAATGTGCACGCCAGGTCTATCTCATAGCTTCCACCACAGTTACTACCTACATTTGTGGAAAATTACATGCCTGAATTTTACAATGGAGCTGAAGCTCATGTGGCAGAGCCAGCTGAAGCTATATTAACACATCAGCCTCTAGGAAACACCCATGTAGTGAGTTTGGTAAGAAACAGCAAAGCATTCAAGGATAAAGAGTTCAATTTGTCTTTCACACCTGCCTTGCATTTAAATATTGATCTTCCTGTGTGTGTGTGAGAACCACACATGTTTAGCATGGCTGAGCCATTGACGACTTGTGTCAGGTCATTTTCAAAATGGAATGATCAAAGTATTATTGATCTTTTCCTCATGCGGTATTGTATCGGAAAGAAAAGATTTCTCCTTTCTCCACTGATCTCCTCACCTCTCCCTTTTCAGATGACAGTTCTTGCTGGTGGTTATGGAATGAAAATATACACATAGGGATAAAGCAAGATGCTTACGGACAGAGCCGGCTCTGGCTTTTTTGCCACCCAAAGCAAAAAACGCCCGGCCGGCCGGAGCAGCAAGGGGTGGGGAGGGGAGGAGGAAAACAAACCTGCCCCCAGCCGGAGCGGCAAAGGGGGAGGGGGGAGAACAAACCGGCCGACCGGAGCAGCAAAGGGGGGTGGACAAATCGGCCGGCCGAAGCAGCAAAGGGGGGGGAGGGGGGGAAACAAACCTGCCCCTGGCCGGAGCGGCGGTCAGGGGGACGACAAACTGGCCCTCCTGCCAGAGTGGCGAAAGAAAGAAAAAATAAAAACAAAAAAAATACCTGCGAGGCGGTGGGAGCATGGGTGCAGGGGGACTCCCAGCCCTGCAGACCCCGGGCAGCGGAGTGCGCACCCCAGCTAGCGGGGGGTGGGGGGGAGGAGAAGGGGTGTGGCCAGGGCTTCCTTAAGCAGGCGCTTGCCACGCGGCCCCTCCCACTGCGCCACCTGCTGGGAGGGCTCTGCGCCGCTCCGTTCGGCAGGCAGGGAAGGACGCGGGCTGCCCTACCAGGTTTGATGCAGGGCGCTCCCCTCCTCCGCCCCCTACAGGGCGGCAGGAGCAATAAACCAAAAAGAAAAAACCTGCAGGGGTGGCCAAAGCGGTGAAGCGCAAAACAAAACAAAACAAACAAACAAAGAAGGATTAGATGGAATGCCGCCCTTTGAAATCTGCCGCCCCAAGCACAAGCTTGCTCGGCTGGTGCCTGGAGCTGGCCCTGCTTATGGATAACAGAACAGCAACTCATTTAAATTACTGAATTGCATTTGCTTCTTGACCATATTAAATAAAAAGTAGATGTAACCTTAGACTCATTTTTTTTTAAAGAATGAAATGTGTCAAATTAATTGCCAAGTACTCTAGTTATGCATGACTTAGATACAGCTCAGACAAAAATAGTACAAGCTTTCCCTCACTGCCCCACTGATGTGCTTCTGCCCCTTCAGGAGAGGCAATCTCCATGGATCTGTCTCCATTCCCATTTAGCCCTGCTGAGACTGCTAACTGATGTAGGTTTCGGTGCGGGGACACTCCTCCACTCGTATCTGCATTGAGAGCAAATTCATTTAACAAGGCCCTCCAACAGTCATCAGAGCATAATGACCTGTGGTCATTATGGACCTGAATTAGATACGAAGTACGTAGATGTGAAGAGTTTTGTATCCCAATAATGAACCCATGAGCCACCTCTATTCCACTAACACCACCGAGGTCCATCTGAAATCAGTGTTAAAATATCCACACATTTAAACTGGTTTCCAACATATGTACAGTTTAGGTTGTGGAAGGACACAAACTTCACCCCAAGAAGCCAAAGCTAAGATATAGACCTGCACAAGTTTCAAAAGATCAAGTTAGAGCCTATTATCTGAAATATCTGGGAACTACAGGGATAATAATGATAAAAAGATGTCAGCTTTCAAGACAGAAAAAACACGGAGTAAGAAAGCTAGATAAGGCATGTGCAGCTTTGCTTTTCTTGGCACCGGTATGCACCATATGCAAACAGACTGTATTAAAATGTACTTAAATACAAGAAGATATCCATTTTAGAGTACTACACCCACTGAGTCAGTGTATTCACTTGTAGGAGTTGTTTTGGTCAAAACAGTTGAATTCGTTGTAATTCAAAATAAAATGTTAACAGTGGTAAAACATTTATATGCTAGCCGCAGGGGCCCTCTGAGACTTTCAACAAAAACACAAACTATTTATTTTAAGCTTAGTGCTTACTGGAATTAAGATTTATAATCTTCATCACCATTCTCATTTGAAAGTTATCCATTAATAACTCCAGGGATGTTGTGGTGGGTTTGTTTATTTTGTTTTGTTTTTTTCCCCTCCCTAGCTGAACTAAACACATAGCACTATGGCACTCTTGTGCATCTCTGCCTCCTGCTTTAAGAACTGCCACAGTCAGGTCTTCATTCACATGATTATACTAATACTGTGTCAAGATGCTGCTCTTATGAATATAAAACACATGGAAAAATGTAGGCATTTGCTGAAAGTCTATTGTTTTTCCTTCACAGGCTTACAAATAAGGGCTTTCCTTCATCCCCATGTTTCTAACCACCTGGGCACATGCAAAGATAATTTTCACTTTTCTCCTGCACATGATTTATCACTGTAAAGTCCTAAGTAAAGGGATTTTTTTTATTATTCAACCACAAGATGTTTAATCCAGGATACAGTAGAAATGGGTCAGAGACAAGCCCATATGTGGGACCCCATAGTTCAGGGCCAGTACTACCTGTAACTTACCATGTTGAACAAAAGATCTGTCACACTCAGATCTTTGTTACATCACCGTAAATCAGGAATAATTCCACTGAAGTGAGGACCTGATTCTTAAATTCACTACACTAGTTTTATGCAAATACAACTCCACTTGTTTCAGTGGAGTCACAATAACCTAAGATGGCTGGAACGCAATGGAGAATTGTGTAAATGAAATCAGATTCAAGCTCATGGTCATAGTCTAGACACATTTTTAGTTTGTTATTTAAACAAAAAAGTGAAAAATCTCTGTGTGTTACTTCTAAGGGGTATTATCAAGATTTGGAGCTTAAACAAATTTACCCGTTTTGACAATGTAATCACGCTTATCTGTAATCCAACAATAGCACAAATTTTGCTGTTAGTTAAACCAATGTAAATCCAGAATAACTTCACTGAAGTCAAAGAATTAAGCATGATTTTTGTAATCATTCCAATGTAATTTAAATACCCCACCCAAAAAAACTCAACACATGATATACTCAAACTAACAATAAACAAATATGTGAGCAGTGACAGTAGATATTTAATACACTGTTATTTTCAGATTAAAATCTTCCAGATTGGACTTCTGCCAGGTCAATTTTTTAAGCTTAAATACCCTGAAAAGTCAAAAGCACTTTGGGGAGTTTTTCCTTCTCCTATAGCTGCTAGGAAAAGATATATGGATGTAACTGACCCTGATGCCTGCGAACAAAACATTACTTCTGCTTTAATAAGAAACAGCATATACAATAAATACATATTTATGACTAGCCCTGCACAAATACACAATGGGAGTGAGGTGGAAGGGGAGAGCACACAAGAAGCACAGAGGCTAGTTATAATTCCAGTTGATACATTCCCTCTGTGAGCCTTCTCAAAGTGGGTAGGAAGAGGTGCAGGCAGAGCCATGACCCTGCTAATGCATTCACACTACTCTGCAGCACTGGTCCAGAGCCAAAACTGGTAGAATTCCTGCTGCATTCTTTTAAAGGGTGTTTCACGGGCTACTTTGGCCTGCTCTCTCCCCAGCTGTCTCCGGAAGACAGCAGGCTGGATTCTCCTCCCACACTGGTGTAAATCAGGCCTGATATCTCCAGGAATTCCTACTAGAGCAACGCATCTCCAGCCTGCTCCGACTTGCAGACACTGGCTTAAAGTTTTAGTTAGGCCATTATCTATGTTTACACAAGAGGCCATAAGAAATGCGAAGATGAGGGATGAAATTTTGACACAGTGGAAGCTAACAGCAAAATGCCATTGACTTCAATGGAGCCAGGATTCCCTCCCTGAAGTCTTCACCCATACACACATTATACAAGATTCCTCTTTTTAATACTATAGAGTTATTTTGTGATTCAGTTAAAAAAAAAAAAAAAGAACTGATATTAACATAAAGGAATGGCCTGGAGAAAAGAGTGAACGTTAAGGAATGCAATTTTAGTATATACACGTTTATCCATAATCACCCTGCGTGATCTCACATATTGTGGGCCCAACTGAGCCCTTGGTGTTACTGGGTATGATTTCACTGCAGTTAATTTGTTACATTGGGCTTAACTGTCCATTTCCTAGAACCTTGTGAAGCCATTTACCCCTGGGCTAAGTGGGTGTAAAATGTTACCATTCTGATTTGGTAGCACTTTACGCTCCTTTTATGGCTGACTTAGAACAACGCTTCCTTAGCTCTCGTCCCCTAACGCCCCTACTCTACTTGCGCTACATTGATGATATCTTTATCATCTGGACCCATGGAAAAGAAGCCCTTGATGAATTCCACCATGATTTTAACCATTTCCATCCCACCATCAACCTCAGCCTAGACCAATTCCCACAAGCAGTCCATTTCCTAGACACTACTGTGCTAATAAACGATGGTCACATAAACACCACCCTATACCGGAAACCCACTGACCAGTATACTTGCCTACATGCCTCCAGCTTCCATCCAGGACACACCACTCGATCCATTGTCTACAGCCAAGCTCTAAGATACAACCGCATTTGCTCCAATCCTTCAGACAGAGATAAACACCTACAAGATCTCTATCAAGCATTCTTAAAAACTACAATACCCACCTGCTGAAGTGAAAAAACAGATTGACCGAGCCAGAAGAGTACCCAGAAGCCACCTACTACAGGACAGGCCCAACAAAGAAAATAACAGAACTCCACTAGCCGCCACCTTCAGCCCCCAACTGAAACCTCTCCAACGCATCATCAAAGATCTACAACCTATCCTGAAAGATGATCCCTCACTCTCACAGATCTTGGAAGACAGACCAGTCCTCGCTTACAGACAGCCTCCCAACCTTAAGCAAATACTCACCAGCAACTGCACACCATACAACAAAAACACTAACCCAGGAACCTATCCTTGCAACAAAGCCCAATGCCAGCCCTGTCCACGTATCTATTCAAGTGACATCATCATAGGACCTAACCACATCAGCCACACCATCAGGGTCTCGTTCATCTGCACATCTACCAACCTGATATATGCCATTATGTGCCAGCAATGCCTCTCTGCCATGTACATTGGCCAAACTGGGCAGTCTCTACGCAAAAGAATAAATGGACACAAATCTGACATCAGGAATCATAACATTCAAAAACCAGTGGGAGAACACTTCAACCTCTCTAATCACTCAGTGACAGACTTGAAGGTGTCAGTTTTGCAACAAAAAAACTTCAAAAACAGACTCCAAAGAGAGACTGCTGAACTCGAATTAATATGCAAATTAGACACAATTAACTTAGGTCTAAACAGAGACTGGGAATGGTTGGGTCATTACACTAATTGAATTTTTTTCCCCCCATGTTAAGTTCTCCTCACACCTTCTATGGGTCATCTTGATTATCACTTCAAAGTTTTTTCTTCTGCTGCTACTGATAGCTCATCTCAATTGATTGTCCTCTTACAATTGGTATGCGTACTTCCACCTTTTCATGTTCTCTGTCTGTATAAATATCTTCTGTCTGTGTGTTTCACTCTATGCATCTGAAGATGTGAGCTGTAGCCCACGAAAGCTTATGCTGAAATAAATTTGTTAGTCTCTAAGGTGCCACAAATACTCCTGTTCTTTTTGCGGATACAGACTAACACGGCTGCTACTCTGAAACCTTTTACACAAGTGTAATTCCCTCCACAAGATGCAGGGCAGTAGAGAATGAGGCTCATTGACTTCAGTGGGGTTGCACTCGTTCATATCAAAGGCTGCCTTTGGCTCTAGAGGCCCAGAAGGTTAAATTCAGTCTTGCTTTAGGTAACCCATGGTTCATGCCATTCTTTTGTTATTTTTATTCACTTTCGAGGCGTTAATTTGAACTCTCCTACTTAATGGCAGTATTTAATGAGGTTTCTCTAAAAAATAACACAAATGGTTACTGTCCACAGGGACTGGCTCTCTGAGGGGTCAGGTACTCACCCTCCCTGTGACAGGCTCCACTAAGGAGAATACGCCAATCCAGATGCACCTATGTCTGGGTGGTAGTTAATTAGTTAAGGAATACCTGGGCCTTCTAAAGCCTGGGGACTTATCAAAGAAGGAGAAAGCTTGTTGGAGAAAGCTTGTTTGTTTACCACATTTGGTGGTCAATTAAATAAACTAGACCCTTGAATGGGCTCTGTTCGCCAGCCTCATTGAACTTATTGAAAGCCCACTAGGGGAAACTGAAGCAGAGAGGTAACCGTGGTTCCACATTGGGCTGCCAGGGAGCATTCCAGAGATGAGTGCCTGCCATGACAGCCAAACAAAAATTTCTAGTCACTTTCACTTCAATCCAGGTCTTAGTGAAAGATGATTCTTGATCTGAACAAATGCACCAAGGCTCTCCCCAGCTCAGCACATCACAGATCACTCATCTTAGACACATTTAGTCATGATGGATTCTGTCAACTTATTTTTCAGAGAGGTCACTAAATGGATCTCAGACATTTGCTGCTTCAATATATTGGGCTAGTCAGGACTCTAAAAGATGTCAGAAACCATATTTGCTAGCAGGTCTTTCAGAGCTATTAGAGTGTATCATATCCAACCATGGTGTATTAATCCAGTACGGAGCTAACATTTGTATTGGAAAACATTAAACAATGAGTTTCTATGTATCCCTAATAGCCAGTCTTTCAAAATAGTAAGTAAGGACTTAGTCTGCAAACCCTTACTAATGTGATGATTATTCTTTCTCACATGCCTAGTTCCATGCAGGACTATGGGAACAGGCATATAGAGTCATATGGAAGGGACCTCAAGAAGTCATGAAGTCCAGCCCCTTGCGTTGATGCAGGACCAAATAAACCTAGAGCATCCCTGACATGTGTTTGTCCAACCTGTTCTTAAAAACCTCCAAGGATGGGGATTCCAAAACCTCCCTTGGAAGCGTATTCCAGAGCTTAACTACCCTTTTGGTTAGAAAGTTCTTCCTAATATCTAACCTAAATATCCCTTGCTGCATAAAGCCCATTACTTGTCCTACCTTCAGTTGACGTGGAGAACAACTGGTCCCAGTCCTCTTTATGACAACGCTTAACATGTTTGATGATTCTTATCAGGTCCCCCTCAGTCTTCTTTTCTCAAGACTAAACATGTGTCATCTGAGTCAGGGTTAGTAAGTTGTGACCCTAAGAGGATTTAATTATTTTAAAATAATATTTTATATATCTAGATTGTGTGTGTGTGAGAGAGAGATCATGGGTCCAAGTCTCCTCCCACAGTAATGTAAATCAGGAGTAACTCCAATGAAATCAGTGGAGTTAGGTGTAAATAGGAGCAGAATCAGTCCCAATGTCTCCAGGAATTGCACATCCACACTTGCTCACCAATGCAGCCAGTGCCTTAACCATAATTTGACCCGTATCTTACCTATCAATACAATACATGTGTACACAAGAGGCCATAAAAGTTGTGGTAGTCTGATATCTCTGTATGTATATAGGTTACAGTGGTGAAAAAATTGGAGTAAATTAGAAGAGAGCCATATACATACAGGACCTGAATCTCTTCCCACTCATGCCAATGTAAATCAGGAGTAACCCCATTGAAGTTAATGGAATTACACCAGTATAAAACTGAGAGAAGAATCAGGCTCATAAGTTAGAAGTGATTATCTTCTATGTACTGGTTACCAATACTTGCTAACTGTACTAATGATACAGCCTCCCTCTAAGTAAGAGGGGCAAAAACCAACCTCCAGAACCATTCCATGTCTAAACATTTGATCCTCTAACTTCAAAATGCATCCCATACCAATTTATTTTACTTATCTGTATTAAAAAAAGATGGGGGGGGCTTGAGTCTGAGTCATTTAAAGCCAAGTTTCAGCTCAGAATAATATCGCACAGCTGCGTCATAAAGCCCTATACAACTGGGTTTAGAATGGAAGCACTGACAGGCTGCTCAGTATAATGATGCAATAAAAGAACTAAAACTAACCTCACAAACAATTTTAATTTGGACAGAGACAGATGGGAAAAGCATATCATTTATCAGAGAATTTCAGAAAAAAGAAAAATATTACAAACACAATTACAAAGCCAATTTAGGAAAAGCAAGTATAAAATCTACTAAAGACATGATCCTGAAGTCAACAGGACTTTTGATTGAAGCTGGAGCAAAAAGCAGGCCCAACATGTTATTTTTCAGATAGTGTATATTACAAACAATAGATGAATCCATCCAGCTCCAGAATATACCCAGGAACAGACAGTGTAGTTTAGCTGTCTCACCACAGAACTGGAAGCCAGGAAATCCTGCCTTCAAATCCTGCCTATGATGCCATTTCCCTAAGAGACTTTGGGCAAATAGTTTAACTCCTATGTGCCGATATCACTGCTGGCTTTTCCCTTATGCAACTTTTAGCCAGAGAGCAAGCAAAACTCAGCCACATCCAAAATCTAGGTTCCATGTATCTCAATTTCCCCCTTTTATAGAATGAGGATAATATTACTTCTCTCAATTATTGGGTTATTGTGATGGTTGGTAAGTTGATGAATGTAATAAATACAGCAACCCACCATAAGTTGTAAGATTTCCATTGCTAAATGCAAACAAGTGAAACAAAAAAAGAAGCAAAACAAAATTCTGCCCCAATTTGCACCTCTGCAACTACTCTGAGTAATTAGCCCTGCATATCCACAAAAAGCTCTTTTAAAAAGCACACACTGTGACGGGGCAGAACAGCCCCACACTGGTACGGAGGGGTTTAAACCTTCTCCTCTAGCAGAGGAAGCCCCACCCCCGAGGCTCTGCTGGGCATGCTCCACCTGGAAGTCAGGTATAAAAGCCTGCAGAGCTGCTCAGTCAGGACTGACTGCCGAGAAGAAAGGAGACTCAGCAGGGGCTCCAGCCCAGGAACTGTTACAGCCCTTACCTATGAGAGCTGAAGAGCCAGAAACCTGGACCAGAGGCCTGCTGCTACCGGAACCCCAGGGAGCGTCTGGTGCTGAGCCTGGAGACCCTGATACCATATGGACTACTGCTGCAGGAGAGCCGGTAGGCAGTGACCCAGGGAAGGTGAGGGAGTGATACCTCCCACCCTTATGAGGTCAGCGTGTTTCGGTAGGATTCCCCGCCGACCCCTTGGCAGACCACTCCACCGCTGTCAGGGCCCTAGGTCAGGGCCCGGTGGAGTTGGGTGGGTCTGGGCCTCCCTACCGGGGGTCGCCACCCCCTTGTGATAGCCCCCAGCCACTAGGCCCCCTGTTTTGCCTCCAGAGGTAGCTGTATTGACTATGGCCACTAGGCTGTGCTAGCCCACTAGGGGAGGAGAATTAGGCAGACTCTGGACGTTGGGCCGCACTGCCCTAAGGGCACATTGAATGGACTCCGGCCGCTAGGCCGCATTACTTCACTTGGGAAGAGGCAATAGATGGACCCTGGCCATTGGGCCACACTGTGCTGACTACCGGGGGAGGAAGCAGACATGGGTGTAGAGAGGCGGGGTTACCTCCCGCCCCCCTGACTTAAGGGGTAGACAAGGTACAAATCCCACCACACACACAAAAAGAAGAACAGGAGGACTTGTGGCACCTTAGAGACTAACAAATTTATTAGCGCATAAGCTTTCGTGGACTACAGCCCACTTCTTCGGATGCATATAGAATGGCCGAAGAAGTGGGCTGTAGTCCACGAAAGCTTATGCTCTAATAAATTTGTTAGTCTCTAAGGTGCCACAAGTCCTCCTGTTCTTCTTTTTGCGGATACAGACTAACACGGCTGTTACTCTGAAACCACACACACACACACTCAAATGAATAAAGAAAAACTGTCTTAAAATACAGCAGCCTTTTGCACCTGAAAGGTTTTTATTGTCTATCTAGCATCTTTATCTATGTGCTGTTAACAACAATTAATGGCTGAGGCCAAGTCTAGCTCTTTCATGGATTCTATGCCTTAAATTATAAGGCATGACCTGTACAATACATTTATGTAGGAACAGCAGTAACATTGCATCTAGCTCCATGCAGCATTAAAAATAGGTGAATAATGTTTCTCCACCAGATCTCAAATGCCTATGGGGCATGACCAATCCCTTTACTAGTAGAGGGATTGCCACCTCCAAAATTGGCACTCTGGAGTATCCTTGTTAATAATCACTGCTGAGAGGCCAAAGATGGGCATGAAAAATGAATTACTCCCTCATCCTTAGCCAAAAGTAGACAGCAGCACATCAGACTAAATCTTCCAATTTACAAAAAGGGCCACAGAAGGTCTCATAGTTAGCAGAATTAGCAAGGTTCTGATGAGAGGATGGAGCATAGCCATGGAGAATATTTGTATGGGGCCTACCCATCCCTGTGCTCCACAACAGCAGAGAAAAGGGTTAGAGGATCAAGTGAGACTGGACAGCACAGAAGCAGAGCTGGAGAAATGACTGGGGATTCTGAAATTATAGGAATCCACTGGCTAAAACACATGTAGCTGCCACAGAGTGGACTACAGATAATACAGCAGACCTGACACTATACTAGCAGCTGTGTGGGGGTTGTTCAGATGTTCTACAACCAGCTCTTTAGGCGAGAGGACATTCTTTTTCCCTGCAACCCGAGCGGAAGTCTGTGCACTGTGGCCATTTTGTCAGGCTTTGCACTTGGAATGAGGATTAGGCCTTGTCTCGACTAAAGGGAAAAGTCGATCTAAGCTACGCAATTTGAGCTACGTGAATAGCGTAACTGAAATCTACTTACCACGGGGTCCACACTACATGACGTCAATGGGAAACGCTCTCCCATCGACTCCCCTCACTCTTCTCGATCAGGTGCAGTACAGGAGTCAATGGGAGAGCAATCGGCGATCAATTTAGCGGGTCTTCACTAGACCAGCTAAATCGACCGCCGCAGCATCGATCCTCGGTAAGTGTAGCAACCCCTTAGTCTTGTTGCTATTTATAGGGTCAGGTATGGAATCTTGCAAACAAAGCTTCAGAAACAGTTTTTTTTTTCATAGATTTTAAGACTAGATGAGATTGTAACAATCTTCTCTTTTGCACAGAACTTCACCCAACAATTCCTGCATCAAGCTTTTTCTTAAAAGCAGCTCTATAGCCAACATATCTGGGCAGGTAAAAATCCCCCACACTGTTACCATTTTATAGGATTTTAATGTTATATTTTAAGAGGAGCTCAGCCACAACCTTTTCCTGATTTGATGATTTCTCCCACCATGAGTCCTCCAATGTTCTTTGCCACCATCTTCATCCAAAGACTTTCCACATCATTATATTTATTGCCTCTAGATTGGCGAACATATTTTTTCAGGCATTTTTTTTATTGTTTTCATGATACAAAGAAAAAGAAATACAAAGCCACAGACGTACCTTTAAATCAATTGTGAACATCAAAATACCAAACTTTTAGCTGTACAAGGAGATGACCCTATCTGCTACCTATTTTAGCAGTTACATAGCTCTGTTTTGGAAGTAGTGGTTAATTCCACAATAACAGACTAATAAAAATGTGAAAAATATTATATGCATTAAATATATTTGACATATCCAAAACCTTTAACTTATTCTCAAATTTCTAATTACGAATTTACCATTTGACTTGTATTTGTACTTTTTGTTACCTCCATTGATTTATGGATATTACTTACAAACTCACTAGATGAAAACATAGAAGAAAACAGGCAAAAACAACATATTAGGCACATTCTTGATCTATGGTAGAACAGTCTCTCCCATCTCTTTTTCACAGTTTATAGCCATTCACAGGGAGTCCAATGTCTTGAATTAAAGAGTGTGTCCACTTTAAGAAAAAATCACCTTGAAAAAATGGCACCTTTTAACTCAACATATCTGCCACTTTGATGTCCTCCAGTTTACTTTGCTGACTAAATCAAATTTTTAATATTGCCAACACTGAAAAGACAATAGAGGAAACTGAGCTGGATTCCTTTCTGCCTCTCATATCACCAACCCAGATGTCAGTCAGTTTCCAGTGAAAGCACCCTTTCTCCCAGCAGTGCTGCTAAAAGTAGAAAGAGCAGAGTTGAATTTTCTGATCCTGGGTTAAATTTTCAGGCATCTAGAAAAATCACTTCTGGAAACTAGAAACTGAGCAAATTTGATAATAGAAGCTATTGGGAGACGACAAATTATGCAGCCCCACAATGACATTTTTACAATCACTTTTCTGTCAATATACCTACTTTAATCTTGAATAGAGACTAATGATGTAAAAGTGGTTAATATACCCCATAGTCTAAGTGAGTGCTTCTTTTATTCATAACGTCCTTGTGTTTTGCTCTCCAAAGTCACTCTGAAGCATTCAGTGCATATATTTACCCAACAGTATATCAATTGGAAAGGCTTAAAATGCATAATTATTCCATATCACTGCATTTTACTGCTATGATGGGATAAAGTCATCTAGAGAAAGAAAAGAATCCATTCCACAGCACAGAGGGTTGTTTTTTTTGTTTTGTTTTTTTAATGTCCCCATCTCTTACACTTTCTTAGGCAAAATGATTCACTGTAGGAAATGAAGCGTTAATACAGCTCTGCTACATTTTGAAGCTACAGCTCTTTCAATAGACAAGATTTTAGCCCTGAATGTACAAGTAGGATTTGCAGCTGAAAGCATCTATTGAGTGAAGAAGAGGTTGAATCTTTGCTCAGTGACTTCAGAGTTGTGAGTCAGCTGGCCTGGAAAGAATCCCCAAAGTCTTTATAAATAATAAAGTGACATGGCAGATCTGCTCTGAGTGTTTATCACGAAAGCCATATTTACCACTAATTTATCAATATGCACGGAGCTACATAAATGAGTTTGAAACTCTGAATTGACACTTTTCAAAAGAAAACACACACAAAGAAACACACAGTTGCACTCTTGTTGCCCCACAAACAGAGAATAAGCTGCTAGATCTCATTGATTTGAGAAAAGTTGGTTCAGTTCCCACTGCTGCTTTTGGCAGAACAGTGTGCCATACACTATAGCTATGATCTCATTGGATCTCATAAGCCAAGCTGGATCAGGACTGGGCACGAATTGGAAGGGAGACCTGCAGGGCTCAAAAAAGCCAGTGTATCCTGCACTTCTTGCCACCATACCATTAATAATACTGAATTGGTTTGCTGCAGCAGAGTGAACTGGAATTACTATATTACTTACCGGATCTTCTGCACCACAGACATCTTTATTATTTGTAGTAGTACACTCATTAGTTTGGTTCTGAAAGCCTCGTCCTAACTGCCTAGAAGATGTCCCATCCATCACACTGGTTCTTGCCAGGGCAGGCAATATGAGAGGGTCTGTGTCAGGGTTCCCTCCCCACTCTGAACTCTGGGGTACAGATGTGGGGACCCGCATGAAAGACCCCCCTAAGCTTATTTCTACCAGCGTCGGTTAAAACTTCCCCAAGGCACAAATCCTTTCCTTGTCTCTTGCTGCCACCACCAAGTGATTTAGACCAAAATTCAGGAAGAAGGCCATTTGGAGTCGCTATTTCCCCAAAATATTCCCCCAAGCCTCTTCACCCGCTTTCCTGGGGAGGCTTGAGAATAATGTGAGTACCGACCAGACCCTTTGTCTCTAGGACACTGAAAATCAAACAGGTTCTTAAAGGGAGAACTTTATTTAAAGAAAAAGTAAAAGAATCACACCTGCAAAATCAGGATGGAAGGTAATTTTACAGGGTGATAAAAAGATTTAAACACGGAGGATTCCCCTCTAGGCTCAGCTTCAAAGTTACAAAAAACAGGAATAAAACTCCCTCGTAGCATAGGGAAAATTCACAAGCTAAAACAAAAGATAATCTAATGCATTTCCTTGCCTTTACTTACAATTTCTGTAATTTTAGATGTATCATTTCAGGTATGTTTTAAGGAAAGGTTTTACCTGCTTGGTTTCTCTCTCCATCCAGAGAGAGGAACAAACAAACAGAGCACAAACAAAACCTCTTCTCCCCGCCCCCCCAGATTTGAAAGTATCTTCTTTCCTTATTGGTCCTTTTGGTCAGGTGCCAACCAGGTTATTTGAGCTTCTTAACCCCTTACAGGTAAAGGGGTTCTGCACCTCTGGCCAGGAGGGATTTTATGTTACTGCATACATAAAGGTTGTTACCCTTCCCTTTATATTTATGACCGTTTGAAAGGAAATAAAACTTCTGCAGGCCTTTGAGAACAAGCTGTGATTGTGGTTGGGAGCTCACTGTAATTACAGCAGGTGCCTGGGATGGCTAAACAGATGGCCACTGGAGATCACCCTTGACCATAAAAGGGAAGTCGGGTACAGGAAGGAAAGGAGAAGAGGAGACAGAAGAGATGGGGGATTCTAGGGGGAGAGGGCCCCACTATGAACCAGAAGAGAGAGAGAAATGATGGGGGAGCAGAAGAGAGGAGGTTGACAGTGGAAGCACAGCTGCTGGGTAGTAGAGGGAAAGAGAGAAAGGTTAGGGGAATCAGTGAAGGAAAAGAGAAACAGGTGGGAAGGAGAGAGGAATTAAGGTAGAAAGAAACTGGAGATTCCAATGTAAGATGGAGAGATGGAAAAGTCAGGTGTGGAACAGAAAGAGGAGGGGGATCTGGGGGAGAGAGGAGGAGTAAGAGAGACTAATTCAAGGTTAGAATTTGTTTATTCCCTGTTGTGTTTTTCTGTGTGCAGAGTAGCTGAAGGGAGATAGGAGTAGCCCTGTTTCACCCTTGTCGAACTCTTTGCAAAGACTATGGCCCAGAGGTATTAAAAGTTTGACTTCTTTGCATCAGTTTTCATCACAGATGAAAACAGGGAAATTCCTGTCCCCAGAGCCATTCTTGTGGGTAATAAAGATGAGGCACTGTCAACTGAGCCATTAAAAACTGCAATGTGTCACGGGGAATGAGGGATAATTCATCCAAAAGTTGTGAAAGACTTTCTGTCCAAACTAAAATATCTGTCTCATCTCCTCATGGATTTGTAGCAGCCAGCTCAAACTCAACATGGCTAAAACTGAGCTCTTAATCTCCCCTCCTCCCCGCCCTGCATCCACTCCCTACTACCTCCCTTCTCAATCACTGTGGGCAAAACCACCATTTTGCCTGTCACTCAGGCCCATAACCTGGGAGTTATATTCAATTCAGACCTCTCTCTCTCTCTTGATCCTCATAGCCAGGCCCTAAGTCTTGCACATTCTTTCTACATAACATCTTTCAGATTTAAAATTTTTATTAAAGCCAATGTTAAAATTATATAATAAAAAGGTTGAGAAAGGAGTGCTGTACTTCTGGGTATAGTGCTTAGATTATCCACAAATATCAAGTTTGTTTTTAAAAGTCATCTGATACATATAGTGCATAATCAGCAATAACCCAAATTTAGGTGAATACATTTAAGAATACAGTTTAGATATTAGCATCCAAGTATTCGGGTACATCACTCATGAAAAGTTGTACAGAGAGTTGGTTGTGGAAAGCAAATATATCAATGAGTGAAGACTGTCCTTCAATAATTGAGAATTAGGGTAGGTTGTCCATTTAGAAAATACAATCCATCAGGGAAGTATTTCAATTACTTTCCTTGCTGCACTTCTCATCGGAACTTCAGCTCATCCCTACCTTGCCTATCCATCCCACACAGCTAAACTCTCATCCAGGCACTCATCATCTTGCGTCTTGATTACTACAAAATCTTTTCTCTGACCTTGGCAAATGCAGTCTTCCTCTGCTCATATCCATCCACTGCAGCAAAGATTATTTTCCTAGCCCGGCACTTTGACCATATCACTCCTCTTTTTGCATCCCTCCAGGGGGTCCCTCTTCTCTAACACATCAAACATAAGCTGCTTGTCTTCACTTTCCACATGCTAGGGAGGTACTCCCCATAAACATCCCCAATGCCACTTCTCGTTGTTCTCTGTCAAATCCCTCCTCAAAACTTTTCTTGGCCATGATGCCTGTAAAAATGTTGGCTGCCGTTAGGCTGTTGGTGTGCTGAGACCACTGACTATCACATTAACCAATACTGTCTCATTGTTTCCTCATACTCCCCCATCAGTCTGTCTGTATCCATCTCTTGTCTCGTGTCTTATACTTAAATTGTAAGCTCTTTGGAGCAGGGACCACCTTTTGTTCTGTGTTTATATAGCTCCAAGCACCATGGAGTCTTGGTCCATGACCGGGACTCCTTTGCACAATGATAATGCAGATAATAAAGAGAATGAATGAATGAATCAAGCTCTTAAAAATAAAAAAAATCAATCTTTCAAATTAGTTTCTGTATAAAAACATCTCTCTTGGGGGAGGATGAGGAAACAAACACATGACAGATGTTAATCAAGTTGCTTAGAGCCCTACTAGAAGACGCTCATACTGTGGTGATGAGTGTGGCATAAGAACCTACATAGAATAGAATACCAGAGGATTGGAGGGTAGTAAGTGCTATACTTGTCTTTAGAAACACTGCAAAGGTTGATCCTAACAATTAGGAACCAGCGAGGAGAACTGGGTGTGGAAAAAAGGGTGTAATCTTTTGGGGGGGGTGAGAGGGAGATAAATCCCCCATTTTAAAATACCATTTCTATAGCGAGGGGAAGAAATACTTTTAATTTCAACATTTAAAAAAATGTAAATCAGGTCTACCAATTAGTCTCATGTCTATAGCAGGAAAACTGGTTGAAACGACAATTAAAGAAAGAATTATAGAACATCTAGGACCAGATCCTCAGTTGGCATAAATTACGATAGCAGCACTAAAGTCAACAGAATTATGATGATTTACGGCAAATGAGGATCTGTTCCCTAGATGAATAAGATATGACAGGGACAAAAAGAGAACAGCTTGTGTAAAGCAAAAATGTTCAGACTTCCAATAGCCTTTGTATAGGCCCTAACTAGCAACCAAAAAAAAAAAGCTACTGAAGCTACTGAAAGAGAGACAAAGTCATAGATTAGAAACTGGTTAAAATGTAGCAAGTGAAGAGTAGGTTTATGTGGTAATTTTCCCAATGAAAGGTCAATAATGGATGCCCCAATCTTCCATACAAGGATGATATTTAATATATTAATCTAATAATTTGGTAACTGTTTATGGAGGACATGGAATTTTTTAGGTTAAAGCCTAGCGATGGCTGAAAAACTGCTGAAGGACCTAATAAAGTGAGGTGTCTGAGCAACATGATAGCAAATGCAATTCAATGAAGACCAGTGCAAAGTAATGCACTTTGGAAAGAACAATTTGAACTACTCATACAAGTAAATGGATTCTAAATCAACTGTAACCACACAGGGAAAAGACCTGGCTATCGGTGTGGACAGCTCAACGAAAACTTCTGCTCAGTACGATGGAAAAGACCCATTAGATCATCCAACCCATCTTCCTACCAATGCAGAACTGTCCCCTAAAGTAATAATTGCTTTCCAAAGTACTTTAGTCCCTACAGCTCCCGTAATAGACTGCGTGACTCTTCTGGGATATACCATAAGGGGTGATGCCATGGAATACAAAGAGAGCTCAAGAGGAGGTTTTTCCTTACTCTGCTCAAAATGAGACAGTTTATTCGGTGCACACGCGGGGGTGGGGGGTGGAAAGATGCATGACACATCTCTGAATCTGACCTACAATAATGTGTTGTGGAAAGGGATCAAGAGCAGTTCACCCTCCCATAAAGTGACCCCTCGTAATGCTGCCATGGCAAGTGTCAGCTTGGATTACCAGACACGTAAGTGCCAGCTGAGCAAGTTGAAACTGTCTGGCAGCAGCTTAGCCCTGAGAACACTAGCTGATTTCTCACTGCCAGCAAAGATAATACATTTACATGCGTGTGCATGCTACAAAGGGTTATTAACTGCAGTTGTTCTTTATGATTGTATCTCTGTTCAAAACTCAGTGCAACCTGCTTACATTATCAAATATCCCTTGTATTAGGGTACCACACAATGAAATTATTCAGAGGTTTTTGTGATTCAAGACTCCCTAATGTGTCGCGGTTTGTTTTCTTTGTGTTTTCTGGTTTCAGATATGAAGGGCTAAACTGTGCTCTCAGCTACTCTGGTGTAAATATGGAGCAACTCCATTGCCTTCACTGGTGTTACTCTGGATTTACATTAGTGTAACTGAGAGCAGAATCTAGCCCCTCATGTCTGTGATGCTCTCAAAATCCCATGAAAGACCCGACTGGATTCCACTCTTTTCACATGTGGGCACTATAATAGGCCAGATCCTCAGCTGGTATAAAGTGGTATAACACCACTGAAGTCAAAGGAATGATACTGATTTACAGCAGCTGAAGAATCAGGCCTGTTATCTCTAAAATGAAAAACAGCAGAAGATAAAAGCAATGTGGTCCTTCCAAAATGAAAAACCTTGTATCAAACATGCATTTGTTTTGTTGTGAGGAGCTAAACACCTATTTGCATCTGAACAGGTTCCCTTCCTGAGTGATATGAGATCTCCAAGTGTAGCGCCTCAAAATAATCAAATAATATGGCTGAGAGTGACATGGATATTTGAATGCTACACATCAGTGCTCACGGCTAGTGGGATAACAAGGTTTACAAATGTCTGTAATTAAAGGCAATAAAAAGCCACAGCCATCCCACATAACCCAAAAAATGTAGAAGAGTTAATACACGGTACTATACAGGATGCATCTGAAGAAGTGAGGTTTTTACTCACGAAAGCTTAGGCCCAAATAAATCTGTTAGTCTTTAAGGTGCCACCAGACTCCTTGTTGTTTTTGTAGATACAGACTAACACGGCTACCCCCTGATACCATACAGGATGGGATCTCACAGTGAGAACACTATATGTTTGAGGCTAGGTCCTGCATCTGTTGAAGTCACTGAGAATCCTTTGGATATTTGCATTAGCAATTAAGACTGGGGAATATTTCACTCCAATAGACATAGGGTTCAATATGAATTACATCAGGGAGTGGCATATTCTCTCCCTCCTCCTTCTTTCCCTACCCACCCTCTTCCACTAATCTCCATGCGTGAACTGCATGCTACTGGCCAGTTACTGCTATAAATCAACCTCTACAATGATCTGGGGCTAAAACAGTCTGATGGGAAATGTAGCTTCTCCTCCCCTCTCCCAATCTCCCCAAAATGCATTTGGACAACATTTTAGTGGAATATGGAGAAATCTGAGTTCAGTCCATTTCACAGCAAAAGAAGCAACTCAAGACTAGTGTCCTAGGAGTCACTGTACCCTTGCCACTGCAGCTGACTTCACTGGTGCTCTGCACTTCTCAGGAACTGACTCCAAGTTGGGATTTGAGTATAATCTATCAATGGGAATCTTTCTGCATGTGGGCCAGATTCAAAGCCCACTGAAGTCAATGAGGGTCTGTTCACTGGTTTCAAATGGCTCTGCACTGAGCTATCCATGCTTGGGCTAACACTGGCCATAGTAGAAAGAAAGACAGAACTTGTAGCAAAATTTCAAAGATCAAGCCAAGTATAAGAGCCACTTTCTCCACAAGTCAGTACTCTTGTACAGGATCCTGAAGACGTAATCCCAGAACGACTTTGGTGTTTCCTCCTTGGTCAGTGTACACAGATACTGGTAATGTGTGAAGCACCCCATAGAAGGACTCTCATTTTCCAAATCTGGATAAGCCTCATCCAATGTAATTCTCACACAAACTCCAGAAGCCAAAGCTTTCAAAGACTCTAGTGTCTTTGCTCAGTGGTTGATAGGGCTGATGTTCTTCCACTAAAGATGCTGTATCACAGAGGATTTGTCTATACCTATATACATCCTTAAAGTCATCACTGAAGAAAAAGTAGCCTTTTATCATAGCCAAAGTTCTTAACAAGTAGCAGTTACCAGGCCAAGCTGCCTGTAAGCGCACCCAAAAGTCACAACCTACAGGATGACAGATTACATCCATGAATACTTCACAATTGAAATACATTTTCCCTATGGAACTACATCACTGCTTGATTTAATTTTTCTTGACATTTGGCCTGGAGCTTCTTTAAAGAAATGAACTTATGATTGCTTCTCTGACAGCAAAGGACGAACCACTGTGATGTATCCTACTCCTACTTAAATCTCACACACCATTCTCCTAAAATACTAATCCTGTATAAATTGTAGTACAGCCACTAAGGTCTATTAGTCACAGCTCATCCTCTGAGGAGGAGCTATGAGTCAACATATGATGTATAAAAGGTCTGCCATAAATCAGGTGACTGTCTAGGGGAAAAAAAATCTTTCAGCAGGGATAAGGTTATAGCTATGGAAGGAGATATGCCAACCTATCAAAATCCCTACCTGTGTTTTTTACAACTCAACGGCTCTTACTTGCAAACTGTTCATATTCCATTTTTTTATAATCTTCTACACTGTATTTTAAAAACTGAGACATGTAAAAGAAGAGCAAGCCCTGTTCCAGTGGCAATTCTTAAAGGGAAAAGGCCAACAAACTAACTTACTTTAAACTGGAGGTGAGGGGGAAATGGTTAGGAATTATTACAGCTCAGCTAACAAAGCTGTTAGCCACAGGGTCTTTGTTCATTCTCCAATTAGGTTCTCTCTTTCTTCTTCACATTCGGAAGCTGTTAAGATCTGAAATTGGATTATTCCAAATATTAAGTGTGGTGCCTATGAAAAGTGACACATTGTCTGACTCAGAAAATGAAGACCTCTGGCCCCAGTATAAGCATAACATGAGCAGCACCTATGCAACATTCCCCACAACTATCTGTCACTGTGTCTCGGCCCCATGCCAGAGCCTTCTGTGATCTTCACCTGCACTCAAATCCAGGGCCTTTCTGCCTAGAAGGAACCATGATTGTCTGTCGCAACAAAGGGAACCACAGAGTTATAGCTCTGTAGAAGGAGCCTCCTGAAAATTAGATAAGCCTGGTCCACAAAAATGTAGGTAAGTGTTTGTTGCAGCTGTAAAAAAGAAAATCCATTCAATTTTGGCATGTGGCTTCAGACTCAATTTAAGAAACTCTGGTCCAAGTCTCATTTCTTTGAGGACTGTCTTCTCAGATCCCTGTACTTTCACCTCAAATTGGTCTAACAGTAAAGACGCTCAAGTATAAACTGTGATCAGGGCACAAGAATTCAGGTGGGAGAGTGAGTAATTTTGTAGCTAGTGGTATGTTTCCAGTGTTGTGGCCGTGTTGGTCCCAGAACATTAGAGAGACAAGGTGGATGAGGTAATATATTTTATTGGACCAACTTGTGCTGGTGAAAGAAACAAGCTTTCAAGCTACACAGAGCTCTTCTTTTTTTTCGGTGATATGTTTCAGGTGGATTCTCAAATCCGCAGCATCACATATACACAAATCAGTCACCAAATAACCACTGAAACAAAATAGGGAGAAGACTAAAGTCACCACTGAGCTCTGCGATCCTGCTCTTCAATTACGATTATTGGTACTTTGACAACCCACATATTGATTGGAAGCAGGATCCTGGATTCTCAATTCAGCAGGCAATGTGTGATGCCGCTGCTGAACTGCCTGCCTCATTCTTTCTCTTTCTTGCTTCCTATATCTCCTTATATCACACTCCTCGCTTTGTACCTTCCATCATGCTGCCTCCTATGCCTGGAGCAGTTTCTAACTGTCTGTCAAGTGTCCTCACAGCCCCCTCTCAGGCCTACTGCATCCAGGTATACCTGCATCTTACTCTTACTCTCACTGTTCTCTCTTCAGTCTCAGCTCTTCCTGCTGGAACTAGTGTCCCTTCTCTTGAGGCAGAATGGTCCAATAGATGGGTCACTGGACTGGGACTCAGGAGACCTGGGTTTTATTCCTAGCTTTGCCACTGACCAGCTGAGTGCCCAAGGGCAAGTCACTTTACCTTATTTGCTTTAATTTTCTTTACCCCCATTCTTCTGTCTGACCTATTTAGATTGTAAGGGTTTCAGGGCAGGGGTTGTCTCTTACTATGTGCTTGTACAGGACTTGGCACAACGGGGCCCTGATCTCACTTAACAATTCTAGGTGCTACTGTACTATTACTACTAGTAGTCTACCTCTGATTTTAAGCTCTTTTGGACAGGGAACATGATTTTAGGTTTGCAAAGTGCAGAGTAAATTTATTGGTTTTTAACAACAACCCAAATATCTGAAATCAGGTATAAGCACCAGAGCGAGGAAGAACAAGTTCTACTCGATACTTTAATGCCAAGGCTGGTTCATCAGGTTATAACTGGCTCCAGCTGGGAGTCCCACAAGCTATAACATTCTTTACTTGAAGATGAGCAGCAGTCCAAAAGGTGAAACAAATTTTCCTACCCAGGAAAAAAGAAAAACATCAAAACTACCTGCAACCTCTTCTTAAACAGCCCCACCAGCTGGAGTCAGTCAGATGCGAACAATAGCAGCATCCACAGAAAAGCGTTTTTGTAGAGTAACTTTTTCCCCCAGAGAGCCAACCAATCACTGAGACTTAAATCCCATTGTATATTAACACACGAAAAACCCACTGTTCAACACTCTTTTCTAAAATATGCGTTATTAAGTCTGCACAGTGTATTACTGGTGAGAGTGCTAAATTAAATCTCTTGATTCAAAGCATAAACTGATCTCTGCAAAGATCAGGGGGAAAAAAGCCTCCCAAATCCTCACATACTGCATCACTCGATTGGCTAAGTTCATTATGAGGAAGAAGTGTTCCACTTCTTGTAAAACCATCAGGAACTCACCACTGCTGGAAGCAACAAAATTAAAAGGACTGAACAACAAAATCTAATCCAGAATACCAATCCTTTGGAAATCTCTCTCTGAAAGAATTTTGGAGCTGTGAGTATTGGGGAATTGAACTAGTCCCATCATTATGGTGTAAAGAATGTACCATTTTAGTGAATACAGTTTACCTGCATATATATATCTGAATAAACAATTCAACTAAATATCAGTCAAAAAATTCTGTGGTCATTGAATCAGATTCTGATCTCATTTATACCAGTGTAAATCCTGAATAACTCCAATGAACTCAAGAGAGTTACTCCAGATTTACACTGGTGCAAGTAGGATCAGAATCTGGTCCATTAGTTTTTAAGTTTCAATGTTCGGCTATTCTTCCTTTGCTGTTTGAGACTTTTGGGGGGAGAGGGAGGGGTGTCACGTACTTTATTGTGACTATTCATGTGAAAAAGGGCTGCAAAGCCAGATCCTTTAATAGAAAACCAAGAATAATTGGAGCCACAAACATACATCCCAGACAACTTACTCAGAGGAAGTGTTCAACCCTCATCAAAGTAAAATAACAAAGGCATTTTTAAAAATGCGTACTAGATTTCTCCCATGCCACAGCTGTGCCCACACCCCAGGCTACACCATGTAAAAAATGATCCTGTTGAATTCTACTGGCTGGTCCGAACATTCAGTGCATGGCCCTAGAGCCACAAATTCCCATTTAGACGGAGGTATGTAGGATGTCCCAAGGCATTAAAGGGATTAAAACAGGCTCCTGTCTAAAATGTTGACAGTGCATGATGTTATGTCCTTGTTAAGGAGACAAGGAGCCCTTCTTCTCCCTCCCTTTATCCCCCTCTCGCAAATGTCTTCTAAGAAACTAGAAAAGCCACATTCAAAAACGTACACCTGTAGTGGTATGCAGGCATGGGGTTGGAATGTTTGAGAAAGGCAAAGAGCTTTTCTCTCATGTTCAGAGACAGCCTCAAAGGAGACAAGGCTCAACATTCCAATCCTCCCTCCCCCCACTCTGATACATACACTCCTATGTGATAAAGAAAATAGATAAGACTATTTAAGAATAATGACCCTAAAGATATAAAGTAAACAAACACTAATAAAGCCAGCAGGTTATTTTCTTAATGGAAAGCCACCCTAGATCAGCATAGCTCTCATGCTGGTGATTCATATTGTTATATAACACTCGTGTTTCAAGACAAAGGTTCCATACAAGGCTTGTATTAAGAAACAGTTTATCCTCCACAGCAGCCTTTATTATTTCTGAAATACACCAGGGTGAATAAAAGAGCGAATAAACTAGGTTCCCTATTACCTGTCAGAATGCCATGATTAAACATCTGACTTACAGTTTGCCTTATTTAGGAAAGCAAACACCAGCAGCTTTCCAGATTTCTGTACCTGGAGTCATTTTGTGGCATCAGAGCTGACCCAGCAGCACAGCTCATGTTGTATAAACCTAGAAACCACACAGAGCATAAACCTGCAGACTAATATTTACTCCTACTATAATTGGTTAGACTTAGAAGCTCAGTGACATAAGGGTTAATTTCCCTTAATGGGGATCACTTGAGGCTACAGATCATGGGGGCTGAGGAATCTCTTTTTGTTTGTTCTTGATGGTAAAAGACTTATTCCAGATGGCTACAAACTTTTAAGTTAAAAAGCAACAATACAGTCTTAAATTACAGGCTAGTCTAGCAAACTTTATGCAGCTGGCAACCTTCTCTGATTATTATACACTATTCCATACAAAACCGATGTTAATCGAAAGCAAAAATTGCACAGATAATAAGCACTGAGAAGTCTGGAAATACCAAAGTTAAGGTAAGCACCTTCCCACTCTCTCCCATGCTGCTGCTCACACGTGAGAAGCACTCCCCATAAATATTTGCAATCCCACAGAAATTAATGGGATTACTGACATACTTAGAGTTAACCAAGCCACGGGTCACTTTCAAATCAGTTTATATTTTTCCAAAGGCTTGTTCATGCCATGCTATGTATATAATTAAATGAACTGTTCAGATTTTAGAAAATTATTATTTCATTCTTCACTGGCAGAAAACATGAAAGTAAAAGAAAAATATATACCCTGACCAAGTTGTTTTAAAATGTGATATCAGTAAGCAGCTGCACATTTCACTTATTGAGGGCCAACTCCTGAAAATCCCATTGAGTAAAAGCTGAGTTAAGATTCCAGGATTAGCCCAACTCATTATTAGCCTATACGGCATAGCATGCCTATGCTTTCAAGCTGCATGAAAGCTTACTCCAGCGAGGCACAAAAGCTACAAACAGGGCCATAGTTTTATGTTACAGGTTCATAAAAGATTTCCAAACACATGCATCTCCATACCCACAAAAAAAGTTTAACTTGCCACATAGTTTTGTTCCTGAAAAATACAGACCATTTGCCAGGTTCAATACAATCAAGGCAATGGTCAAAGATAATCAAGATAAATATTATTTGAATCAATATTAAGTTACAGTAATTATTAGCACCTCCACAAAACTGGGAAAAAAGCATTTCCATTCTTTGATCTGTAAAGATGATCACATTTTAATTCACTCATGAATTGTCTATTTTGCTCTGAAAACAGAGAGCCTGATCCTCAGCTGGCATAAGTCAGAATCACTTTTCTGAAGTCAAAGAAGATATGTCAATTCACACCAGCTGAGAATCTGGGCTGGAGTTCACATTTTTTCCTCATCTTGTACCTCTTCTTAAAAAAATTTAATTAGTGCATGCAGATCATCCTGAGACAATTAATGAGATCCTGATTCTTAGGGAAACAGCTCTGCCAAACTACTCACCTCTTGTCATCTGCTGCGTCATTCACTATAGCCAAATTTATGAGTCCACAAAGGATTCAGTCATGTCATTTAATTACTCTCTAAAATGTGTGATGAATAATGTCACAGCTCCATCACTGCATATGGCTGGGCCCTGTAGCTGTAAAAAAGCTCGGAACGTTGTTGAGCATTTAATTCTGTCAGACAACGATATTAACCTGCTGTGGTAGAAACCAGCACCATCTGATACATGCAACAATGATGGCAGTGGCTTTGAAAGATACAACTCCTTCCGATCAAAAGAAGATGGCAGAAGTGGCTCTGATGGAGAGCAGAAATGTGAGGTAGAGCTGCTTGGGTACGGGGGGAAAATTAACACTTTTTAAATTAAAATTGTAAAAAAAAAAAGTCAGTGAGAATGTCTGCAATATTTGTCACATCTGTGCTGTAAGGTAGAGCAAGTTAATCTTGCTCCCTCACATATGTATATACACATGTATACACACATTACATACTTATACATACATACACGTAAGCCAAGGCCTGAATAAATTGGGACATGTGACTTCACACCAGGGGAAACCCTCCACAAAGGAAACACACCCCAAACTATGTTAAAATGGGAAAGATATGGGGTGGAGTGGGAGGGGGACAAAAGATTTAAAGTTGCAAAGTGCACCTTTGGTTAAACAGGTGCTGCACTGAGATAAACGACCAAAAAGGAAACAACTGGACTCTAGATCTAAAGCACTGTACAAGTTGGATTCAGTTTACAATGACTCTTTTAGACGTGAAATATTTCATTCATATTTCACACAATAGCTACGTGAGTAATGAACAGATGGTTTTGCAATTTGCACCACTTAGTGAAGCCTGAAATGATGTACTGACAGGTAGGAGAAGAAATTTGAAGCAGGCGTTGCTAGATATGGTAGCATACAGAACATCAAAATCCAAGGTACAAAAATATTTAAAAAAAGATATTTGCTCTTAGATATGAACTTCTGAGGTGTTAGTAGTTGGAACCATATCTTCTTTTATCCAGAGTGTGGAAAAATGATAGGCAAAAGGCATTTTAGGTGAATTATGTATGAAATGCATGTTGGCCTGCATGTTCTCCTCCGCTAGTGCAAGACAGACAAGGGTGATCCACGTATGTGTGACCTCCAAGCTTGACTATTGTAATGCACTATAGATCGGACTGAAAGCTAGAGGTCTGCACAAACTCCAGCTAGTACAACATGCAGTTGCCCACATATTAGTGAACACAGGCAATTTCAAACACATCATACCAATGTTCCTATCACTATAATGGCCCCCCACAGAATGCCAGCTCAAATTCAAGGTCCTGATCTTCACAGCCAACCAAACTAGTATTTGGCAGTCTTCCCAATGGGATGCTGCAATACTTCATTCCTGCCAACATGTGACACTGTGTAATACTATAAATCAGCTTTGCCCTCATTGCCTTTGATTGGATATGTGTGGTTATGTTCACAGGTAAGCACTACTGGCTTCTCTTGAAGCAAATCAAGAAAACTTAAACAAACAAACAACACTCCACTAGGGTAAGAAGGCCCAGGTCTCTCCTTTTGGTAATGTAAAGGGGCAGCACCCATTTTTTCATGTTCTCTGTGTATATATATCTTCCTACTGTATTTTACACTGTATGCATCCGATGATGCATTCCACTGTATGCACGAAAGCTTATGCCCAAATAAATTTGTTAGTCTCTAATGTGCCACAAGTACTCCTGTTCTTTTTGCTGATACAGACTAACACAGCTACCACTCTGAAACCTTTTTCGTTTGGTTTTTCATTCTCTCTCTTTCCCTGTGGAGTGGCGCATCAGGCAAGGTTTAAGAAAGGGTTTTTAAATTAAGATACCAATTGTTATTAGCCCTTTAATAGCTTTCCCCCTTTGGGCTCTCTTTCATCATCAGTGGTAGATAGCTCTGCCACAGTGATCACACAAGGACAGGTAAAATTCAGATGTCCAATAGAGAGGATCTTTAACTAAATGTTGAACAAGATTATACTGTAAACCTTCAGGCAACTTTAGAGTGGTTGCTTAAATCAGTGCAAGAGACTATCAGCTCTATTGGACGCAGCGTGCTTAGTGCAGGTTTCATTGATATTGCATGTGAAATTTTAACTATACAGATCAGCTCCTAGAATGTATTTGGCCAGCTGTACTCAAATTAACAAATCTAGATGTTTATAGAACATAAATTTAACATCTCTTTCTATTTAGCCTTTTTCTCACGGACAGAACCAATGAAAACTTCTAGTGGAAAGGGCAACAGTAGTTGCAAAGAAGTTGTACCATGTCTGATGGACTATTTCTTTTCCATGATGCCCATTGAACTTTACTTTGGAAAAGTTAAATATGAGGAATGAATGGAATCTACAGAGATTCGAGCTCTGAACATGTGAATCATCCTTTTATTGAGACACAAAGGACAATTCTATCCAAAGCCATATTTGTTTTGAATTTGGGGGATTGGGATAGGGGTTTTTTTTTGGGGGGGGGGTTACCTACCCCATAAAACACAGCCATGCAACAATAATAGTTTTTTGTTCTTCAAATCAGGATTCACATCAAAATTGTATGTTTTGTAGTGGTTTTCATGCAAAGAATCACACATTTTAGATTTATACAAATAATAATTCTTTGTACTTGTATAGCTCCTCCTATCCAAGAATCTCAAAATGCTTTACAGTCATTAAGTAATCCTTAAAACACTGCTGTGAAATAGGTAAGGAATATATAGGGAACATTTCACCCCTCATCATACTGTATCCACCTGGGTTTAAGAGTGAACAAAGGTATACATAGTTCAGGACAGGAAGTGAAAAATAGATGGTCCAATTGACACTATAGGAGGCCTCTTCTTAAGTACTTTTTCCATACTGCCCCTTCTGCATGGAAACATTTAAATCAATTAATTTTCCAGGCAACCTGCTTCTCATTCTAATCCCTCCTTCAAGTTCTCTTGTGCAAAGTCTGTCAATGCCACTGTTGTCAACTCTTGCAATGTTACCAGGAGTCTCGCAATATTTGGTGATGCTCTTGGTCCTCCAAGCTCCTTGTGTCATGTGAGACTCTCAGCTCAAAACAGTACGTTTCTAGTCCTTGTGGTTGCAGAGAAAAGCTTGAAAATATTATCCGAGTGTCCAGTACAGACTGAAAAGCTATAAGGCAAATAAAAAGAACCCAGAATGTATCGTCTTTTTACATCTAATGATTTTTGTGGCGTGGCTCATGAGTTAAAGACTTGTATGGGCACCAGTGCAATGCTAATCAACCATGGTAAACTCCTCACTCACTTACAAATAAAACATTTGAATAGTAAAAGTAACAAAAAAAACAGCAGAATAAGTAACTTTTACCTCACATTCTATTCTTATGATTATTTATTATTTGTATTATAGTAATCAAGGATCAGGGTTCTAATATGGGATTGCTGTACAGATAAACAATAAAAAGACAACCCCTGCCCCAGACAGAGCTCACTATCTCTAAGCAAGAAGCTGCACCCCAAGGGGTGGTATTCCCCTTCGCTTTACACACCCCTAGGGTCTTTTCCCACATCATTCACCCACCATGATCCTTTTGTCATATATTTTGACAAATATAAATGAGCAGTAACTGTATTGAATCAATGGATCTATGCCAGCATAAAGCCTGTTTAAGTGAGGTGAGAATCAGACCTGTTGCCTGTAAAGCACCATACTCACCTATGGTGCCATCTACGTGATAATAAATGACTTAGGTGAACAGAATGTAATTACCTAAGTTGCAGTTTGGCCAGGATATTAAGCTTAACACACCTTTTCTTACTAAGCCTGCTATGGGACCTTTATTTACTCTAATTAGTCAAGATCTTGGTTTGATTCACAAGTTCAGTACTGACTTACAGGGGAGATTGCCATCTACTGAATGATCACTTCTATTTGCAAAAACAGAGTTCAAAAATTGAGGGGAAGCGTCACACACTCAGTGATCCACAAGTTAACCATACCAGCAACACTCTTAAGTATTCCACTCTCCCCTTCTCCCCCACCCCAGCAAGCTACTTTCCCTTAGTCAATAAACTGATTTTCTAGT
Source organism: Malaclemys terrapin pileata (assembly GCF_027887155.1). Lineage (NCBI taxonomy): Eukaryota > Metazoa > Chordata > Testudines > Emydidae > Malaclemys > Malaclemys terrapin. The sequence goes on from NC_071509.1 coordinate 24,515,599, forward strand.
GGGGAATTCTCCATTCAGTATGTACTTTTACACCACCTGACCCCTGTAATCCTTTTGCTCTGAAGGTGACAGATTGCTGTGTCTGCTTTTTTACCATACTGAAGCAGCATAGGGAAATCTAAGTGAACTACCCAGAAAAAGAAACTGAAAAGGGTAGTGAAAATACCCAAAGGAAGGGAGGCTTTTGCACAATCACCAGAACATTCTATTTTCTTTAAAGAGTTCATCAAACCATGTATGTGAAACAGCCAGTGGAAAAGACCAGAGAAGAAGAAGTAAAAAACATTATGAATAAACCAGCATTGCTATGAAGGGCTAGTCCCCACTGAAGGTGCAGAGGGGGTTGCTAACTGTAACAGTTGCTAACTGAAAAGCCTGATAGCCAGTGCACTTCAGCGATGTGGTCCAGTGTGTGCAGATGGTTAGATAGCCAGCAGGTCAATCTGTATCAGAAGCAGTTCCAGGCAATGGTGGGTGTTCTCACAGCAGTCAGTAGCCAGGAGATCCAGTCCAAGGAGCCAGCCAGCAGGTTAGGAAGGCAAGTGCTGGCAAGGCAACGGGTGACAAGGTAAGGTTACACAAGGTAGTGAGTCTAGGCAGCAACCAGAAGACAATGGCCTGTTGCTTCAGACAGCTTCCCAGGGGTTCTATAGTGCTGTGTGTCCAGCCAGTCTGGGGCATGGCTGCTGTGGGACCACAGGCCCTAAGCACTTGGGCTGTTGGTCGGGGGGGGGGGGGGGGGGGAGTGTCAGCATATTGTGGTGGTGTAGACGCTAGGGGCACTGTCTAAGGACCCAGCGGACTGGGGTTCTGACACTAACATTAAGGTATAGATTAATAATGCTTACCATTTACATATCTTCCGTTAAGAGTCCTGATCATGCAGGTGCTAAGTGCCCTGAGATCCCATTAGCATCAGTTGGAGCAGAGGATGCTCAGTACCTTACAGGATCAAGCCCTAATTGATGAAGCCTCACAACACCTTAGTGAGGCCTGTATTACCATCCCAATTTAACCACAGTGAAACCAAGGGAAAAAGGACCAAATTTTCAAAAGTGATGAGCTCCCACTGAGTTTCCTGGGAGTCCCTGTGTGCCCAGCACCTTTGAAGATCATGCACAGAGATATAAGGCCAAAACTTTCAATCCTGATGTGCCTCCATTTATATTGGATGCTCACCGTAAATTACAAGGAGTTGTGCGTATACCTCTGAAAATCAGGTCACTTATTTAAGCATCTGACTGTGGACACAGGCACCCTGGATTGAAAATTTTGGTCTAAGTGACCTCTCCAAAGTCAGAGAGTGAGCCAATGTCAGGACTGGGATTAGAATGTAGGTCTTCTTACTCCTAGCTCTACAAGCTCATCCTCCTGCTCTCACTATGGAAAAGGAACCAAAGAGAAAGGATAATGATTTTATACCCGTATCTCTCATTCAGTTTATCCAATTCTGCCATGAAGGAACTAAACTTTTCCATTTTCCTTCTCCCAAGAACTGTTACAAGCATTACCATATAATTTCAGCTGGCTGCACCTGTTCTTGACAATGTCACTCTCCAACTGTGTGAAGATTTGGAAATGGCTATTAAGCACTCAAAGAATAAAAACCACCTTGAATCTGAATGGATTGAACCACACTCTAAGGAACAGAAACAGGTGGCAAAGACACACTGTGCTGAGGAATCCTATCGGCTCCACCAGGAATGTGATCAGACTCCGCTGGTGGCACTGAGGCTTTTACTAACTGACTGCCATTTCAGGCTATCAGTTCAAATTGATTTTCCTTACATATTAAGAGATGTCGTTTGGTTTGCTTCTAGCAGGCTGTTGACTGTGGCCACCCTCACAAGCCCTTGTGCTGAGAGATTCAGCATGCTTAACAATGATTACTTCAGCTCCTTCAAATCTTTTCTTGTCTTACAAATTTTATGGCAGGATCCCTCCCCAACCCTTATTTAATGCAGAAATGTCTAGACTAAAAGCCTGTCCTTGCCCTACCACTATATTTTCATATAGAGGGGAAAGAAATCAAGTTCCCAAGCAGCTCATCATCTAAATACCAAAAAAATTTATTGAAATAAGTTCTCTCCTGCATGGCTTCATAGTTATCACATTATCTCACCTCATCGAGAGTCTCAAAGGCAGAGAATCCTATGAAAGGTAAGGGCTAGAGCTCAGTTCCTTTGGTTGCAAATTGCTTCCTTTTGTCTAACTGAGTAGATTCTTGTATCGGGGTAGCCGTGTTAGTCTGTATCCACAAAAACAACAAGGAGTTCTGTGGCACCTTAAAGACTAACAGATTTATTTGGGCATAAGCTTTCGTGGGTAAAAAAAAACTTAGGTTATGCCCAAATAAATCTGTTAGTCTTTAAAGTGCCACCAGACTCCTTGTTGTTTTTGAGTAGATTCTTGTCTACTAGTACCAGCTCAGGGTGATCCCATCAGCATCTGTACTTACTGATCTCATCAGCAACTGGTAGTAATAAAGGATTAACTGTGTTGGAGTGTGGTAAATACTTTGAGTCCTGCAGTAGTTAGACACAAAGGGCCAAAAGTTGTTTAGTCACACTAGTGAAATCGAAAGCAAAATCTGGCCCAAAAGAATCTGATTTGGTTCTAATTCACAGTATTCTAAGTCATGAGCAATCAATGGACATAACATCGGTGTAAACAAAAACAAAAATCAGGCAGAGAGAGTCTGGCAAGGTATTTGGACAAAGCTGTTTCTTGGATCTCTAGGAAGTGTGTCCTGGGTGTATTATGAGTGCACTAGACTTAAGCTTTGGCCTGCTTTTGCCATCCAATATCCCTGTTCAAAAGTGGATGTGATGGACAAAATTTTCAAAACTGGGTACATAAACTAAGCCCATATTTAGGCACCTACATCAGTGTGGCCTGATTTTCATGGGTGCTGGACACTCACTGGCTTTTACTCTGAGCCACAGATGGTCACGATTTCTGAAAAATCAGGCCACTTAGCATACATGTACACTGCAAACAAAAACCCACAGCATTAAGTCGCAGAGCCCAGGTCTACAGACCCGGGCTTGCAGGGCTCACACTAAGGCACTAAAAATAGCAGTGTAGATGTTTCTGCTTGGGCTGGAGCTTGGGCTCTGAGACCAACCCTCCTCATCAAGTTTCAAATCCCAAACTCCAGCCCAAGTGGCAATCTACACTGCTATGTTTAGTGTGCCGTAGCACGAGCCCTGTGAGCCCAACTGTGTAGGCTCAGGCTCTGAGACTCACTGCCAGGGGTATGGTTTGTTGTTTTTGTTTGTTTGTTTGCAGTGTACACAGATGTAGGCTACGAGTTGTAACACTTTGAGCTATGTAAATAAATTAGACTAGGAGACAGTATCCTGGGTCCACTTATTTTCTCTTGGAATAGGGAAATAGCTTCTACTGATGAAGGCCAATTCTTTCTGAGCACTTTGAAGCTGAAGTTCACCACACCCTCAGCTTGTCTCATATTTGCACTTCTTATGTTCTACAATAATTATGTTCAAGAAACCCCATCAGGTTTGGATTAGATTAGATTCTGCTACACACTTTCTTTCTTATTTAGTACTAAGAGGAGGTCTGAAGTTACAGACCTTGTTTTTAGATTGGAATTTATCCATAGGTGACTACCAGTCCAAATTTTAGAAAATGTCCAGATTTAGAGGGTTTCCATTTTTTTGTTAATGGCAAAGATTTGGGCTATAAATATGTGCATGCTGCAGAGCCACCCGCATTTCCTCTCATTCATAGCAGCAGGCTGCATGATTTGGAGCTGAAGATTAGGTTAGAGGGAGGCTGTGCCACTTTTCTGCTCAGCTACTGCAAAATGTTAGTAAATAACTGCTTTCTTGGCTATCTAAACTGTCATGTTATAAAAGGGTGTGGGGGGAGAAGTGTGGTGGTGAGGGAAATGGTCTAATCTCATTTGTTATGAATGGTTCACCTCTGCCAAAGGCAATCATCATTGAGAAAGCATGAATCCTTAAACACAGTGAAAATTGGAAAGACTGGATGCCCTCAGGGAACTGATAATGGGATACAGAGCTTCTCACCTCTGGGTCACTGGCTCAGATCTCACTCAGCTCAGCAATGATCAGAATATTGAGTCTGATCCTCAGCTGGTGTAAACTGAATTTACACCTTCTGAAGATCTGGCTCGTTATCATCTAATGGCTATTGGGTGACCTCTGAGAAATACATTGACTATCTCAGTCCAGTTCCACTCAGAGAAGAGGCATTAACTTTTGCAGTCATAAAGATGGTTTCTAAACATCACGTCAACAGAGTATGGGGGATGATTGGAACAGCAGCAGCTGTTCCAGTCCAAAAACAAATCTCTGCATTCTCCAATGCTGTCACTGCATTACTGTGCCAAGTATTAACTATACTTTAAAATGCATGGGGAAAAAGATGAAGGGTAATAAAATATTAGGGGATTGATCTGTTAGTTTGTAGAAGGCACTTAGATACTTTAGTTATGGACTTCCTATAAAAATCTAGGTAGATTAGGAAGAAGTGAACAGGCATAAAGGAGTTGAAAGACCACACTTCTCCTAGTTGCATCAAGCAACCAACGTTATTGATCAAGGGGCCCCAGGCCTAAGACCACACTACAAAAAGTCATTTGAAATGCAATAAAAACATTGAAATAGAAGACCACATTCTAAAATTGCAGGAAGTAGGTCTAAAACCAGTCAAGTAGGGCTAGAAAAGGGACGGGAAGGGGAAAAGTCAAGTTTAGAAAATAAATACTGGTGCAACAGTGGTCAAAGTAAAAGTCACCATTGGATTAATAAGATGTCTTGAGGTATTTTTTTTTAGCAATGGGGAAAAATAGAATGAGGCTGACTTCAGAGATGAATGAGTTTGACACCCTGGCTTCCACAATAGCAAAGGGGACAGTCACATAGGGCCTGATTTAGTCCTCAGTGAAGTCATTCTATTGACCGTAGTGGACACTACAGAGGCCCACAGTGACTTAAGACCTGTCCCAGCTCCCACAGATGAAGTCAAACAGAGTGGCTCCACTGGCTGTAATGGGAGTTGGATTGGGCCTTTTAGATGCAATGAAGTGACATCAGTGGAACTACCTCACTGATGGGAGGCTCAAGGAGAAAGTCTTTAATACATCTCAAACCTTGTTGCACATGAAAATCACTAGTGGCAAAGGATCAAGAACACCTCTGAGCACTGACCTATTTTGATGTTGGTCCATCCAATTTAGAGATTACATACACCGCCAGCTTGTAGCTAAAGACATTCTAAATTTTTTCTCCCTGATCCTTCTTTAATAATGAAGACATATCTAGAAAAGGGAAAGAACTTTATCATAAAAATCAAAGAAATGTAGGGCTGGAAGGGACATCACGTCAAGCCCCCTGCGCTGAGGCAGGACCAAGTAACCTAGATCATCCTTGACAGATGTTTGTCCAACCTGTTCTTAAAACCCTCCAAATGATAGGGATTCTACAGTCTCCCTTAGAAACTTGTTCCAGAGCTTAACGACCCTTAGAGTTAGAAAGTTTTTCTTAATATCTAATATAAATCTTCCTTGCTGCAGATTAATCCTATTATTTCTTGTCCTACCTTCAGTGGACATGGAGAACAATTGATCACCGTTCTCTTCATAACAACCCTTAACCTATTGGAAGGCTGTTATCAGGTCCCCCCTCAGTCTTCTCTTCTCAAGACTAAACATGCTCAGTTTTTTTAACCTTTCCTCATAGGTCAGGTTTTCTAAACATTTTTCATTTTTGTTGCTCTCCTTTGAACTCACTCCAATTTGTCCACATCTTTCCTAAAGTGTGATGCCCAGGATTGGACCCAGTACTTCAGCTGAGGCCTCATCAGTGCCTAGTGGAGTGGGACAATAACCTCCCTTGTCTTACATACGACCATCTGGTTAATACATCCTAGAGTGATATTGGCCTTTTTTGCAACTGTATCACATTGCTGACTCATATTCAATTTGTGGTCCACTATAACTGCCAGATCCTTTTCAGTAGTAGTACCACCCAGCCTGTTCCCCATTTTATAATTGTGCACTTGATTTTTCCTTCCTAAGTGAAGTACTTTGCACTTATGTTTATTGAATTTCATCTTACCACTTTCTGACCAGTTCTCTAATTTGTCAAGGTTGTTTTGATTTTTAATCCTGTCCTCCAAAGTGCTTGCAACCCGCTCCCAGCTTGGTGTCATCTGCAGATACTCTAAACACAATCGCCACTCCATTAGCCAAGTCATTCATGAAAATATTGAACAGTCCTGGACCCCTAAGTGGCCCCTACGGGACTCCACTAAATAGGTCCTCCCAGTTTGACAGAACCATTGATACCTTTTTTATGAGTATGGTCTTTCAACCAGTTATACACTCACCTTATAGTAATTTCATCTAGACCACAGGTCCCTAGTTTGCTTATGAGAATGTTAGGTGGAACTGTGTCAAAAGCCTTACTAATATCAAGCTATATCACGTCTACTGCTTCCCCCATCCACCAGGTCAGTAACCCTGTCAAAGGAAATAGGGTTTGTTAGCATGATTTGTTCTTGACAAATCCATGCTGCTTATTTATTATAAACCTATTATCCTCTAAGTATTTACAAACTGATTGCTTAAAAATTTGTTCCATTATCTTTCCAGGTATCAAAGTTAGGTTCACCTGTCTATAATTCCCTAGGTCCTCTTTGTTCCCCTTTTTAAAGATACGTACGTTTGCCCTTCTCTAGTCCTCTGAGACATCACCATCCTCTATGAGTTCTTAAAGATAATTGTTAATGGTTCCGCGATTGCATCAGCTAGTTCCTTAAGTACCCTAGGATGAATTTGATTAGGCCTGCTGACTTGAATACATCTAACTTATCTGAATATTCTTTAACTTGTTCTTTCCCATTTTGGCTTGTATTCCTTCCCCTTTGTTGTGTTGAGTATCTGGTCACCATTAATCTTTTTAGTGACGACTAAGGCAAAATAGGCATTACGTTCCTTGCTAGGTGTAACTCCATTTTGTGTAGTAGCCTTTCTGATTTTGTCCCTGTAGGATTGTGCTATTCTTTTGTACTCCTCTTCAATAATTTGCACTGCTTAATGTGTCAGTTCATAGTCCTGGGACCGTTGAGTTTGCTGCATCAGCTATGAACGTAAAAAAAAAAAATTGCTTGAGCCCTGCCACCTAAACGCTTAAGCTATCGCACCTCTTTCATTACAAATTAAGCACTGGTAATTTGCCCATGTTTCCACTTTTTGTAGGATTCCAACTTTGCTTACGTGACACGTCAGAATCCATTAAATGAATTGTTGTAATTCTCACTGGCACCAGAAATCAAACTACAGTTTGCCAAGGAAATCAATAATGATATCAGCTTCAGATTTACAAGTGGAGAGGCTGTCTCTGTCTCTCTCTATATCCTCTTCTCCAAACCATCTAATCCTATTAATTAGTGCACAACTATTCTGCTGCCTTTAGAAATTTGCACTTTGAAGTCACACTCCAGTTATGCAATAAACTACAGGAAGCTATGCGTAGGGATATTATGTGAGCCACAATAGGTGGTATGTTTTTGGGTGATTGTACAGCATGGATCAGGCAACATTATAAGACATAAAATTATAGTCTCAGTGACATTAACCACTTAACAAGTACAATAATCCCCTGAGATACTCTGCTGGAATGTCTTGTTGCTATAAAATGGAATTTTTAAATAAAAGGGATAGAGCCAGTTCTGTGTTCCAACTAGGTGCACAGACATGGGTGTGGCCTCATAAGATGCTAATGGCACTTTCTGATTGGATGTCTGATTTTTCAATGAATTTGCTAATTAAGCAATACGACAAAACATGTCATTTGTTTCTGGTCTATGACAGCACAATGTGCCCCAAGGAGTGTTCTGAGAAAAAAAGGCCAAGTTCAACAACAGTCACCCTGAATACTTGTACTGCTTGAACTTTGTGCTATTTATACCTTGAGATGTCCAAGACCTATGATATAGCTTCTGGGGAAACATATTAGAGCAGAACAACAAACAAGTGCGTTTTTAACTGCTTCCTTTCAAACAGTTTTTGGTTTAGAGGACTCTTATACATGCTAATTCTGCTGCCCCACTCCTTCTATAACCTCCCCCAAAGAAGAAAGGTTTTCCCAGTCAAATTGTTTCTTTTGTGGGAGATTTTTTTGTTTTGTTTTGTGGCCTGCTTTTGCATGAAGGACATAACAGGGAAACTTCTTTTACATCTGAAACTCATGGGTCAAAATCTGTTTTGAGTGAGATCTGTACAGACTCTTAGGAGAGAAGGAAGTTTACCCAAAAATAACTGGCAAAATTTGGCCTCACATCTTTAGAGATTACTTAGAAGGGCTCTCACAAGAGCAATGTGTTATAACATGAACCAGGTCAAGCCTCTCAGAAAATCAAGTGGGGTGATATTGAGAAGTAAATAAAACTTCTGGCAATGTTTTTTGCTAACCATAATGCTTTTATAACTGAGAACAATAAGGATGATCATAATAAGAATTAGGTCTGTCAAGCAATTAAAAAAATTAATCGCGATTAATCACGCTGTTAAGCAATAATAAAATCCAAAATATTTAAATAAATTGTATTTTTTTACATTTTCAAATATATTGATTTCAATTACAACAAGAAAACAAAGTGTACTGTGCTCACTTTATATTTATTTTTCATTATAAATATTTGCATTGTAAAAAACAAAAGAAATACTATTTTTCAATTCACCTAATAGGATTGCAATCTCTTTATCATGAAAGTTGAACTTACAAATGTATAACTATGTACAAAAAAATAATTGCATTCATAAATAAAACAATGTGAAACTTTAGCGCCTACAAGTCCACTCAGTCCTACTTCAGCCTATCGCTCAGACAAACAAGTTTGGTTACAATTTCCAGAAGATAATGCTGCCTGCTTCTTGTTTACAATGTCAGCTGAAAGTGAAAATGAGCATGCGTATGGCACTGTTGTAGCTGGTGTTGTAAGATACTTATGTGCCAGATGCCCTAAAGATTCATATGTCCCTTCATGCTTCAACCACCATTCCAGAGGACATGCGCCCATGCTGATGATGGGTTCTGCTCGATAACGATCCAAAGCACAGTGAACTGACGCATGTTCATTTTCATCATCTGAGTCAGATGCCACCAGCAGAAGGTTGACTTTCTTTGTTGGTGGTTCAGTTTCTGTAGTTTCCGCATCTGAGTTTTGCTGTTTTAAGACTTCTGAAAGCAATCTCCACAACTCATCCCTCTCAGATTTTGGACAGTACTTCAGATTCTTAAACTTTGGGTCGAGTGCTGTAGCTATTTTTAGAACTCTCACATTGGTACCTTCTTTGTTTTTTGTCAAATCTGCTGTGAAAGTGTTCTTAAAATGAACATGTGCTGGGTGATCATCTGAGACTGCTGTAACATGAAATATATGTCAGAATGCATGGAAAACAGAACAGGAGACATACAATTCTCCCTCAAGGAGTTCAGTCACAAATTTAATTAATGCATTTTGTTTAACGACCATCATCAGCATGGAAGCATGTCCTCTGGAATGGTGGCCGATGCATGAAGGGGCATACGAATGTTTAGCATATCTGGCACATAAATTCCTTGCAACACTGGCTACAAAAGTGTCATGCCTGTTCTCACTTTCAGAGGACATTGTAAATAAAAGCAGGCAGCAGTGTCTCCCGTAAATGTAAACAAACTTGTTTGTATTAGTGATTGGCTGAACAAGAAGTAGGACTGAGTAGACTTGTAGTCTCTAAAGTTCTACATTGTTTTGTTTTTGAGTGCAGTTACATAACAAAAAAAGCTACATTTATATGTTACACTTTCACGATAAAGAGATTACACTACAGTACTTGTATGAGGAATTAAAAAATACTATTTCTTTTGTTTATCATTTTCACAGTGCAAATATTTGTAATAAAAATAATAATATAAAGTGATCACTGTACACTTTGTATTCTGTGTTGTAATAGAAATCAATATATCTGAAAATGTAGAAAAACATCCAAAATATTTAATAAAGTTCAATAGGTATTCTATTGTTTAACAGTGCGAGCATTCACGATTAATATTTTTAATCATGATTCATTTTGAGTTAATCACGTGAGTTAACTGCGATTAATCGATAGCCCTAATAAGAACATAATACATACAAACAACAAATAATTTGATCTTCTTTATAGTCTTCAATCCAAGAATCTTAGAGTGCTTTCCAAATTTTTACTAATTAAACTCCAAAATATTCCTGTAAGGCAGGTAAGAGACAGAGAGTGAACACCTCACTTGGGGAAAAAAGAAGCTGTTTGCCTATCAACAAAGGCCTAAACTGTCAACATTTCTAGGGATTTTGAATACCTCTGTTACTGAGTGCTTTATTTGTAACACCTTAATAGGACCTGATTTTCAGAAACTGCTCAGGATCTTCCCTTAAAATCAGTTGCTTTTAAGATGTCACAAGTTGGACATCGAAAAACGGAGACACCTAAAATCACTGGTGACTTGTGTAGGCCAAGGACTTCATCTATCTAGGCTCTTGTGCCCATGTAAGTGGTATCTGAGCAACTTATACTACACCATAATTCAAAAAACAGTTCAAGAGAAAGTTAAGAACATAACATAAGAACATAAGAAAGGCTGTACCAGGTCAGACCAAAGGTCCATCTAGCCCAGTATCCTGTCTACCGACAGTGGCCAATGCCAGGTGCCCCAGAGGAAGTGAACCTAACAGGCAATAATCAAGTGATCTCTCTCCTGCCATCCATTTCCACCCTCTGACAGAGAGAGGCTAGGGACACCATTCCTTACCCGTCCTGGCTAATAGCCATTAATGGACTTAACCACCATGAATTTATCCAGTTCTCTTTTAAACTCTGTTATAGTCTTAGCCTTCACAACCTCCTCAGGTAAGGAGTTCCACAAGTTGACTGTGCACTGCGTGAAGAACTTCCTTTTATTTGTTTTAAACCTGCTGCCTATTAATTTCATTTGATGACCCCTAGTTCTTGTATTATGGGAATAAGTAAATAACTTTTCCTTATCCACTTTCTCCACATCACTCATGATTTTATATACCTCTATCATATCCCCCCTTAGTCTCCTCTTTTCCAAGTTGGCAATTTTCCAAAGAGACATTATTAAGGACACAAGAGCTAATTATCCCACTGCGTAGGAAGGATAGGAAATATGGCAAGACATCACTCTGGCTTAACCAGGAGATCTTCAGTGATCTAAAACTCAAAAAAGAGTCCTAAAAAAATGAAAACTATCAAATTACAAAGAATGACTATAAACAAGCAACACAAGCATGCAGGGACCAAATTAGAAAGGCCACAGCACAAAACACAATTAAATTAGCTAAACATATGAAGGGTAACAAGAAAACATTCTGCAAATACTTTAGAAGCAAGAGGAAGACCAAGGATGGGGTAGGCCTGTTACTCAGTGTGGGGGTAGGGGGGAACAATAACAGAATGTGTAAAAATGGCAGAAGTGCTAAATGACTTTTTTGTTTCAGTTTTCATTAAAAAAATAGTAGCAATTGGATGTCTAATGTGAACGTCAGTGAAAATGAGGTAGGATCTGAGGTTAAGATACAGGAAGAACAAGTTAAAAATTAATTAGACAAGTTAGATTTCTTCAAGTCACCAGGGACTGATGAAATATATCCTAAAATATTCTCAGAGCTGACTGAGGAGATATATGAGCCATTAGCGATTATCTTCAAAAACTCATGGAAGACAGGAGAGATTCCAGAGGGCAAATATAGTGCCAATCTATAAAAAGGGGAATAAGGATAACCTGGGGAATTACATACAAATCAGCTTACACTGAAAGATAATGGAGCAAATAATCAAGTAATCAATTTACAAACCCCTAGAAGATAATAAGGTGATCAGTAACAGTCAACATGGATTTGTCAAGAACAAATCATGTCAAACCATCCTAAAAGCTTTCCTTTGACAGGGTAATAAGCCTTGTGGATAGGGAGGAAGCGGTTGATGTGGTATATCTTGACTTTAATAAGGCTTTTGATACTTGAATGGCTTTTTGATACCTGCTTATGAGAAGATCTTGAATGACCTTTTCATATGCAAACTAGGTAAATAGAACCTAGATGGAGATACTATAAGATGTGAGCATAACTGGTTGAAAGTTCAGTAGTTCACAGTCAAGCTGGAAGAGCATATCATGTGGGGTCCTGCAAGGATCAGTCCTGGGTCCAGCTCTGTTCAATATCTTTGTAAATGATATAGCTAATCATAGTATCATAGAATATCAGAGTTGGAAGGGACCTCGAGAGGTCATCTAGTCCAAGCCCCTGCTCAAAGCAGGACCAATTCCCAGCTAAATCATCCCAGCCAGGGCTTTGTCAAGCCGGGCCTTAAAAACCTCCAAGGAAGGAGACTCCACCACCTCCCTAGGTAACGCATTCCAGTGTTTCACCACCCTCCTAGTGAAATAGTTTTTCCTGATATCCAACCTGGACCTCCCCCACTGCAACTTGAGACCATTGCTCCTTGTTCTGTCGTCTGCCACCACTGAGAACAGCCGAGCTCCATCCTCTTTGGAACCCCCCTTCAGGTAGTTGAAGGCTGCTATCAAATCCCCCCTCATTCTTCTCTTCTGGAGACTAAACAATCCCAGTTCCCTCAGCCTCTCCTCATAAGTCATGTGCTCCAGACCCCTAATCATTTTTGTTGCCCTTCGCTGGACTCTTTCCAATTTTTCCACATCCTTCTTGTAGTGTGGGGACCAAAACTGGACACAGTATTCCAGATGAGGCCTCACCAATGTCGAATAAAGGGGAACGATCACGTTCCTCGATCTGCTGGCAATGCCCCTACTTATACAGCCCAAAATGCCGTTAGCCTTCTTGGCAACAAGAGCACACTGTTGACTCATATCCAACTTCTCATCCACTGTGACCCCTAGGTCCTTTTCTGCAGAACTGCTACCTAGCCATTCGGTCCCTAGTCTGTAGCAGTGCATGGGATTCTTCCGTCCTAAGTGCAGGACTCTGCACTTGTCCTTGTTGAACCTCATCAGGTTTTTTTCGGCCCAATCCTCTAATTTGTCTAGGTCTCTCTGTATCCGATCCCTACCCTCTAGTGTATCTACCACGCCTCCTAGTTTAGTGTCATCTGCAAACTTGCTGAGAGTGCAGTCCACACCATCCTCCAGATCATTAATAAAGATATTAAACATAATGGCATAGAAAGCACACTCATAAAGTTTGCGGACGATACCAAGCTGGGAGGGGAAGCAAGTGCTTTGGAGGATAGGATTAAAATTCAAAATGATCGGGACAAACTAGAGAAATGGTCTGAAGTATATAGGGTGAAATTCAATAAGGACAAATGCAAAGTACTCCTCTCAGGAACAGACAATCAATTGCACACACAGAGAATGGGAAATTACTGCCTAGGAAGGAGTACTGCAGAAAGGGATCTGGGTTCATAGTGGATCACAAGCTAAATATGAGTCCACAGTGTAACACTCTTGAAGAAAAAAAAAAGAAAACAGCATTTTGGGTTGTTATGAGGGGTGCTCCACTCACTGCTAGTCTGGCGCCTCCTCCTGGCCATTCTGGGGATTAGCTCAGGAGGTCAATGCCCCTTCCTACAGTTGCATGCCCTCACTCCATCTCCCTCTCTGGTCTGCAGCCCATCTCTCACTCCAGGAAGCAGAGTCTCCTCTTCATGACTCAGCCCTCCGTCCAGATCACTCATCATTTCTTCCAGGGTATATCAAAGTCTTTCCTTCAGCAGTCCTGGGCAGTTTTCCAATTCTCTGCCTCTGGTGCCACTCCTTCAGTGGCTGGTAGAAGAACCAGGCCCACCCTCCACTCTGGGTTCCAGTCCAGAGACCCTCAACCCAGTAGTTCTGGGCTTTACTCTCCTCACTGCTCCTTCCCTGGACTGCTTCCTACAATTTCTGGTTCCTCCCCTTTCTCTGGGTGTACCAGCTCCAAACCCTCCTCCCAGGGAGGGGCTACTGCCCCAGTCTGTTTCCAGATTCCTGACTTGATAGTCCCCGCCTCTTCCTTCCCAGCTGAGCCTGTTTGCAATCAATCCCTGCTCCCTGGCTCTTTCTCCAGGTGCAGCCTGTGGAGTTAATAAGCCTACCCTAACCTCTTCCAGTCCTTGAGGGCAGAGGGGTGACACCCCATCACAGATGAATTAGATGGAGTGTAGCAAGCAAGAAACAAGAAGTAATTCTTCCACTGTACTCCGCACTGATTAGGCATCAGCTGGAGTATTGTGTCCAGTTCTGGGCACCACATTTCAGGAATCGTGGACCAATTCCAGAGGAGAGCAACAAAGATGATTAAAGTTCTAGAAAACATGACCTATGAGGAAAGATTGGAAAAATTGGGTTTCTTCAGTCTGGAGAAGAGAAGAGGAGGGACATAACAGTTTTCAGGTACATAAAAGGTTGTCACAAGCAGGGCCGGCTCCAGCGTTTTTGCTGCCCCAAGCAGCGGGAAAAAAAAAAAGCCACGATCGCTATCAGCGGCACTTTGGCGGCAGCTCTACCGAGAGGGCCTGAGGGACCTGCTGCCGAAGAGCCGGACGTGCCGCCCCTTTCCGTTGGCCGCCCCAGGCACCTGCTTGCTGCGCTGGTGCCTGGAGCCGGCCCTGGTCACAAGGAGGAGGGAGAAAAATTGTTCTCATTAATCTCTGAGAATAGGACAAGAAGCAATGGGCTTAAATTGGAGCAAGAGAGGTTTAGGTTGGACATTAGGAAAAACTTCCTAACTGTCAGGTAGTTAAGCACTGGAACAAATTGCCAAGGAAGGTTGTGGAATCTCCATCATTGGAGGTTTTTAAAAACAGGCTAGACAAACACGTGTCAGGAAAGGTCTAGTTATTAAGTTGTCCTGCCTTGACTGCAGGGGATTGGACTAGATCAGTGGTTCTCAAACTAGGGCTGCCGCTTGTTAAGGGAAAGCCCCTGGGGGCCGGGCCGGTTTGTTTACCTGCCGCGTCCGCAGGTTCGGCTGATCGCGGCTCCCACTGGCCACGGTTCACCGCTCCAGGCCAATGGGAACTGCAGGAAGGCCGGCCAGCACGTCCCTCGGCCCGAGCCGCTTCCTGCGGCCCCCATTGGCCTGGAGCGGAGAACCGTGGCCAGTGGGAGCCATGATCGGCTGAACCTGCAGACGCGGCAGGTAAACAAACCAGCTCGGCCTGCCAGGGGCTTTCCCTGAACAAGCGGCGGCCCTAGTTTGAGAACTACTGAACTAGATGACCCCTTACAGTCCTATACTTCCATGAAAAACAGGATGTGAATAAAAATACCATATCCAACTGAAACTGCAAAGGGAATTCAGGTAGGCAGAATGTAATTACCCAAGCTGGAATTTGGCCAAAACATCTTAGTTAATATAGCTACACACAAACACCACAGGATCTTTAATTACTCCAAGTGTTCAAGACCTAAATTTTATGTTTCATCCATAGACTGAAGTGCCTTGAGAAACCAAGCAGAATACCTAATTCATAGCACAAACTGAGAAACTTCAAGGACTTGGAGGGTCCTGGGAGAAAGGGATAGTCAATGACTGCTAGGACTGCATTAGGAAGTCAATAAGGAAGGCAGGGTGTGACTTTATTCTAAAATTATTTGCAACAAGTCAGATCTCTTGGAGAGATGTTTAGATTACCATCTCATATTTCTTCAAACACTACAAAGATTTCCCCATCTGTCAAAAAGCAAACATGACAATGACAGCTCTTGATTTTACATTGCTCTACCCACATATATAAGAGTGGCCTTCATAGTCATGCCACTATTTGGGGAAGCTCGCACCATCCCCAGAATATTATTAGATAATATTGTTGACCTGAGCAGAAAGAGTGGACTTTAGAGGGCTGCTCGGTATTTTCTATCTTTGCTTTACTATGAATATTTTTTAAGTCTACCCAAAAATGCGCTAGGACTTTGTAGAGTTCAACGTGCTTCGTTTTGTATAACAGTATGATTGCTATTTCATTTGTTCACCTCTACTAAAAAGATGCTGAGACTTTGGTTTTGATAAATCGGGAAAATTAATTAAATTGTTTGATATCAAATGTCATTTAGAAAAGAGCTCTACCAAGAAGATTATGAAAGGCAGAACAATTTTTCCTCCATGCTTACAAAACCTTACAAGAAATAGCCATCTCATGCAAGAAGAGGACAGTCGTATCCCTATCTATTCATACAGACCTCATCACCACAGAATCTGAGCACCTCACAACATTAGTGAACGTACCCTCAGAACAAATGGGGAACTCCGGGAAAGAAAGATTAAATGGACTTGGGTAGGTTCACACAGAAAGTCTGCACCAGAGCCGAGCACTGAACCCAGATCTCCTGAGACCCCATCCAGCACCTTAATCATGAAACCATCCTTCCTGTACATATTGGAACAAGTAGCAAGACTAGGTACCAACACTTGCTGGAGCCACACTACATTTGTGAGAGGGAACTATTTCCCCACTCTGATATGGAGCGAATTACACAGGGGCTAGGGTAAAAACAGCAGACCTGTGATATATTCATTTACCTAATATTTTCCTTGCAAATGTGTCATTTTTTGTTATTTTGCTCAGTATATTTTTGATCTAACACAATAACACATTGTTATTTGAATGACGGGTCTCCCCTGAGGGACTTATAGTTTTACTCAGAAAACTATCTACCGGATTTCACTTTCTTACCCACAGATCTGCTCCCTATGTGTATTCAGAGTCATACCCGCAGAATGTAGTAACAAAAATTAGATTTTCTGATTTTTTTAAATTGTTTAGTCTTCAAATCCAACACACCTAAACAAAAGAGTGAGTTGGAATTTAATCTGGTTCACAGAACATCAACAGGGCTGTTAACTGAATTCCTGTCATTTACACCTGTGCAACCCCACTAACAGCTTCCTCTCTATCACTGCACATCACCAGAGAAGAATATTAATGAACAGAACTACAGTATAGGACAAAATTATAGTCCTTCCTTGGCACTTTGACTCTATCTCCCATTTCCTTTTGAAGGGAGAATTAACACTATAGCTGAAATAAGCATCCTTCTTGGACAAAATACAGAATCCCTCTTAACTGACTATGCTAAATCCAGATTTTTTCCATAGAATTATTCTGAGTTAAAAACAAAAAGGGTCTTCAAAGCCCAATAATTCCTGAAAAAGCAGATTTGTTGTTTGTTAGTTGATGTTTATCATTATTATTATTCAGAAAAAATCCTCATCAAAATAAGAAATTGTCAGTTTTGAGATTGCAATGGGTCAACACGAGTAATAAATCACGGTGTGGCTAACAAAGGATGCCATTTTATATACCATAAATATCACCTCGTCTGGCTGTGGGATCTCCCTGCAGTTAACTGGGGTGTTCCTAATACAGCTCCTTTTTCATTTAAAAAAAAGGAACAGATCAGATTCTGATCTCAATTATACCACTAAAATCAAAGGAATCACTCTAGGTTTATACCAATAAAGCGGAGACCATAATCTGTTCCAACAACAGCTCAATTGCAATAGATTTCTCTTAAGGCATCATGTTCAGACAGCAAAGAAGTTTTGGGGGCTCTGTA
Organism: Malaclemys terrapin pileata; assembly: GCF_027887155.1. Taxonomy (NCBI): domain Eukaryota; kingdom Metazoa; phylum Chordata; order Testudines; family Emydidae; genus Malaclemys; species Malaclemys terrapin. Next base: position 24,533,202 of record NC_071509.1, read on the forward strand.
GCTATATAAGCTGTCAGCAATAGCATGTTTAAGCGCCCACAGAGACCATCACAGAGCAGGCAAAAAACCTATACCAACTGAATTAATGCAGTAATTCCAATACCCTCCTTGGCTTTTGGACATATATTAGAAGCTTAAAGTTGTTGTGAGGGTTTTTCCTACAATAAGCTTAACATCTGCAAGTCATGTTCAAATTCGTATTCATTGCCAATGCCAAGAATTTGAAAGGACATTACCCAGCATACACAAGCAGGAGCCAATTCATCTAAACTCAGCATGAAAATGTGCTGTTACTATTCAAACCTGAGGGCACAAGAGGCAATGACTGGCCTTTGTAGCCTCCGAGTTGATCAATTATCCGGTACTGTATATTCTGCTTTAAAAAAAAAGAGCTGATAAACTAAAAACAAAAACAAAACAAAAAAAACCCCACAACTTTCCTCTAGGACTAGCAAGTAATTTGAAACTTTCCCAGTATATTTCTGCCTTTTGATTAGCAGCATATCACTGAAAAAACAATGGAGTCCAATGCTGTTAGACCAGTTAATGGATCAGATCAGAAAACTATTAATGCATAGTTAGTAACACTGAAGTCAATGCAGCTATTCATGTGCTTAAAATTAAGCATGTGCTTAAGTAGTTTGCCGAGTTGGGGCATAAGTGAAATCAGGATCATTCCTGGTGGATGCTGAACTCTGGTCAGACTCCCCAGATTCACTCACTGGAAGTGTTTAAATATGAGCAAAGCTAAACTGAATATGGAGAGCAGAAATAAACTACAATTTTTTATGCATTATTTACATAGTGCCTACTGTGTATATGGTGGTCTAGAGACATAAGGTAACAAGGTCCTTGACTTAAGGAGATGCCAGGACAGAGCTAATAGCACTGCTGCTCTGAAAACCAGTGAATTGTTACTCTACTTGGCATCAAAGGGGGAATATACCCCCACAGGAATGTTGGAATAATTTGAAAAGAAAGCATTGAAAAATATTCCACAGTTAAAATGAAAGATTCATTCAACCTCTTTTGCTAAAAGACTAATTGACTAGAACACAATTTGCTGCTTTGTAAGTTTTCCTTGATAAAATTTGCTTGATAGAACCCCTGGGTTCTCTTCTCAGCTTTGCCACTAACTCACTTACCAGGGGCAAATCACTTAACCTCTCTGTTTCAGATTACCTTTCTGAAAAATGCTTAAATAATTCCTACTTGCCTCATGGGAGTGTTATGACGTTTAGCTGATATTTGTAAAACATTTTCAGGCCGCTGTCTGTAGATTACTCTAGAACTAGTGCGGGGTATCATTATTCTATATCTTACAGCATACTTTCGACAAATTTCTGTCCTTGTCCTTTCATTAGCTATTCGCAGTATAAATATAAACATTAGCTGGGCTGTAATGTTAACCTTTCCCTTTAGTCCTCTACTCCCTGTAATAATTCTTCCAGCCTTGAGTTCTTTTTGTTTCTTGCTCTCTGGCTCACTGGAAGCCCATATTTTATAAAGGAAGGCAGGGTTGGATTAACTCTCCGGAATCACTACTGAGGAAGCACAAAATACTGAAACCCATCCAGCCTCACACCAATTTCATTTACCTTTCCTGGCGTATTTTATAGACTGCATGATTTTGTTAAACATTAGACTATATACAAGTGCACTTTATCTTAAAAATAAATCCATTCAGAGTAGGGACACGCATTTGGATACACTGTGTTTATAGATTTTTGCTGAATGTTAACACAATCACCCCCTACAAGCAATTACTCCAATGGCCACTAACTACAGGTTAGTACAGATAGTTTATACAAGCAAATTAATTTTGTTTTTCAAACCGTTATCAAAAAAAAGGCTTTTTCAAAAAGGAGCAGGAAAGAGGTCATGTGTAATGTAACCTAACCACTCAGGAGGAAAATTCCCATGTGAAGTGCAGTGTTAAATCAATGAAGCTTAGCAAATTTTGAAGCAAAACGTTTACAGTTATTTTCTAAAAAGTAATTGAAACACAGTTTTGCTGTATACTCTTCCCCTGCCTCCCTTCTTCTTTGTTCCTCCTAAAGAGATCTAAGGAAGATGATTTTGTATAAACATGGGATTAGTTTCCCCTCTCATTGCTCACTCCTCCTTTGCTCAGTTTTGACAGCACAACCTACTACTAGAAGAGTAACACAAGCAGAGTTTTGTTTGCTTCATTTCAGGTATGGGCTGGAGAGAACGTCTTACCTGTAGATGTCATAGCTGAAAGGGACACTTAAGAAGTATGATTAAATCCAGCATTATGCAGGCTCACAAAAAGACTCATACATGCCTTAAACACTGTCACATGGCAATCCTCCTTCCCTGAGCACAAGGGCTGCTCCGGGTTAGTGATGCTTCTCTTGCTAGTCTGCCCAATGGGCAGTAAGGAGAGGGGAAAGGGTCACAAACCTGCTGTCTTTCCATCTGAACTGGACCCATACATAGGGACTGCCATAATTCATCAAGACTGGAGCAACAACTGTGTTCCCCCGGGGCTCCTGGAAGCATTTGAGACCAAAGGCCACCTGGCCTTCTCGAGACCAAAGACCACCTGGTGTTCTCCCCAGAATTCTGTAGCTCCACAGTGACCCTATCACTGGCTGTAGTTTAATGCTACTACTAAGCCTGCAGAATTTTAGAAGCCTAATTTACTTTTCATGCATTATGTTTATTCTTCAATTTCCCCTCTTCACTCAGCTTGGACTGGGAAATAATAGTGGTCAGTTTCACTTTCTGGGCCACATGCTGCTCTAACAGTGGTGTACTGGAATAACACTGTTACGCCAGATTTACATCAATGTGAGACAGAATCCAGCCACTCCATTCATAGACAATTACACTTTCTGGCTCTCATGCACTAACCCAGATGCTGTTGAGTTTCCAGTACCACTGGGTATATTTAACTTGAAAAAACATTCATTAAAATTAAAAAATCATTAAAACATTTCCATTTGCGCCCTAGGTTTTTTTATAATCCTCCTTTCCTTTAAGCTTTATTTATTTAACAAAACCTATATTTGGAGCTTATATGGCTTGTCATCCAGTAAAGACCCAAGCAAACAATCCAACTGAAGTTGCCAGAACTGTTCACATGAGTGAGGTGAGCATGATTTGGCCCAGAATTCCTGAAAGAAGAAAGACTGAAGGTGAGGAAGCTGAAGAATTCCCCAAGGCTCAGTGTTACCAGGTCAGTATCAATGTGTGTGCGGCTCTATTTTATTTTACACAGAGAGGTGAACTTTAGCTACGTTTAAAAGGCAAAGCTATCTACAGCTGTTCTTTGATGTCTGAACCAGATGGTTTCAGAAAGAGACACTGTAATCCATATGAAAATGGAGACCATAATACTAACAGTCAGTATAAGTGAAAGAACCTTCAATAAGGGAAACAGGAAAGAGAGCAAAACTGGTCAGAATCAGTTGCTCTGCTCCATCTACTTGATTTGCGTTTGCTGTTTACTGATCATAGTTTCCATTACAGTGTGTTCACTTACTGTAATACAATTTTTTTTCTACATCCATCATTCTTAGCTGTTATGCCCAAGTTAACTGACTGTTTGCAGTACCATTTTGTCTAACCATCACAAATGTTTCAGACAACAAAAGACAGGGAAGAAATTAACTCCTGACAGCAAACCTACACCTTTCGCTTTATTGTTTACCTTCTTCCCCCACCCTTTAATTTTTTTTCTTTGCTCATTTGGTACCAGGCTTTTCACAACATCCTCTCCTTTAACCACGCCCTGTCACAGGACACAGCCCTCTGTTTTTTCTGTCCCACTCTCACAAGACAATTATGAGAACTCTGCTCCTCTGCATTTCCATCAGCAATGGAAGGGGAACTCAAGTTCAACGCTTACACTCCACAAGGAAGTGCCAAAACTTTCATTCAACCCTTCATTCTGTGCCACCTTTCTCAACGCACACACATACCTCTGCCCATTTAACCCTATCTTCCTCCCTCACAAATATTTATGGGATGTCCAAAGTTTGAGAAAAGACAGAGTCCCATCCTAAAGTGCAAACAGACAAGATAAGTGAAGAAGAAAACATTATGAAAGCAGAAAGAGGAAAATGAGGACAAAGGTCAAAGTTAGAGGCTTATGAGTTTCCTTGGTTGTTCTGGGATGTGTCTTTGTGGTAAGTTATTTTTGGTAAAGCCAAGCTATACCTTATGATGTAAGGATTAAGCTTAAATTTTTAAACATAATAGAAGACTAGCAAAGGACATCTCCTTAAAACGAAGAGGAGGAGAAGCCTCCTTCAAAATTCCAGAACCAGCCACTATGGAGTTCAAAAGAATCTATTATGTCATTGTCCCAGAGTCTTAAGAGCTTTGCCTCCATGGCATCCCCTCATGGATATTGTGAAGTCAATTTAGGCTTAATATGGCCCAAACTGAGCTCCTTTTATTCCTCCAACCACTCCCCTATTCCCACACTCTCCATCACCAGTGACAACAGCATCCTCCCAGTCACTCAGTCCCGTCTTGAATCTGCCTCAACCGCTCTGACCACTGTAAGGATATAGGTATTCAGGCCTGTCTGCAAAGGCCTATACTTTAAGAATTTAGGTGTATTCTTATCACTAAGCTAGTTATAGAGGTATAAAAGAAAGAATCAAAATCACTGTCTGCCGGTGTAAGGGCCTTCTCTTACTGTGACAGTCTGAGGCCCTGTTCTTTGGCTAAGCAGCAGAGGCCAGCCATAAGCTGGGAAGTGTATGGTCACATCCTTACATTCCAAACTAGTCACATTGAAATAAGGGGCTATTGGGCTGTTAGGAATACAATCCTGTCCTGATATTCCTATCACCTCCAGAGAAAGGGAAGAGCCTAGAAGATGTAAAAGGAAACTTAGTTTGATAGCATCCTGTCTGGCAAGAACTCACTTATCAAAAGCTGGGATGTGAAATCCTCATTTCTGTATTGTTCAATCACTGAAGTCTCCACTTCCCTATGGTTTATCTGTATATTCTCTGTCTGGTTCTGTGATTGTTTCTGTCTGCTGTATAATTAATTTTGTTGGGTGTAAACCAATTAAGGTGGTGGGATATAATTGGTTAAATAATCATGTTACAATATGTTAGGATTGGTTAGTTAAATTTCCGTAAAATGATTGGTTAAGGTATAGCTAAGCAGAACTCAAGTTTTACTATATAGTCTGCAGTAAATCAGGAAGCAAGGGGGGAATGGGAACAGGGAATGGGGGTGGGGGAATTAGAATCATGTTTTGCTAAGGGGGGGAATGGGAACAGGGACATGGGCAAGGCTCTGTGGTGTCAGAGCTGGGAAGGGGGACACTGAGGAAGGAAACTGGAATCATGCTTGCTGGAAGTTCACCCCAATAAACATTGAATTCTTTGCATCTTCGGACTTCGAGTATTGTTGCTCTCTGTTCATGCGAGAAGGACCAGGGAAGTGAGAGGGTGAAGGAATAAGCCCGCTAACAACATCCATGTTATCTCCAGAAGGTCCATTCTGCTGCTAAAATTATCTTACTGGCCCATCATTCTGACCATCTTCACTGGCTCTTCCTCATATACAGGCACCTTGTCCTCAGCATTAAGATCCTTCACAATCTAGCTTCTCCCTACTTCTCTCATTTTATATCTTAGGTCACCCCACACCTCTCTACTCCACCAATGCGGTCAGCCTCAATTGGCCATTTGCCATTTCTGCCAGAAATTCCATTGTGCTCTCTTCTGTGCCACTCCTTACATGCGTCAAGCCATCCTAGGCCTAACCTATAAAGGTGCAATCTTGTCCTTCAAGATCTGCCTTAACCTCAATGCTTAGGGATAATTCGCAACTGACTGTAGCTAGGCAGGAGCCTTTAGAGAGATCTGAGATCTCATTTTATATATTTTTTAATCTGTTTCTTCTAATTTTGCAGATATTGGTAGCTAATTTATGTAGCCCTGTGTTGTGTCAATGTTACTCTTCCCTCCATTTATCTTTTAAATCCATTTGATGTGTCTTGTCTTAATTCAGATAGCTAACTCTTTGGAGCATAAACTGTCCTCTGTGGTGTTTGGACAAGGCCTAGAACAATGGGACCTGATCTCAATGAAGACCTCTGGAGGCTACTGTAATAAGTAATAATAAAAATGTTTTCAATTCCATTTTGTCTCAGTGTCTGGCGGCCTCTCCTCCATGGCAATGCCCTGACCAAACTGGTAAACCACAAACACAGAATAGATTATTATTTATTTTTAACTAACAGGCAATCACAGTTTTCTCTATGATCCTAAATCTCAAGTCTTCAGCTAACTCTATACAACTCAGTCCACATCGGTGTTCAAGTTCTGGATCCCTCCGACTCTTTCATTTCAGGATTTTTGTTCGAAGTGTCTCTGTGAGATTGTTGTTTTCCCACTGCAGCCTTCCCTTCTTTGTGCCATAAGCAAGGGGGGGTATTTCCCATTGACCTCTCTGATCATATTTAGGGTTTGACTATATTTTACTTGATAGCACGTGACCAGGTCCCAGGAGAGTGAGCAGGAGAGAGACAACACTAGCACTCTGGTGACAGGAGCAGAACAAGCACCTGCAGCAGATATACTGTCACGGGGAAGTCTAATGCCAGAGTTAGCTACCCCACAGATCCAGAATTGAACGGAGGAGACACCTGCTCTGGGGACTCCAGAGCCCATGGGCCCCCACCCTTCCACTAAGCTATATAAGTTTGGGGAAGAGAGCAACTGACAAGAAAAGCCCTCCCGAAAATGAGCCATCAAGAGCAGAGACAACCAGCTGCAGTGGAGAACTTTGGACATTAAATGATGTTATTGGTGTCTGATTTTTAGTTTTTACTCTGGACATTCTTTCTCCTCTGCTGATTGGCTGTTTGCTTCTACTCCCTCTGTGGTCCCGAGTACACACAATGCACTAGCACTGAAGGAGTTAAGATGTGGGACCCCTGGAAATTGTGGAGGTGGGGGGGAAGCAAGAGTGATAAAGTACACCTTCATTTATTTTTCTCCGATAGCAGCTTAGCAGATATTGACAACTCTCTCAGGAGGAAGCTTACAGCAGCTGCATTAATTTATACTGCTGAGCCATAATGCTTTTAATTTATTTTGTAATTTGCTTCACATCCCCATATGCCCTAAACTGCCTCTGTCTGCTTAATATGAAGGTTAGCCACCAGATAAATCCACCTTAAGGCTATCGGAAACCTTTTGTGAAGCTAGAGTATTCCCCTTCCAAAGAGGCCTTTCTTCTGTTCATGAAAAGACTATTAATAACACAATTATTCCTGTTGAAAGAAAAGGCCATAATTAACAGACTGGAGAGCAAAATATCCATCCTACAGGAAAACAGACTTTCTTCTGCTGGAGGCAACATTTTAAATCCTGAGCATTGTTTGGGATGAAGAAGCCAGGTTTCATTTGTGGAGAATAATAGCAGTAAAGAATACCCAAAAGAAGTTGCAGTTTCTATGAATAGCTCAGCTCGCTAAGTGCAGAAGAAAAGAGAGGCTACAGTTCCCTTATCTTGCCAGTCAAGATTGTTGACGTCAGTTGCACTTACCATTCACACCATGGCCTGAGCCAGATGATCTGCAAAAACGTCTTGTGTGTGTGTTCATACTGAAGCCCAGCATTTTAAGTATGAAAATTAGGAGGCAACTACATTGGGAGATGTATTTTAACATTTGCAATCTTATACTAGTTGACAGTTGACATTAACACAATTGTCTAAAAAGCCTGGGAGAAAGACAGCACAGAAAGGAGGTTGGGGATAATGAACAACAAGAGACAGGAAACTCAAGGCACAGGAACATTTTGCAGAGCTGAAGGATCAGACTAGTGGTTACCAACCTTTTTTCAAACGATTGTACCATTTAGCTAAGATGTCCTCTGTATAGTCAGTCTCCACCATCTCTGAGTCATGAGTGCTCTAAACAGTGTAGCTAAGGTTGCTCCAAACCTCATCATTTACAAGACTTGGGATTGGAGAAACTGAGCTCCATTATGAGTTAAAGCAAAGCTAATCAAAAGGGAAGCAGGCACTAAACTGATATAGAGGTCGATGGATAGGGTAAAAAGAGTGGGAGCCTAGAACATCAGTGATAAAAGTACCAATGCTGGCATCCCCACCAGTGGTTAGTTCCTATCCTCTTAATATTTCATTGGCATGACAAGTCATACAAAACTTCAGGTGTTTATCTGAGGTAGGTCCAATCTGCCTAGGGCTTTATCTCATGTCCATTTGCCATAATTGTCTATTCCCAATTCACGGATAAGATGCTACCTAGCAGGATGCCATCTCTGTTGCCTCTTTTCATTCTTCCAGGGTTAATCACAGCATTCCCCTCATTGCTTTTAGATGAAGAGTCTAAGGTCTTGTCTACAGCAGGAAGGGTTTGACAGCACAGCTATACTGGCAAACCCTCCTCGTGGAGAAGCGTATGCCAGCCAGTGCTGGGTGACTCCCCACCCCCCACTGCCAAGTGCCCACCAGACCACGATTTGGGATGCTTGCAGAGTCCTTACGCTGTTTGTGACTCACAAGGGATTTCCAAAAACAAACAGGTTCTTTTCCTTCTTCCTACCTTGGGAGAGGGAGAATCATAGTAAAAGAAAGGCAAAGGTGGTCAGTCTCTTAATCACCCCTTTGGGTTCAGCTTATCTGCAGGTTCTAGTGCCCTTGATCAGGGTTAGGGTCTGCCTCCAGCCCCTCCTTTTGGTCTTTATACCTGGTACATACACAGTCTCACAGGTGGCAAGGTCTGCAACTGTCTTCCTTTTCGCTGATCTGTCCCTGTAGCCAGTAGTCCCTGAGACACAGTAGTCTTCCTCCTAGTTTCCTCACCTTCCTTTGGCAGGCTTTCCCTTTTCAAGCTTCCTCCATCCAGGCAGAGCAAGCCTTACAAGTGTGTCTGGTTAGTGCTTGCTGAGACCCTAGAAGCTCGTTGGCCTCCTCTCTTCTAAAGAGAGAGAACACAGCTTCACCCCACCAAAGAGTGCTTTTCCACTATAGCTTATACCGGTTCCCTGAGTGAAATAAGCTACACTGGCAAACTGCACCTACACTTGGGCTTTTGCCAGCACAGCTAGATTGGTTAGAGATGTGATTTTTCCCCCCTCACACTCCTAACCAGTGTAGCTATGCTGGCACCATTTTTAAGTGTTGACCAGGCCTTATTTCTAATAGTTGAAGGAGGTGCTATTTTTTCCCTAACACTCCTCCTTATTTTGGACACTAGAGAAGAAAATGTCTCTCCATTTTCAGCTCTCCTCTGTCACATAAGTTACACAGTCCTTTCAAACTTCATAGTGTGCTGTAGGTACCCCGGTTTCTACCTCTAATGTATGCTTGTGCTGCCAGGCACTGGAAGAGAACACAGAACGCCCCGCTCTACTTGGAAGTAATATGGACAATGCTGTAGGACTTCTGGGTGGCTGGGGAGAAACAAAAATCGCACGCGTATGCTCTTTGCTCCTGCCTGAATCACAACATGACGTGGTGTCACATGATGCCTACGGACTCTGAACTTGGTTAGATCACCATTTAATCACTGAACCATAACTCACCGCTCAGAAGAATAAAACACGTAACCCAAATTTAAAACTTTCACACGAGCCTTTAAGTGCATGTCTATACTACAGTGGGGAGCGAGCGTCCCAGCTTGGGTAGACAGACATGCACTAGCTTGACTCAAGCCAGCATGCTAAAAATAGCAGCATAGCCAGGCATAGCATGGCAGCAGCTGGGACTAGCCACCCGAGGACCTACTCAGGCGGGTAGCCTGAGCCACCTGTGCTACCCCCTGGTTACATGGCTATTTTTAGCACTCTAGCTCTAAAAGAGCTAGCGCATGTCTGTCTACCCAATCTGGGAAGTATGCTCCCAGCTGCATGGTAGATAAACCTTATAAGTCACAGCTACCAACAAGCATGATCCAAAGGATATAGCAGAAAAAGGATATCTGCAGTGACTCAGGTTGGACTGTCAGTGACTGCATGAAATAAGAAGAACAGGAGTACTTGTGGCACCTTAGAGACTAACAAATTTATTAGAGCATAAGCTTTCGTGGACTACAGCCCACTTCTTCGGATGCATATAGAATGGAACATATAATGAGGAGATATATATACACACATACAGAGAGCATAAACAGGTGGGAGTTGTCTTACCAACTCTGAGAGGCCAATTAATTAAGAGAAAAAAAAAAAAAACGTTTGAAGTGATAATCAAGCTAGCCGAGTACAGACAGTGTGATAAGAAGTGTGAGAATACTTACAAGGGGAGATAGAGTCAACGTTTGTAATGGCTCAGCCATTCCCAGTCCTTATTCAAACCGGAGTTGATTGTGTCTAGTTTGCATATCAATTCTAGCTCAGCAGTCTCTCTTTGGAGTCTGTTTTTGAAGTTTTTCTGTTGTAATATAGCCACCCGCAGGTCTGTCACTGAATGACCAGACAGGTTAAAGTGTTCTCCCACTCGTTTTTGAGTATTTTGATTCCTGATGTCAGATTTGTGTCCATTAATTCTTTTGCGTAGAGACTGTCCGGTTTGGCCAATGTACATGGCAGAGGGGCATTGCTGGCACATGATGGCATATATCACATTGCTAGATGTGCAGGTGAACGAGCCCCTGATGGTATGGCTGATGTGATTAGGTCCTATGATGATGTCACTTGAATAGATATGTGGACAGAGTTGGCATCGGGGTTTGTTACAAGGATAGGTTCCTGGGTCAGTGTTTTTGTTCAGTGATGTGTGGTTGTGGTGAGTATTTGCTTTAGGTTGGGGGGTTGTCTGTAAGCGAGGACAGGTCTGTCTCCCAAGATCTGTGAGAGTAAAGGATCATCTTTCAGGATAGGTTGTAGATCTCTGATGATGCGCTGGAGAGGTTTTAGTTGGGGGCTGAAGGTGACAGCTAGTGGTGTTCTGTTATTTTCTTTGTTGGGCCTGTCTTGTAGGAGGTGACTTCTGGGTACTCGTCTGGCTCTGTCAATCTGTTTTTTCACTTCAGCAGGTGGGTATTGTAGTTTTAAGAATGCTTGATAGAGATCTTGTAGGTGCTTGTCTCTATCCGAGGGATTGGAGCAAATGCGGTTATATCTTAGAGCTTGGCTGTAGACAATGGATCGTGTGGTGTGTCCTGGATGGAAGCTGGAGGCATGTAGGTAAGTGTAGCGGTCAGTAGGTTTCCGGTATAGGGTGGTATTGATGTGACCATCGCTTATTAGCACAGTAGTGTCCAGGAAATGGACCGCTTGTGTGGATTGATCTAGGCTGAGGTTGATGGTGGGATGGAAATTATTGAAATCATGGTGAAATTCCTCAAGGGCTTCTTTTCCATGGGTCCAGATGATGAAGATGTCATCAATGTAGTGCAAGTAGAGTAGGGGCGTTAGGGGACGAGAGCTAAGGAAGCGTTGTTCTAAGTCAGCCATAAAAATGTTGGCATATTGTGGGGCCATGCAGGTACCCATAGCAGTGCCGCTGACTTGAAGGTATATATTGTCCCCAAATGTGAAATAGTTGTGGGTGAGGACAAAATCACAAAGTTCAGCACAACAGAAAAACTTCAAAAACAGACTCCAAAGAGAGACTGCAGAGCTAGAATTGATATGCAAACTAGACACAATCAACTCCGGTTTGAATAAGGACTGGGAATGGCTGAGCCATTACAAACGTTGACTCTATCTCCCCTTGTAAGTACTCTCACACTTCTTATCACACTGTCTGTACTCGGCTAGCTTGATTATCACTTCAAAAGTTTTTTTTTTCTCTTAATTAATTGGCCTCTCAGAGTTGGTAAGACAACTCCCACCTGTTTATGCTCTCTGTATGTGTGTATATATATCTCCTCATTATATGTTCCATTCTATATGCATCCGAAGAAGTGGGCTGTAGTCCACGAAAGCTTATGCTCTAATAAATTTGTTAGTCTCTAAGGTGCCACAAGTACTCCTGTTCTTCTTTTTGCGGATACAGACTAACACGGCTGTTACTCTGAAACTTGCATGAAATAAGGATGCCATGGCATTTTGGCAAGCACCTTTAAGAAAAATACTGCAGTATTTGGTCCAAAACAATACAGCTTTGAAGAGTAAAACTGTAATGTCACTATTACTGTACCATTATTAAAGTTTTCTGTAACATGTGTATATATTATAAACATACATATATATTACAAACACACACACACACACGGTTAAATAAATTAGATAGGTGGTTAACAAAGAAAATGTTCTTTTATCCAGTCATTATTCCTTTGCCATCAAACACAAATCCAACAAGGGCCATTGCCTGGGTTGCTTTATCACAAGAAATTGAGACACAAACTGATAGTCAGGAGAAGTTTGGTCTAGTTCTCTGAGCATGTGTTCTGCAAGGATATCGACTTTAGGTAGTTTAAACTGTGCTTTGCAGACAAAAAGAGGTGTGGAAAGTTTTATTATTTTCCTACTGCACAGAGCCGAAGAGTATTGGCAGTGCTGCTAGTAATGCCCCTGGCTTGGACTAATCAAAAAATTCTGCTTTGATGGCATTATTTCTGTATTCACAAGACAACAGCTATCATTAAAATCTGTTTATGTTTACAGTGCAGTGTTGTTTTAGACGTAGTACATATTCTCCAAAGTGACAGCTTACATATTCAGCCTTCAGGGAAAAAGTCTGCTAAGTATTATTACATCCTGATGGCCAGGCTCAGGAAGAGTACATAGGATTAAGTATTGGCATATAAGAATCTGCTATTACTTACTATGTGGCTATAAGAATTCTTCAGAAGGGTTCAAGAAACCCAGGCTGAACTCACAGATTAGAATGTTACATGAAACATGGGAGCCAAACCCAGGATTCTTCTATGTCCATTCTGGCTCCACTCTGGAGTGTCCCATCTATTCTGGATAGTACTTAAAACCCTTTATTAGGCTCTGCAAGTCAGATGGAGACAAATGATAAAAAGCAGATGGCAATGGTCTATGTGCAAATGGGTAAATGCTCTTGTACTCACAATTACTGTAAGAGTGCACACATTCATATAAATGTGCAGGTAAATGTTAGATAGGTGTCTATCTATGTAAGAATAGCATTGCCTGGATTCAAGGTAGCTGCATCTGTAAACATGATCACTTATTTTAGTTATGTTTTAGGACATGAAGTAAAAAAGATGATCACATCCCGCTGAAATTACAAGAGAGATTTAGGTTGGATTATTATCCAAATTGGAATTTGGTCAGGACACATGTGGCAGGCACCCCTATACACATAAAAAGGGTTAAGTGATCTTTAAAGACTATAAATGACCTGAACCTTGGTTTTGTTTGTTCAAATTTATGGACACATTTTTTCATTCACTTCTAATTCCCCCACTGGGTTATTTTCCTGAAATATGCCCGCATATCTGTCTATAAATTCAATGCATCACCCCTTGAAGCCAACAGGAATCTTTTGAGTTACTTTAATAGGCATCAAATTGGTCCCCTAACTGCTGAGTAGTGTTGCTGTTCTTTTAAACAGATACCTACTTTTCACCCTAGAGGTGGATGCAGCGACTTCCGTATTGAGCAAAGGCTCAGTCCCTTCAGCAAACAGAGCGAAAAAAGGCACACAATGTAGAAAAGATGTGACAAAGCCATTTTACTCTAGAACAGTATACAGTGCCCAAAGACTTAAGTGCTAGGAGTTGGAACATTGAAGAATCACTTTGCGTTGGCCACAGGGTGGAATTAATTATGCAGTCATGTGCACATCACCAATAAATTGTAGATTGTCCAGCAAAACAGAATCTGTGCTTGCCCCATCTCTAGCAATTCCTTCCCTTTATCTTCCAGACACAAACCAATCTAACCCCTCTCCAATGGCTTCTGGGTGTGCGCTCTATTCTGCTGTTTCACCCTATGCAATGTGTGAAGGATTTGACATATGTGCTTTTTGCCCAGGCTTACACATGCAACCCAAGTTCTTACTGCTTATCTGAGTTTTCTGCACATGCACTGACCTTTTCTGAATTTTGCCTCTTCTTACTAAAAGTCTGAAATGTTTTAGTTTCTCATACGATGATAATGACAGAAAAGAATTCCCCACATCCCTGTTAGATTTACTCCTGAATATTCCAACGCTCACACTAGTGTGTGTAATTTACTCAATTTCACCACCACTAACTTCAGCTTAATTTATGAACGTACAAATCAAGAAACTGCCATTGCTAACTTCCTGTAAGAGAGTATGATACTCTCCTCTTTCACATTCTGCCCCATGTACTGGCAAGATTTTTCAGTGCTTTTGATTTCCCAACTGCCAGGCTGATTGCAACCAATAGCATCTAGGTCAGAGCTTAGCTCTCCTCATCTACAGCTTATACAAGAGTCTTCTTCAGAGGGCAGAAGGGCAAAGTCTGGTACAAGGGACAGAAAGTAGCCTGACAGCCCCAAAGAGAAGAATTGAAATTTCACTTAAAGGGCTTTGAAATCTCATTTTTGGTCATTCCAAGATACTTCTCTATAGTGATGCTAATTTATTTTCAAAAATGAGAATGCCTTTGGGAGGAAAACTTTCTTAGGAGGTTTGTGCTCTTTTGTTTCAAATTCCTTGTGAAATCCTTAGGGTTGACAATGCTGCTACTTAATAAATTCAGCCTTCAATGTATTAGGGTCAGTAATCCAGTCCTACACCGAGCCGGATCTCCAAGCTGGCTGTGAGCTTTCATGACGACAGCGAACTGGAGATAAACACTAATGAAACACATGCAGCCCCCATGAGCAGCGCCTCACAAAAAATATCCTGACAATGAATTTTTTTCTCTTAATGTAAGAGAGATTTTCCACTGATATTTTGGTTCGTGATAACGTTTCTATAAGAGTCCCTGTGACAGATCATAATTAAAACCCAGAGAAATTAACTGTCTGCATTTTTAAAAACATCTGTTCGTAATTCCCCTTTTAGATTTTCCTATCTATTTTTGGCATATACTGTATGTTCATCAGCATAAGCGGTACGCCGAGTGTTAATGGAGAAGCGTTCATCCCACACCACTTTATCTTTGAAGTGCTGATAAGAGAGTCTAAAAAATGCTAATACGTTTGGAAACTCCCCACAGAGCCATAATGAAAAGCTTTACATAAATTGCAGTATTTTACTAATGTCTAGGGTGTTGGTATTCTCTATTAACACTTTTTTTTAAAAAGTCATCCATGTTGCTGCTTTCAGCAAGCAAGTATAAAGAGCACCATTTTTCTAAAGCTACATCTAGCTTCCCTTGTTAAGTGTACACCTTGATGGGTTATGTAGTTAAATTCACACAATTAATCTGAACAGTCCAGTTTAAGTGCAAACCTTTAGCTTGCTACCGTACAGCATCACAAACAAGCACAAATCTGAGTGAATTTGGTTCAGGCCTGAGGACAGCACATTATTACCTAGCAACCACAGAGCAGTTTGCCTTTTGCAAGGTGACTCCTACATGGCATAGCAAAGTGGCCTTGTGATTAAAGCTCCTGGGAGACAGGAAACCTGGGCCACTGAGTAGCTGCTGATGAACAAGTCTCTTAACCTTCTTAGAGACTAAGGGTATGTCTACACTATAGGTCCGATCAGCGGGGTCGATTTATCATGTCTAGTCTAGACGCGATAAATTGATCCCCGAGCGCTCTCCCGTCGACTCCTGTACTCCACCCCCACGAGAGGCACAGGTGGAGTCAACGGGGGAGCAGCAGCAGTTGACTCACCGCAGTGAAGACACTACGGTAAGTTGATCTAAGTTACGTCGACTTCAGCCACGTTATTCACGTAGCTGAAGTTGCGTAACTTAGATCAATTTCCCCCCCCACTCCCAGTGTAGACCGGGCCTAAGTATTCCCACCTGCAAAATAGAAATAATGGTATTTACCCACGTTTGTAAAGTGCTATGAGATTACTGGATGCAAGATACCATATAAAAGTAACAACTGTTAAAAGGATGAGATTGCAAAAATCATGTTTGAGCGAGAGAGATCGATCATGCTCTTTGATGCCTTTGTAAGAATCTACAGAGGAAGAAGCATCTCTTGGGAGCTAATAATAATCCCAAACTGTTATATAGCACTTTTCATCAGTAGATCTCAAAGCACTTTACAAAGGAGGCAAGTATCTTTGTTTAGCTCCATTTTATCAGTGAGGAAACTGAGGCACAGAAAAGAGAAAATGACTTACTGAAGGTCACCTAGCAGCAGAGCTTGGAAATAGAACCCAGGTCTTCTGAGTCCCAGTCCAGTGCCCTGTTCTCTAGGACCACCACCTCTGATATGGACTTCACTGTATTTACAGGCTACTGTCGTAGAAATGTTTCTTCACAAACAAAGCAAGCAACTTTTCCTGGTACACATAGACCACTAACTCTAGGGATGGAGATGGAGCTAAAATTAATGGAAGGACTATATTTAATTTGACAAAATAACTTTACATTTAATAGGCCTTTCATCCCAAAGCTCTTAAAACATTCTACATGCAACACTGAAACGCAGACAATTTTTTGGCAAAGCTTGCATTATTACATGAAAAAGCCAAAGTGAGATATTTAATGTCTGTGCAGCATAGACAAGACCTACCTTTTTCATTTGTTTGTTTTTAAAAAGTTTTGTCCTAAAGATCCACACTCGCTAATACAGTTCTCAGTGTATATGATGCAGAAGGATAGCAGCTCTGCTAAGCCTGCTAAGATTTCAACTTGTGGTTAGAGGAAGTCTGTGTTCCAAACCTGATAACCACTATGTAATGGGTCTTACTTGCTCCGTTTAATTTAATGTTTTCCCTGTATGCCTAGTTATATTACATGTTTGTTCTATTGGATTTCAGGCATGACTCTGTCTACAGTATATTTCTCCCTAAAATATATCCTTTTAAATTGGTGTAAAATGAATGGGGGGGGGTAGTTTTCATTTCTTTAAAGATACAATCCAATTTGAAGCGTTTGAAAAAAAAAGGCACTGTGGGACTTACTGTAGAGTAAGTGGACACGCAATCTTGAAACAAAGAGAAAAGCACTGATGCAACAGGGGATTGAGGGGGGGAGGGATTTTGAGGAAAGGGATCCTTAGTTCCAACACGTGCATTAGCAACAAGTCACCTGTTCAGCCAGGGTAGAAACGCTGCAGTTGGGCATGGAAAAGAGTAGCATACGCTGCTTATTGCTCCCTTACAGGGTTTTCTGACCATCTGGGTCCATGATGTGTGCAGACTTGCTATCCACACCCTAATTTGTTTGTGACAAATTCCTGTGGTTTACATAAAGCACTAAGATGTAGGTGGAATTACTAAAATTAAAGCACTACAATTTAAGTCCCATTGTATGACTGTTCTCACAACACTAACCAGGCTCCAAGGATGGGATCTTCAAAAGTGCCCAATGTTGATATAACGCCATTTCCACTAAAAACACTGACTTCAGTCAGAGCAGATTAGGTCAGTGCTAATCAGTTGTGAAAATCTGACCCCAAAAATCACTGTCCCACTGGGCCCAGTGTAAAACCCGAGATGGATTCTCTGAGCTGATCTCTGTGTTGGTTTTTGTAAAGTCTTGGTCATTGATCTAGAAGGGACATCCCCAGAGGATGATGTTATATTTTCTACCTCTGCATTCCCTAGCTAGAACCCATCCAGAAGTTGTTTCCAAGTGGCATAAAAGAGAGAATAATATTCCAGTAACCTCCCAGGGAGGCCAAATAAATGAAGACTACTTGTTGGACCCTGTCTTTAATTAATTTTGTTTTAGGAAGTGTCTTAGGTGCTACAGTGATGCCTGACTGATAAGAGCCTAAGGAGATAGATGCATGGGCTCTTTGCTGATTCAGCCTCCTGCAAAGCAGAACTGCATTATCTCTACTGCATTAGACCCTTACACAACTGCATAAGTGGTCTAAGACTAGGTCCTATGGGAAGTTGAAACAAAAGAAAAATACTTGACTGCAAAGCTAAATCAATAATCCTGAAGCTTTTTATTCCTTTCAGTCAAGAGTCAAATGAAAGACAATCAATTCAATTATTGTAACTTCTGCCTTAAAAAGCAACACAGTCTATTCTATGGACTCCAAGGCATCCCAAGTATAGCACCCAAGATTAGTCCTCTTCATCAGGAGACTAGCAGGGGATGTTCAATAGCACTCTAGTCTAGCCTGCCAAACCTACAGTAAATAGACTCAAAGTCCAGGTTACCACCATTATCATTTCAATGGCAGCATTGTAAAAAAAGCCTCCACTTGTGTGTGTCATTTTAATCTCTTGCCAGCTGAATGGCCCTGTGTGTGCCAAATCCAGCACAAGCGGCAGCCTTCAATACACTCACTCCAATAATGATTTTACACTGAAGCATCTATAGCAAAGACAGGAAATAATATTCAACCAGCCAATTTTCTTCGTTCACATTCTCAGGATCTTCGTTTCCTTATTTTTTCACTTTTATGGGCACATAGTACCAAACGACTTTCATTTTTACACCGGTCAACTGGAGTGGTGAGCACTTAGCTCCTCATAGCATGAGGCCCTTATCTGCGGTGGCCCTTGGATGGCATGGATTCCTAAGCATTTCACAAACAATATACATCACTGACATGCAGACACCTTTAGCACAAAGGAGAAAACCAACCTACAAAAGTCAAAGGAGGGGGTATTTTGGCTAAGCTATCATCCGAAAATGCTGTGGGACTCCATACCAGCAGAGGAGATCAGGTTTTTGAAAAGATCCTCTCCTCCACAACTGTGAATGGAATAGAACTCAATGTGTCTAACTCAGAAAGGAAGTATAGTCCAATGATAGTGCACCAGCCTACGACTTGGGAGACCTTGGCGCAAGTCCCTGCTTTGCCACACACTTCCTCTGTGACCTGGGTAAGTCACCTGTCTGTAAAATGAGAAGATTAGCACTTCCGACCTCACAGGGGTGTTCAGAGGATAAAGATATTATAGACAGTGAAGTGCTCAAATACTACATAATGGGGGCAGAGACATACTTTAGATGGATGAAGAGTTCAGTCAACCCTGCTAGGATTTGACCCTGTGGTGCCAGAAAAATAAAAATATTTCATACCTGAAGCTTAGAGTATATAGCCATGCCCTCTCACAATAGAAAAGAGCCCAACACAGAATTTGTTCTAATTTTTGAAGGGGCCCTTGCCTTACTTTCAAAAAATAAGAGAATCCTTATTTATTAGACAGGGTTGGTAGCACCACCGATTATTGCCTGACACTTCCGCTTATAATTTTCAGTTGCTTACAACTTTGCCAAACTTTAACCTATCAGGCTGAAATTATTCAGCCTGGGTATCTCCCTCAGGCAATTTTTTCCTGGGGTGTTGGGGGAGGAGGGGGAGATGGCATAAAAATGGGAAAGGAAGGTATAAATTGAGGCAAGTAGTCTGGTGAGATTGGGATAAGAGGAAGAGGGGAGATAAAGTGCGACTAGGAGCCAGGAAGGAGGGGAGGGAGGCTGGGGCTGGTTGGGAGACCAGGCTGGAAGGGGAAGAAGACTAGGACTGGATGGTGATGAGGGAAATAGGGTGGAGAATGGGAGCCAATTGGCTGGGAGACTGAGCTCAGACAAGGAGTTGGGGGTAAGGGAGAGACTGAAATTGGCTGGACAAGGAGGCTGGACTAGGAAATGGCAGAGAGAAGAATGGGGGCAAAGAGGAGGAGAGACAGAGCTGACAAGGTGTTGGGGAACACAAGAAAAGGCAGGATTAACTACGGGAAAAGAATGGGAAAAACAGGGAGAGGGTGATGAGGGAGACAGACTGGAGGAGAGCCTGGAGAGGGAGACTAGGACTGGGAGCCTGTGGGGGTGCAGGGAAGAGAAAGATATTTGACCAGGAGCTTGAATAGGAAACTGGAACTGACTAGACAAGGAGGGGGGTGTGGGGAGGGAGAAGATGCTAGGGAGTAGGAGGGAAGATTGGGATTTGGACAGTAAATCTGGAGGAGGAGGCAAGGACTGACGGAGCAAGGAAACTAGGAATGGGATGAGAAGCCTGAGGAGAGGAGACTGGGACCGGGTAGGCAAGAATAATGAGATTAGGACAAGGAGCCGGGACAGGGAAGAAATGGGACTGGAACAGGGGATATCTTGATAGGGATAGGACAGAGGAAGTCAGTCTTGAGAGATAAGAGCATAAGAGTCTATGCCCACTAGAAAACAGTCCCCAGAATTAAGGTTGCCAGTCCAATCTTAATGCAGGTCTCTTGTGTGTACACATTATACACTAAATGTAAATTACATGATCATATACTATTTTTTCCACAGAACCTCAGCCTCATTCAGTGCGCAGAATAGATCAGCTCTAGGGATGATCAGAGTTGTGTAGTGAACGGTGGCTGTTGTCTGTAGGACCCCGACTCATTTGTTACATAAATTGGAAGGTGTGTAGTGAATGAGGTAAGAGGATCGCAGGAAGAGAGAGGACAGTTTCATGATTATGGCAGTTGATGTTGCTCTGGAAACTGGATTCTATCCCTGCATTCCTATGTGATGCTTAAAAAGTCATTTAAGCAAAGCTTTCCACAGATGTGACGGTGTGTTCTTTATTTTCTGGGTGCCCAACTTGATACACTGAGGTTTGATTTGCAGAAGTGCTGAGCACTCAAAGCTGTAATTGAAATCATTAGAGCTGTGTTTGATTATACAAACTGCTATACAGTGCTAAATACTCAGAAAACTCAGTTCCTTGGAGTCTCAGATTAGGCACCCCAAATTAATGGAAACCTTTGATCTTAACCTCTTCATGTCTCAGTTCCCCATCTGTCAACTGGGAACAATACCACTCCCTCACCTCACAGGGGTGCTATGAAGATAAATGAATTAATGTTTATGAAGCCCTCATATACTCTAGTAATAGAAAAAGACCTTGAGGAAATCAATAATTATTCATTCAGAGCATGGTTTATGTGCAGTAAATAAGGCCTAGGCCCACACACTGAACAATGAGGAGAAAACAAAAAAGTGACTGAATACTGTCCATCCTGTGCACTGAATAAGGCAGGAATTCTGTGGAAAAAATGTATGTGATCATTTCATTGAAAACTAAATCACAATGCATATGCATAAGGAGCCAATGAAGATAGCAGAGGCAACCTGAATTCTGGCATTTCCTAGCATTTCAGTGCTTGACTTTACAACCTTAATAATGTGCTTTTAATGGAGAGAGCATGCATGAGAACACTAGCACGAGTGTGTAATGTGAGAACATGCAGAGGAGGGGGACATCCAGCGGTGGGAGGTGGGGAATGAGTTCATTGGGCGGTCAGGTTTGACTGCAAGTCACCTTCTCCAGGTAAAGTCTTACTGTAGTTCTGATCTAACCCAAATTGACACTAACTTGGCAAATGTCTCTAGCTGCACGTTTCTTCCAGGCTGATTTAAAGGTACAAAATACAGACCACACAGGTTATTTCCTATGTTTTCCCTAGAAAGCTCCCTTCCCTGGCTTCTACTCAGCATAACCCATCCCTCTCCAAGCTCTGTGAATAACCTGGACTTCAAGGTGTTGATCCCAATAAGCTTTGCTGCATCTAAATATCTGCCAACTGAGAGTGCCTCCTTGACTGAACCCTGGCTGAGAAAATTAACCTCTAATGCCTTAGGACAGTGACTAGCTTGGCAGGGTCTTATTCTAGGAAGACCACTAGGGTGGTGTGTGGCAGGACTTCAGGGTCCTCTCCATATAGAGACTTCTACACTCCATCAGATGTATAAAACAGTAAAGGGCCCAATTCTCATCTATAATAAGGCCCCTTTTATGCTCCCAAAATTATGTAAAGAGCTTCAGTGTAAATGAGACTAAGGCTCTATGAGGCCAGAAATGTCAGTCTTCAGCCATATCATCTCTGCTGGCACTTGATGCCTCAACGGCTTCCTTTCTAATGTCACTTGTCAGGTGTCTTTAATCATTCATCCCTTTGTCCTGCATACAGTGTATCAGAGCAGTGAGAGAACAACTCTTCTGACAGGTTGCCAGGATATCTGGCACTTCAGCCTTCTCATATTACCTTCCGATAACCTCATTCCATTCCCTTTTAATATGCTGCTGTCATTATAACCCCTCTATAGTTTCTTTTCTGACTCTGTCATTAGGTGGATTTCCCAGAAGAATTTTCCCAGGGACTCTGAAGAGAACATTCCATCACTACTGAGAAGGCTCAGATTCACTAACCAGGTTCTCTTTATCTTTTCACTACAAGAATTACAGATCAAACTTGCTCTGTACATTTAAATAACTGAAAGCAATTAGGAGAGCACAGAGCTCCCTGGCAGATGAGTTTTTAATTTTGGTTTCAGTTATTTATTTACATTCAGTATTCCTTGTTTTCCTTGTATACTCCATGATTCCTCAGCCACTGAGCCACTTCCTGAGGAACAGCTGAGGCACTCCATGACCACTGCCTGATAATGACTATGGGACTGATTCTCTTCTTACTTACACTACTGCACATAGAGTTACACCTGATTTACAATAGTGTGAGAAGAGAATACAGCACCAATGTCTTAAAACCAAAATAAGTTGGCCACTAGTGCAATGGATTGTCTGGTTTCTCAAGTTCACTGATATTCAAAGTGAGTAGCTGAAAATCCTATGTTAATGTAAATTATCAGGGTTCCCCTACAAGCTGGATCTGAATTCTACAGCAAGACCCTTGGATTACATGGCATCCTGGCGTAGCATCATGGAAATTCAGTGGCACTTTCATTATAATTCAAAATTGTATTATTCCTTTTCATATTTAATTCATTAAAAGCCTCCTATTGGTCCCTTACCACTTCTGTTATTTGTTTTGGTATGAAATTCAACTCATTTCAAAACAGCTAATTCAAGATCAGCAGGAAACACTGTCTGCCTCTGAAAAATCAGGCCAACTACTTAGATGCTGTAGGATGATAGGCCCATGTTAGACCTAGGTGAACTATGGTTTTAAATTGAGTTGGGATAGCAGCATAAGCCCCAGGCCCAAAGCAATGTGACCAAAAAGAATGAGATAATGAGAAAGAAGACCTGTTGAGTTAAACTTGTAATGACCCTTCAAAATACAAGTGTTATCTTATTTAAGGTTTGGACCGAGGTAATAAAAATTAGACATTGTTAATTGGCTGCCAGGTGCAGTAAATAATTGGGTATAAAAATTTGTTTCTATATATATATATATATATATATATATATATATATACACACACACACACACACACACACCCTGCTTCACCTGGCCTTAGCTAAGGTCCAACAATTGACAATGACATCACTTGCTTTTTAAAGGGTATAAAAAAAGTAAACCCTTAAAATGTTCTTTGCTAACACTTGCCTGACCAAGTTAGAGCTGACCAGTACGGGTCGGACCATCCCTGGGTTTAGCCTTTTTTGTAAGTATTTTAGTCAGATGCTTATATATGTTTTAATACTGTTTGGATGTAATAAATTATTTATTATTTAGACCTTTTAGACATTTTTATAGCAATTGAAGAAATACCACCCAGCCTTCAGATTTAATAAAGGCAGTTATGGTTAAATTGATGCGTCTGACGAAGTGGGTATTCACCAACGAAAGCTTATGCTCCAATACGTCTGTTAGTCTATAAGGTGCCACAGGACTCTTCATAGTTAAATTGGTGTCATGGTAGTATCCTGTATTAATAATAATTCCAACGCATGCCTAGTGCCAGGCATCCAACTTTGAAAAATGTTGGTCTTACAAGCTAAATAGAGAGCATAAGGATGGGCTTCAAAAAAGGAAGTGAAAGAACAATGATTTTTAGCATAGCCTTGTTGATTCCATGATTCCTCTCCTCCTTCCTGCCCCTCTCCCCCTCCCAATCTACTTTGATAACATTTTCTTGAGGGGAAGAGATAAGAGCTGGTATGTATTAGAACTATTGGGGAAGTATTTTAAAGAGATAGTATATGTGTGAGACATGGGGAGTGAGTATTTCCTACTCATATGTTGGAGAAGTTCTATCTATCTTAGGTACTTATAGAGCGCCCATTACCATACCATCTGAGCATCTCACAATCTATAATGTATTTATCCTCACAACTCCTCTGTTTACCATTATCGCCACTTTACAGATGAAGCACAGATCCCCAAATATATTTAGTTGCTTATATATATATATATATATCTTTGAGCAACTGGACCAGAGAGACTAAGTGACTTGCCCACCACAATCTTGCCTGTGGAAGAGCAGAGAATTGAAGCCAGGTGTTCCAAGCGCTAGGCCAATGTTGCCCTAATCGCTTGGCCATCCTGTCTCTCTGAGCAGCTTAGACCCTGCAGAGTTAGCCAAAGACAATAGTTGTGATTAGTATTGTGTATATATTATGTTATGTCCACTCAAGAAATAGCTAGGGAATCTGTGCTGGATTGAAATGCAAGAATGATGCACATGTTGTATACAAAAGTGTAATTAGAAACAGATGTATGGTGAAAGGTATGGGTTAAATACCTAGAAACACAGAGAGGAAAACCAGGCACCTCAGATCTATCAAGACAAAGAGAGAGGCATGAGTTTCACTGCCTTTGTGGTACATAGAGATACACATTCTTTTTCTAGTCATTCACTATTTTCGTAAAGATCAGAAGCTATTAGTATCTTTAATGCTCCAGGGTATTATTATATCAGATAAGCTCTGCCCAAAGTTACCCTTCATCCTTTTATTATTTTAAAAAAACATTATTAATGAGGAACAACATGCAATTTGTGCTTGGAATCAGAGGAGATCAGAAATATCTCCTGCTGTGTCTTAATGTGCAATTGGAACAGACCTGTGAGTTAGTCACGAATAATCCAGCATCAGCTGTTACATTTATCTTAGTAGTATTTCCCTTAGGAGTTTAGCCAGATATTTGATTATGCATGTGTAACTAAAAGGGATTTCATCATGGGTAAAATATCTTAACTTTGAGAACCCACAACTGCAAGCTTTATCTTTGCCACGACCAAGTGGTGAACCTTGTTGCTTGTGGAAAAGATAAGGCTTGCAGTTCTCAAAGTTAAGATCCTATAAAATCTGTCTGTTGGAATTAAATCTGTCTGTTGGAATTAGCTCTTCTCTGGGACTCTCAGACAGATTTTATAGGAACATATGAGCGGGGACAGATCCAATAAACAAAACCATAGATCCAAACTCCATCAAACATAGGGAGAATGGCAAATTCTGAATCTTATCTCAGAGCCAGATTCAAATTTCAGAGCTTTCCCTACATCTACACTAGCATGGAACAAAACTCCAATCTGGATCCTGCTCTGAAATTTGTAGTTCACATCCATCACTAATCTAAACTGAGAGAAATAAAATATTTGAAATGTAAGTTATTCTTTGCGCCATCTTCATTACCTGTTTTGTTATTTACTAATAATGATGTAGCCACATCTGAAATCAGCACCACCATTGTTGCCCACATGGTTCATTAGTTGTGAAGATCTCTATGTCAGACCTGTATACTCTTACCATTTACTCATCTCACCTGATGCTTATCCAAGTAAATTCTAAACGAATACCCTGTGTTTCAGTACAAGGAGAAAAATTAAATAAAGCTTATATTTCATATACTCTGTATCATACCAATCGTGCTTACTCAACCTTTATTATATTAAGAATATATCTTTTCTTAATGATTCTGAAAACTATTTTAAATGGTTACCAAATCATCTTCTATCCATATTTGTTTTTTAAAAAAAGTAACCAAGTGACCTCTATACATACACAGTAGTTGGATGAAAGTCAGTGCAGATTACAACATGCAGATTACAGGACTGATCTTGTTCCTACCCAAGCCCATGGCAAAATTCCTATGGACTTCAAGGGTGCAGGACTGAGCCCTGTTTGCCATAAATATATTCTTGTGAAATATACACAGAGATTCATTCAGAATCACAGAAATGCACCTTTTTCCCTTTAAGGACACTGTTGAAATTTGTCAGAAGAGCAATTATACATACATGTCATATAAAAATGTGTTTGCCAATATACTTGTAATAGAGATCTCCTTTATATATACATTTTTAATATGATTTAAAAGGTTTAAGTACTAGACTGATACTACCACCTATGGGCATCTCATTACCTCAAAGATGTAGACAAATTGGAGAGAGTTCCGAGAAGAGCAACAGAACGTGATTAAAGGCTGGAGGGATTGACTTATGCGAAGAATAATAAAGCTGAATCCATATAGCTTACGCTAAGCAATAGCTATGTCGTGGGGTAGGAGTAATGTGTATTACTTTGCATTTATCAGCATTGAATTTCATCTGCCATTTTGTTGCCCAGTCACCCAGTTTTGAGAGATCCTTTTGTAGCTCTTCACAGTCTGCCTGGAACTAAACTATCTTGAGCAATTTTGTATCATCTGCAAATTTTGCCACCTCTCTGTTTACTCCTTTTTCCAGATCATTTATGAATATGTTGAATAGGACTGGTCACAGTACAGACCACTGGGGGACACCACTATTTACCTCTCTCCATTCTGAAAACTGACCATTTATTTCTACCCTTTGCAAAAACCATGTTGACTTTTCCCCAACAAGTTATGTTAATCTATGTGTCTGACAATTTTGTTCTTTACTATAGTTTCAACCAGTTTGCCTGGTACTGAAGTCAAGCTTACTGCCCTGTAATTGCCAGGATCACCTCTGGAGCCCTTTTTAAAAATTGGGGTCACATTAGCTATCCTCCAGTAATTTGGTACAGAAGTTAGTAGTTCTGCGATTTCACATTTGAGTTCCTTCAGAACTCCTGGGTGAATACCATCTGGTCCTGGTGACTTATTACTTTTTAGTTTATCAATTTGTTCCAAAACTTCCTCTAATGACACCTCAATCTGGGACGGTTCCTCAGATTTGTCTCCTAAAAATAATGGCTCAGGTTTGGGAATCTCCCTCATATCATCAACCATGAAGACTGATGCAAAGAATTCATTTAGTTTCTCTGCAATGGCCTTCTCATCCTTGAATGCTCTTGATCATCCAGTGGCCCCACTGGTTGTTTAGCAGGTTTCCTGCTTCTGATGTACTTAAAAAAAATTTGCTATTACTTTTTGCGTCTTTGGCTAGCTGTTCTTCAAATTCTTTTTTGGCCTTCCTAATTATATTTTTACACTTCATTTGCCAGAGTTTATGCTCCTTTCTATTTTCCTCACTAGGATTTAACTTCCACTTTTTAAAGAATGCCTTTTTGCTTCTGACTGCTTCTTTTACTTTGTTGTTTAGCCACGGTGGCTCTTTTTTGGTTCTCTTACTATGTTTTTTAATTTAGGGTATACATTTAAGTTGAGCCTCTATTCTGGTGTCTTTTAAAAGTTTCCATGCAGCTTGCAGGGATTTTACTTTTGGCGCTGTACCTTTTAATTTCTGTTTAACTAACCTCATTTTTGTATAGTTTCCCTTTCTGAAATTAAATGCTACAGTGCTGGGAAGCGGTGTTATTTCCCCCGCCACAGGGATGTTAAATTTAATTATAATATGGTCACTATTACCAAGCGGTCCAGCTATATTCACCTCCTGGACCTGATCCTGTGCGCCACTTCGGACTAAATCAAGAATTGCCTCTCATCTTATGGGTTCCAGGACTAGCTGCTCCAAGAGGCAGTCATTTAAGGGGTCAAGAAACTTATCTCTGCATCCTGTCCTGAGGTGACATGTACCCAGTCAATATGGGGATAATTGAAATCCCCCATTATTATTGGGTTTTTAATTTTAATAGCCTCTCTAATCTCCCTGAGCATTCCACAGTCACTATCACCATCCTGGTCAGGTGGTCGGTAATATATCCCTACTGCTATATTTTTATTATTCGAGCATGGAATTAATATCCATACAGATTCTATGGTACAGTTTGATACAGTATGGGTTAGAAAAGTTTCAATGAAGGGTAAAAATACAATGTAGATGCTCAAACCCCGGGTTCCCTAACACAGCTTAGCTGAGTCAAGTCCCACTAATCCTAGTTTACATTCCTGTGTAGACATACCCTAAAGCGCACTAATGTGTTACAATTTAATTGGTCCATGTAGACACTGCTGGTACACACTAAAAGTTCCATAGTCCACTTAAATGTTGTGTTGTTTAAAGTTCACTAGGAAACATTACAAAGAGATTACAGTAATATATACTGTAATGAGTAATGTATATAATATATAGCATTCATTACTCATTACAATATAAAGAGCCCGAAAAACCCCAGTTTTTGGACATATACATAGCAATTTTTTTAGTTCTAACAGTAAACCTTGCAAACTTAAATTATTAAACCCAAAAAAACAAAAGCCCTATATGACACAGGAACATTGTCCTAGTTCATTATGCTGCTTAGTTTCATGTAGCATTTAAAAAAAATGCAGACCTGATATTCCATACAATGACAGGTGCTCAGATACCATGGTGATGGACGTGGTATAAATATACCTAGATCAGTAGATCTGAATTATACATGTACCCTTCAATAGCCATTTGTGTTATGAATATGAAAAAATGGTATATGTCTATGGAGAGGTGAGGAATAAGCTTTTGTATTAGATCCAAAATGTTAAATTATTGAATAACTTTAGAAGACTATTTTAAACAAAATAAAGTTTTTCAAGAAAGAATAATGGCCGATAGTGGATGCTCCAAAAGGCTCAGTTTCTTCTCATATGGTAAATTAGAATACTACTTGGTAAAATAGTCACATTAGGTGGGACAGGTGCTATTTTGAAGTTGTGCGATGCATATCAGCTGTCAGGCTATCACCCCCTCAGATATACAGTATAACAGACATTAACTACAAATGGACGCTGGGAACGTCATGTTATGCAACCATGTTTTTGTGTTATGCTTCAGCAGACTATTGCTGCCTGCCACTACTTAAAAGAATGTAACACTTTTTCTTTATATAGCTTTCTTCAAGAAGACCCTTAGATAGAACAATGGAGACTTGTGCAACACATGACACTATGATGAAAATTTTCCATCACTCATGAACCACAAGGAGCTAATTAGGAGATGTCCTTTTATAACAAGCAAAATATGTGGTGGCAGATCCAGGTTGGCTATAAGTGCTGCTTTTTCAAATGAAAATACATTCTTAATTTTTACTAATTTCTCAGTATGCTGCAGAGAACAGATAGAAATGGTTAATGTGGTTCATATTGATGTAAGTTTATAACGTATGTAAGGAATGTGGGCAAAATCTGAGTAACTCCACTGAAGTACAAGTACTCTGTCCAAATACTCTGGATTCACACCTGAGGAGAAGAGATCAGAATACAGCCCTATATTCATATTCTATTTCCAGACATAATTTTCAATTACAGCCTGATCTGCTAAAGTGCTGAGCTTGTTCTCTGTGAAAGTGAGTGCCATAAATTCCAATTATGATCAGTAGAACTTTAGGGTGCTTAGCATCTGACTGGAATGGTTCCCTACCCACATTTTTTTTTTAACAAATGAAATGAGAAGAAAGAAAAGAAGAGATTGAAATGTTAAAACAAAGTGAAATCCTGGGTCCACTGAAGTCAATGGCAAAACTCCCATTGACTTCAGTGGGGCCAGGATGTCACTCGAAGACTCTGAAGATAGTGTAATTATACAAGTGCAAAATGGGAAGGAGGAACTGGCATATAAGGAATCAGACCAAATTGTTGAAAGCAAAACTTAGAGGATAGTTTATAAGCACTCTGTTCCTACTCTTGCTGCTTATGATTACTGTTAGTGATTATTTGATCCCAAAAGGGGCAGCCTGTGGAGAGAGGAGACGAAATGAATGGGTAGACAATTATACTCTGTCAGATACACTTGAAATCAATCACAGAGCAGTTTACTCAGTTAGGCTGTTTTCCTGAGCTCACTGACTGCCTGAACAGTTCACTGGAGAACCTTAGTAACGATTTGGCTTTCTGCATATTGATTTTTTTAACAGCATTGTCATTTCAGCCAATAGACTTCATGTAAAGGCTAAGTGAAAATGTTCCCTTTTATTGGGGAACAAGTGTATCCATGTAGGAGTTTCCCAGGAAAACAGAGGCAACAAGAGAAGAGAAAAGAAAAAGTATCTCTTAAAAATTATTGGAAAGGGTTGGGATGGAAGAATAGGGAATAGGGGAGAAAGGAAGAGAAAGGGAAGGGGATACTATTGGTTGTATGAATAGGATTCAAAAACTTTATTTTTTATTTAAACTTGCTCTGTAAAAAAGTATTTGAAACTACCTGTATATTAGGTATTTTGTTG
This sequence comes from Malaclemys terrapin pileata, assembly GCF_027887155.1. Lineage (NCBI taxonomy): Eukaryota > Metazoa > Chordata > Testudines > Emydidae > Malaclemys > Malaclemys terrapin. The sequence continues at coordinate 24,563,393 of NC_071509.1, forward strand.
TTTAATAATTTAAAATATATTGCATGTTTACCCAAATCATTCCACAAATTTCATCCAATATGTTCCAAAGTGGGCATTACACTGTCTGGTCAAATTTGGACCCATATTCAAAGCTTTGTGCGGTGAGGGGAAGCTTTTACAAAATTTAAGACCAGTGGAAAGGAGTTATTCATTGATCAAAAACAATTTTTTTTAAATAAATACAAGTTTTCCTAAACTCTGTTTGCAACTCAAACATCACACCCTCCTGCTAATGCACTACAGCCAGAAATCAAGGACTGAAAACCAGAGTGAAACTGACACAACTAATACATTGTTCAATAAAAGAGCATTGCACATTAAAGCTTTTAATACAGGTAAGGAAATTTATTTTTTAAAATACATTAATTTTAACCACACAGTGTCCTCTTAAGTCCCAAAGCAATGGTTTCTAACAGAACCACCATGTCAACAGTGCTGTTAGTTTTGTCATTGCAGCTATCTGTAAACTCAAATTCCCTTAATGCCAGAGCACTACAAGACATATTGTAATGTATAGCACTGCACCCCTCAGAGATTTTTGACAGTGCAATGGGTCTGATCCTCCATACTGTCTAAGCATGGAATTCCATTGATCTCAATAAGTTCTGATCTTTCATTCATCCTATATGCAGATACTTACAGAAATAAAGAAAACAAACCTACCTTACATTTTAATTTACTTATAATGACTATTATTATGTCTGACTCCCACAGAACTCCATGACACTGGTAGTAGAGTGAAGGTGACTTCATATGTGAAGGATCAAATACTAGGCTGATGGGCACAGCATAAGAACCTAAACAGAACAGGGTGTGAGGGGGGGCAGTGTTTTAGCACAAGACTACTAGAACCCAGGAACATGCGAGTTAATCCACTCACTCTTGCTCTGTCTCAGCTTCGCCATCTGTAAAATAAGGATAAAATTTACCTTCCACACCAGGGGGATGTGGGGATTAGACAGCAAGCATCTGCAAAGCCCTTTGAAGATAAAAAATGCTCAGCATTATTATACAATGCTAGCATTCCAATTAGAGCTTCTCGTCCTTCTTACTTTAGAAACTGTCAAACCTAATATACTGTTCCATGTGTCACAAAGATTAAATACATCTAATAACGACAGTCTTAAGATGGACAGGATATAATCTTAACAAGGTTACACACAAATATAATTACTAGTTTGCTAATTTGTTTCACTTAACCTATGAATTCTGCCAGTTTGTGTCCTGCTTTGTAGGATTCTAGAGTCCTGCCAGCCAAGAGGCTGTTACTTCCTTAGCGAGAGACTGAGCAACCTACTTACTGCTTCATCACTAACTTTTCAGGACAGCTCTGTATATTTCATAATAACCTTGTGAGGGTGTAATGAACACTGTAAACCTCTTGTACTCTGAATTGAAAGTACTTTTCATCCTTGGAACACTTTCCAGACATTAACCAGTTAATCCTAACTCCACCCCTTTGAGGTAGGTTCAGACTTATTATATCCATTTTATAGTTGGAGAAATTGGGGTGGAGAGACCAAGGCCCCAGATTTTTAAAGGTATTTAGGTGCCTAAAGATGAAAATCCCATTAGTCAATTTTGCAAGGGTGCCTTGGTGCCTGCCTAACTTCCAGTGAAATCAGTGTCCATTAGGTGCTTTTGAAAATCCCGCTAGGAGCCTATCTGCATCTTCTAAAAATCTGGCCCTAAGCGACTTGTCTAAGGGTACAGAAGGAGTCAGTGTCTCAGAGTGAGGACTAGAACTCAGGTGTCCTTGGGTTAGGATCATCAGCCCATGCCTCCTGGGGAGTCGCATAGGCAGTTGATTTCCTGGACTGACATCCTACACTACAGATGTTACTTCACACAGCAGCAATAATTGTATTGTCAGCAGCAGGGAAGGCATTAGAATGGAATAACTCCAAAAGCCTGGATGTTTTAAGGTGCCCTGGACAGTCCTGACATCGCCATGGCAACCATTTGGGGGTTTTCCCCTAGTATTTTTTTTTTTTAATTATTTTCACTCTATATTGTGCTCCCTGATGTAAACCTTGCTTCGGACTCTTTTGCTGTTGCCAGGCTCGGCATGGTGACACACATGCTGCACCAACCAGGGATCACACTCTCAGCAGCAATGCAGTCAGTACACTCATTAGCAGCAAAGGGGAGGCAATGCTGCAAGGCACCAGTAGATGACCAGACACTGGACGTTATTTGTTGTTTAGTGAAGGAAGAGAAGAGCAGTGAGAAGATGGAGAAACATACAAATAGAATAAAGGGAACACAGGAGTTTTCCATGACAGTTGGTCCTAGAAATATTCATGTTAGCTCAGGTTGCCCACTGGTTAACAAGAATTAGTTAATCTACTCAAAACTGAATTGTACAGATCATTATGTTTAATTAAATGAGCACTTCAGACTTCAATATCGTGACCATTGTCTATTTAAGTTCTTTAGACTGATCTAATATACAAAAAGAGAATCCAAAAAGATTAGAGTTTTGGAAAAAATAAGAGAACAGTGAATCATGTTAATGACGCAGATCCTTATCTTTAGAGAATCTGTTTCATTGTTCTGTAATAAGTCACAGGTCCATTAATTAGTTTACGCAGCAAAAAATGATATTGTTTCTCTTTTATTTTTTAACCTGAGCTGTCAGCCAAAGTTTGGGTCCCTGCAGGTTGTTTCCACGAGAAAGAGAAATTGATGGTGAAGTTGGGTACCTTTTATGCAATTCTGTTTATTTACAATGAATGTACAAAAAAGTCTTATTTCCCTGGACACATTCAGAATCAAAACAACTGGAAACTGTTGCTTAGCTCACAGTTCCAAGCCCCTTTCAGCCAGCACATGGCCTAAAATGGGCTCTCTCTCTCAGGTTTTACTCAGGGTCAGGCTGTCAGTGTTTTTGTGTCTGGTGCTTCCTTGCTGCCTTCTCTCTCACCTACTTTGGTCTTTTTCTCTGTTTCTCTCAGACAAAACAAATTACACATCAGTAGTCAGCAAAACTCCTCTGCCCACGTGTGCCGTTGTTTTAGGTGGTGACACAGGATTGTGTCTAGGGTGGAGGCTGTTATTGTTTCACCTACCCGATTATAATATAGAGCAGCTTAATGGCTTTTTAATAACTATTTTAAAAGAAGGGCAGCGGTTACAGCCCCAGTTTCAAAGAGGTTTATCCCAAACCATAACAGTGTTTTTAAGACCCACATACTGCTCTCATTTACCCCAGTGCAATTCCCATTGAAATGAGCAGGGGTTGCACTGGAGTAACAGTGAAGAATCAGACCTAAAAAGCTTTATTTTTTCAGCCAAGCTCCAGATTTGGAGCCTGTTGAGTACAACTAAGGCTGCACAGCCTTTAAGAGCTTTTATACCAGATGCAGAACTGTGCAAGGGTCAAAACCCACTCGCCGTACTCCTGAGTAGTCCTGCTAACTGCAGTTGAATAGTTTATGTGAGGAAGGTGAGCAGAATTAAACCAGAATTTTAACATTTGCATTTTAACTGTTCTCTATTTTCCATCTATTTTGGAAGTAAATACTAATGCAGATGTCTTGTTGGATGATAGGGAGTAACAATCATACACGTGAGGTGCCATTGCAAGGATTTCCTGTATGGGCCAGCAGGCAAACATTTGGCTAGGTATTACACTGCGTAAAATGTGTAGATTCACATCTCTTTGGTGAGAAGGGGTCTGAGATCCCCACTAGGGTGACCAGATGTCCCGATTTTATAGGGACAGTCCCGATTTTTGGGTCTTTTTCTTATTTAGGCTCCTATTAGCTCCCAGCCCCATCCCAATTTTTCACATTTTCTGTCTGGTCACCCTAATCCCCACAGAGTTTATGAAGAAAGCTAAATGTGGTCATGGGATATAATGGAGATGGGAAAAAAACTATTTTTCCTCCAGAAAAAAACGTTTTCAAGAATAGACATTTCTTCATTCCTGTAACATATTTAGGGCCTGATTCTCATTTATACTAAGACCATGGCACACAACTCTGGCAGTGTAAAGGGGCCTTACAGCAAGCAGAACACTGGGCTTTAGTATAAATGAGAATCAGGTCCCAATTCAGCAAGGAACTACAAGTCTGTGAGACTACTCCTGCAGTTCAGTACCTTGCTGAATTGGGGCATTAATTCTGTACCCTGTGGGAATCAAATGTCAACCAAACTGTCGATTTCTACATTATACAACAGTTACATGGTGATCGTTTTTCATCAAGCGTTCAAATGATGATGAAAAGATTATCCACAAAGAACAAAGATTATCCATAAAGAACAAAGTATTTCCTTGATGGCCCATGATATGAGAGTGATGCAAGAGTGAGGTTTTAGGGAAGGAGGCTGAATGAAACAATAAGAGGAAACTGGCAAATAGGTAGACCTAGAGTTACATATGTTGTTTTAGTTTAGAAGAAGTACATAAAGTTGACTTTGTTACGGCAAGTTCCTCCTATTTTTCTGCAGCCCCCTGAACACATGATTTGCCACAGCAGATCAGACCTTGTAATCTGCTTCCTACCTAATGCTTCTGAGGAAGGCAAACCCTATTTCTCCCCCACTGCAACACATGATGCACATAACTAATTTGCCCCATTGTGCGTTGATCCTAATCATTGACATGAGTGCAAACCTCTACCAATTCAATAAGAGCAGGAGCAGGTGCTAAATCAATTCCTCAAGGCAACACAGTGAGTCACTACAAGAGGTGGTATCAGTAGTTCCTAGCTCCCAGAACTAAGGTCTGTCTACACTAGAGCATACTATTGCTACCCTACCAGAATATACCTGCCATATTACTAAACCAATCAGGTACATACCTGCTTTCTATTGACTTCAATAAAATCTTATTAGGAAAGGTCAGCTCAGCAGTAAAATACCAGCAATGAAAAGGGTTAATGGGAAAAACAAATGTTTAGTGGCAGAACCCATTTTATAGTTATTCCTTTCCAGAGATAAATGTTCATTTTCTTAACAATATTTAATTTCTGTTCATGACTTCATAAAGATTTAAAATATTAAGGGTGAATACAGTTCTAACCAGATTTATAATTTGCAAGGCACCTGAAACTTGTTCTTGCAGAGCAGCAAATGTGAGCTCATCAGTGTTTGATGCAATACCTACAATTAGTTTGCCATCATCACTTGATGGAAGAGAAGGGAATGGAAACTGATTGACAGATTACTCTTTGGACAAAACAGAGAGAGATCTGTTTGAAGAAATTATTGTCTACTTTCCTGAGAGACTGACCTTTTTAAATTCCCATATGAGCCTGAAGCTAACTTAACTCATTGCAGAAAGTCCAGCTAAACACATAGCACTGACAGCCATGAATGTTTTCCTTCCTCAAATAAATACTGGAATTTAAGATCATATTCTTTTGTTTTCAATTCTGTATCTCAAAGGACATTCACATTCTGTCTAACTGAGGGCCACATCAGCATGTTTTTAGAAGTACAAAACAGATTACCTCTGCCCTCATCTTTAACAATGAAATGTGGTTCACAGAGATTATAGATCCAATAAGGCCATAGTCCCCAAAACTACAGATCCAATAAGGCCATAGTCCCCAAAACTACAGATCCCAGCATTCAATGCTCCATCCAGATTCAATGCTCCATCCAGCCTCCACATCTAGGACCTACTGTTTCTGTGACCCACACGTCCATATTAAAGATCAGACAGCAACTTACACTGCAGAATTCCAAGGATTGTATTTAGTATGCGGACAATATTTGGCTACTACACCTCTACCCCAATATAACGCTGTCCTTGGGAGCCAAAAAATCTTACCGCGTTAGGTGAAACCAAATTATATTGAACTTGTTTTGATCCACTGGAGCACGCAGCCCTGCCCACCCCCCCCCCCCCCAGAGAACTGCTTTACTGCGTTATATCCGAATTCGTGTTATATCAGGTCGCATTATATCAGGGTAGAGGTGTATTTGTTATGTCGATATGTCCCTTAATTTTATAACTGATGTCACAGTGTTTTCTTTTCATTGACAGTATAAGCGTTTCCTCTGTCGAACATACATATGCAATCTGGGTGTTTTGTTTGTATAAACTGAATCTAGAAAAGCTTTTCTTTATTGGTATCCACATTTGCCAAGTAAATCTCTCTACACATCTACAGCAACAAAACCCCACCACAGGCCACACAAGCTAAGCTGTAATCTGTACTGTTCCCAATGAGAGTGATTAATTTTCTTTGTCCATCTGCTCTGTCCCTGCTAAAGAACCCTAATTCTGTGCACCCTTCTGAGGTGCCCCCCCACGCCTTGCTACATTGAGCAATAGATGTACCTGAGATTTTCATTACCACACTGTCACCACCAAGACCCATTTGCATGAACTGTTCAAAAAGAAGAGCTGTCTTGATTTAAGATTTCCACTTCCACTCAGCCATGCTCTTATAAGCCTCAGAAAACTGGAACTATCTTTACAGTTATTCATGCCTTAGGACTGCCAGGGTGGATTAATGCATTGAACTCTACAGATGCCAGCCCCTGAAGACCACACGGAAGTTGCTGTCAGTGCAGAATGCAGCTACTCACATCAGACCAGTTCTCCAATGGCCATACTACCTTCCTATTTACTTGTAGGTACAGTGGAAGAAGTTGACATTGATCTATGAAGCCTACAAGAACTGGGTCCTAACCTGCTTAGAGATCGCCTCTCTTGCAATGGGCTGCTACAGCTATTGGGATAGCACCTCCTACTTTTGATTTTAAGGAAACTAGGAGCAGGACATTCTCAATGGAGCAAACTCCTCAGTGGACTTCAGTTTCACAGCTGGTCTCTCAGAGCCCAAGTCTGTCAACTTGCTGCAAAATGTATGACGATGAAACCACACAGGGTAAGGAAAGCTTAATGTGAATACATCATGTCTGTGCTCATGAGTGCTCCTTATTCATTTCAGAACTAATTTAAAAAGTTCTAGTCTTAATTTACAAAGCTCTTAACCAAGCCATCTCACAGGTGACTTCATTTTCCATGACCCTCCCTATGCTCCACAGAGACAATGCATCTTAACAGAGACAATGAGCTTGAGAGAAGTGGTGAGGGCAGAGTATTCTCAATAGCAGTGCCCCAGCTATGAAATCTTAGAACTTATAAATCAATACACTCCTGTGTTCATGAGAGGATGCAGAGAAATAACACCATTTGCTGGCATAGATTCTGATACCACTACCTTTTTAACAGCACTCAGATACAGAGATCAAGATTTCTTTTTAAAAATGAGTGCCCAGAGTTAGACTCCTAAATCCATCTTTAGGTACCTACAGAAACGTGACCTGATTGTTAAGCACCCAACATAGGAGCTGCAGGTATCCACTACCCTTGAAAAAATAGGCCATTTTTATTGACATACCTAAATAGGAATTTAGGAGCTTAATTTTAGATATCCATATTTGACAATCCTGGCCCAAATTAATACATGCTTTAGATTAAACAAATACACCAATCTACTCACCTTTACCCCGGGGGGCATGTTCATGTATAATTTAACCCTGACATGAGTCTATTTACCTATACTAATAAACAATAAAATACTGAACATCAGAATCACTTGGGAACACCAAATCTGTTTGGTTGATCAAGAGTTCACATAAATTAAGAAAAGACACTATATCATGATAACAGAGTTTAGTAGACAGTCATGTAACAGGAGAGTTAGGTTAATCTGAATTTACTCTATTTTGTGTTTTCTTTCAGGAACTCTTCTACATACACACACGGACATTGTGATGAACACATAGTATTCCTGTTGAGCTGCGATTACACACGAGTAAGTACTACTTAATGAGTGAAGACTGCAGAATCAGGATCAAAATAAAATGCTCAAGAAAGATGAAGCCAAGTACTATCATCCACAGTGGTGCAGAATGCAGTGGTGTTTGTATGTGTTTCTACAGGTTGGATGCTACACGCAAGTTATTTATAGCACAAGGGGCGGAGGGGAAGAATGAAAAATATAATGGTCTGTCATAGACTCTCTTCTTTTAGTGGCTTTGTTCTCCCAACCTCAACCTACCCACTGAAAAGCAAACAACTACAGGTGCAATTTCCTTGCAAACAGGAGTATGCAGAGCTTCCCCAACAGATGTTTTTATCTGCTGCTTCTGAGATGATGTTACAAGCTGAAACCCTACCTTAGCTGACTGCTGTAATAAAAAGGCTGAATTGTTTTTCGAACCACTTCAACAAGCTACAATATACACAAAGTGATTATTACATACACCACACTCCCTTTACTTGTGGAATACAGATCATCCTGCTGATTGCAGCTTTAAATCTAGATTCCAATAATGAAAGCTGCTTGAACTTGGATAGCAACTGCCTCGTCTTTTAGGGTATGTCTACACTACCCGCTGGATCGGCGGGCAGCGATCGTTACAGTGGGGGTCAATTTATCGTGTCTAGTCTCCCGTCGACTCCTGTACTCCACCTCCGTGAGAGGCGCAGGTGGAGTTGACAGGGGAGCGGCAGCAGTCAACTCACTGTGGTGAAAACATCACGGTAAGTCGATCTAAGTACGTTGACTTCAGCTATGTTATTCACATAGCTGAAGTTGATAACTTAGATCGATTTCGCCGCCCCGTGTAGACCAGGCCTTAGTTACTTGGATCCCTGGCAGTCAGATAATTACCAGAGGTGACTGGAAAATTTCAAAGAAAACAAAATTTCCCCAGAAAACAAAATTATTTTTTTCAAAATGCCATTCTTCCCAGCTCTATAATATGTATTTCCCATGCAAAGAGGAAGAAATTTGCTTTGCTCTTAAGGTCACAGCAAAAGATGCATTACCATCCGCAACCTCTAAGGGAGCGCCTTTGCTTTTATGATTGTCCAAGCAGAACATAGTGGCAATTGTATACTCATGCCCCTCAGGGGAAAACACTTGTTTTGAACCCAGAGGCACCAGCAAGAGACTTCCTGGAAACTGGAGGAGGAAGAGAGACTTTAATTTGAGAGCAGGAGCCATTGTTAGCTTAATTATTGCCTCATCCTGGGCTACGTGCCTGGACGGTTAGATAGTGCCAGACCCCGAGAGCACCATAAGCCATAGCTCTGAGATGCTGAGAAAAGCAGCCTACAAGCCAGCTATTTCACTGACTAGTTTGCAGCCAGCATTCCCCTCCTGAGGGAAGTGAGATGCCTCCAGTAGCCACTTTGGTAGAATTAGATCACTGATCTGCCCAAATCATCATCTGTTTATTTTTGGGGATAACAGCCAGGCACTGGTACTTACAAATGCATAACACAATTATATAAGGGAAATGGGTATAGCTCAAAAGTGCACATGGATATGTGCAAAGTATACAATAACTATTGTAGCAAAAGCCCACTGTAACTATCAGCAGAAATTCAATGTACTTGACAAATACATAAACTGTCATTTACAATATTTTTCTTCCAAATACAGTACTAGCTGTTAAGATGCATAATTATTTCAACTACCTGAATAAAATGCAATACAAGTCTTAGTGTCGTTAACAGACTTACAGCATTGGATCAAACCAATAAAAGAATAACCTTACCAATTAGAAGTACCATAGAGGACTTACCAGAATCAACACCATATATAAAGAGAGCTTGACTGTCCTTCCAACATATGCTAGCAGCAACATCCCAGTCTTTGTACCATATCAGAATTTCATTAGCATGGTCAAAACATCATAAAAAGCATCAATTCCTGCCTTCCACCAAATTGTACATTCATCCAATATATATCAAACCTTAGTTAGACAGATTAAAGTCCAGCTCCTCATTCTGACAATATGCAAGGCAGCCTAGTACATGTATCAGAGGGGTAGCCGTGTTAGTCTGAATCTGTAAAAAGCAACAGAGGGTCCTGTGGCACCTTTGAGACTAACAGAAGTACTGGGAGCATAAGCTTTCGTGGGTAAGAACCTCACTTCTTGCATCTGAAGAAGTGAGGTTCTTACCCACGAAAGCTTATGCTCCCAGTACTTCTGTTAGTCTCAAAGGTGCCACAGGACCCTCTGTTGCTTATTAAAAACCATGTCTTCCATAAACAAACACCACTGAGACAGGAGATAAATTCAGATCAACGTGAGTTATGAGAAAGGACAAGTACAACGGTAGAGGGTGCTTATGTAGGAGCTGGATTTTATAATGTACTATGAGAATTAATGTATGATTTGATTTCATCCTGTCAGCCACCCTTTTTGAATAGCAGAAAGGAATGACAGACCAGAACAATCCTTATGACTAATTATGGTTATCCTTTTGTTTTAGAATAAGTTATAAAGCTACTATGGTTTCCTATATGTATTACAAATTAGGAAGTAAGAGACAGGATTCTCTATTGTGTCTATGTTAAGTAGCTTAGAGGAACATTGAAGGCCTGGGTCTCAATGTAAATTGGCTTGGTTATTGATTGTAAAACTTAGCAAGGTTTAAGTTGCAATGTCCTTTTGCTCAATATAAAATACTACTGTTTGTATTCTCAATCTGTTTGTGTGAATGAGGAATGTATGCATTAGAAAAAGATAAGGTGTGAAGGCCATTGTTATAGCCAGAGTCAAGGAAGAAGGAGTGAAGAAACTTAAAGGACATCAAAGAATCATCAACTCGCATCCATAAGGAAGGGCAGATTGACGACCCTGAGGTAAAGGCTGGCACCCCTAAAGACAATTGATTAAATCGGAACAAAGAACAGGATGACCCTCTCGGAGGCGTATTGGAATGTTTACACCAATTAAGAAGTAACCGGTCACAAAGTGACACAGCAGAATCCATAGGCTTCAACAGAGAAGAAATCCTATAAGAACAGGGTGCTTTGCCATAGGACTTTGGGTTCGTCTTGCCACACTCCAGGAGCATCAGATCGCGACCGATAGGACCCCGCTCCTCTCTGCGACCAATCTGGCTGGCCACTAGATTGATCCAGACTCTGGACTGGTAACTATAAACATCACTGCAGGACTGTGTGTGTGTGTGTGTGTGTGTGTGTGTGTATTTATATATATAAAAAGCATATGCTACTGTGGTATTCTCAATAAACGCTGTGTGTATTTACCTTCCTCTATAAAGATCCAGTGTGCTTTGTATGAGCATAACATTTTCATAGATGAGCTGCAGTACAAGGTGGATCCTTTCAGTAAGTAAGGAAAACTTACAGACGCAGAGAGATAACCTTCAGCATAAAATCAGATTCCAAAAGTCCACTGCATGTTTCCTGCAAGTGCTAAAGTATTTGATGGTTATATTTTAATGTTTCTTTTTGGCAATAAGTGAAGAAGAGTGAGACCGTACTCTTCCTTGTACCATCAAAATGATTATTTGCACAAACTTCCTGTCCCTGTTCCCCCCCCCCCCCCATTTACTCATTTTGTCTTCTAATAAATTAACATTTAAAATATTGAAACAGACACCCACTGGCAGCACTGCTCACAGAGAGAAAGAACTTAATGTCCCGTATCACACTAACTTCATGGTATTGTGCTAATATTGCATTATTATTTGCATAATGCTAATACTGTGCTAGGCACTTTGTAAACAGATAAGTCATGATATCAGCCCCAGAGAACCTCCAGTCTAGGTAATGGGGCTCCCTTGCACATACAAGCCTTCCATTAGTGTCAATGGCAGGTTTCTAATGTTCTAGGAGTGCAGGCCCACTATAGGAACAAGAAGAATACAGTACTGTATGTTTGTGTTTAATTAAAGATGAAAGACATTCCTTGCAGATTCATAGGGTCATGCTCCTCCTAAACAAGTGGAAGACTGTAGTCCAAAGAAATTCAAACGGGCTTAAGAAACAGCATCACTGAAGTAGTAGCCAAAATTCTGACACGTAGGTGCCTAATGTCAGGTGGCTAAATGCATAATTAGGTACCTAAATTGAAGAGTTATGTTTTTCTGGAGTGTTGAGAACCTACGAATCCCACCAGAGTCAATGGGAGCTGCACGTATTTAGCACCTTTATAAAACAGTCCACTAAGGCCGGCAATAAGCATTTAGGAATCTAATTACAGGCACTCCGATTTTGGCCAAGATTCATTTAGTTGCTTCCCTTTGCTCAAACATACAGGAAAAGTAAGTGATCTCCCTCTCTCTAATCACCCAGGAAATATTATATTCTCAACACCACTTGTTTTTGAACTTAATAAACCTACCCCTGCCAGTAAGCATGAGCATATTCCTGAATTTTAAGTAAGAAGAAGAGTGTTATTTTTCTTACAATAAGTAAAGAACACGCATCTTTTCTAGCCCTTGGCATAAAAGAATATCAAGTTCCTGAGGTCATATTTTACACTGCCCTGATAGCACATGGCACAATATAATAGCAAGGAATGTCTTATGATGTATTAGAGTAGACAGAGAATAATCCACCTCAGCAGGTTAGACCTCAAAACTACTTAGAAGTTTATTTTACCCTAATGTCTTCCGTGCTAGGATTTGTGAACATGTGCACCCAATTGATTCCACTCACTAGTCCTTCCCAAGTAAACAGGAATTTGGAGAAGAGAAATGTTAAAAGGCTGATGTCTGTCACGCTTAATATATTACTTCAGGGGAGAGGGCATTATTGGCTTAACAAATTGAAACTGATAAATCTTCAGGTTAATTTCAATATCATGAGAAGAAATTAATCATGCAGGATAAACATGAAATCATAATCATGTATTACCTTTGCCTCCTATCCAGCAGTATGGTTTGCCTGGAGGTGAAATTTACACTGCAGGTGTTAAATGTAGAGCTGACATGAAATATTCAGTAGCCTTTGTTTTGTGACATGGCAATACTACTTTTTTTTTAAATGATTAAAATATTTACATCAAAATGGCATTTATATACCGCTAGAGTTTATGCAGAGTTTAAATATTGCTAAACTAAAAGTTCAATGATTAATTCTGAGAGGAAAAGGCATACTCATAGTCACAAGGGTCTTCCATAGCTCAAACAATCAAAAGCTATAATTGAAATGTTTCTCCAGTGCCACTCTGTAAATATAGAAGCTGCTTCCCGGAGTAACAAGCTTTAGACTATATTACCTGGATATATTGTCTTCATATCTTCTGTAACACTGCTGTGCTTTTTTGTATTAACACTACTTGTACCAGAAGGATTTTTCTTTTTTCACTGATTTCTACTCGTCATCTGACAAGAGATGAAAAAGAAAGCATCTGCCTAATCAATCTTAAAAATAGCTTTGAGAAGTATCATGCTTCACAAATATCACTGCTCTACAGCCAAAATGCTTCTGAAATAAATGTAGTCAAACTTTACTAATTCTGGGTCACTGAGAACGAAAATGATGCTTAAAATTGTTGATTGGCTCTAGTTTTCAAGATATGCTATTGGGTCAGTATATACGACCCTTGACTTGGGAATGGCGGAGGATAAGTGAGTTATAAAGGAAAGGGATCTCAATTTAAACCAGAAATGACTAAAATACATCTTTGACTGGAACTATGAATAAATCTATGACTGGGTTTGGACAGTACTTGCTTTTTAGGCAAAACAATGAATGATGCAATCTGAAGCTGGTATTGCATCATACATGATATGAATTGCATCATGTTATTCCTAGAAGTCCTGGATGATGCAATCATAACGAAGCTTACATCACTCTGCTGAACAAATTGCCCTATATCAGCTCTAGAAATCATACTGTGTCATGCTCTCTAATTTGTCAGTGTTTGATTTTGCAAAGGGACACATTTCTGTTTAGCCAAAGTGAGCAGAGATGCCTCGTACTTGTGTGAACAGTGCAGATAACTTCTGCTATGTTTGTGGTGAAGTGACTTTTGCATCACAAAAGTGCAATATAACCACCTTTATTTTGGCTGCAAAATTGGAGATCAGGACAAGAGGTGGGCCCCACACATATGCTGCAACACTTGTGCAACAAATCTTCGCCAGTGGTTGAACAGGAAAAGGAAATCTATGCCTTTTGCAGTGCCAATGATTTGGAGAGAGCCAACAGATCATACCAGCAATTGTTACTTCTGCATGGTGCCTCCAGTTGGGAAAGGTGTGTCAAAGAAGAAAAAGTGGACTGTGCATTATCCAAACATTCCATCAGCTATACACCCAGTACCCCATGGAGAAGGACTACCGGTTCCTGATGCACCAGAATCATTCTCACTTGAGTCAGACGAGGAAGAGGAAGAGGATGAAACTTCTGGTCCTGAACCATCAATGTCCCAGGACCCACATTTTCTCCCATCCTCCTCCTCTGAACCACCCCTCATAACACAAGGTGAATTGAATGACCTTGTCAGGGATTTGGAATACCCAAGAGTAAGGCAGAGCTGTTGGGCTCCAGACTACAGCAGTGGAATCTCCTGGCAGGTGATGTTAGGGTTTCCATGTTCGGTGACCGTCAAAAGGATCTTGTCCCATTCTTCTTCATGGAAGGTGATCTTGTTGCCTGCAACAACATCGATGGTGTGATGGCAGCCCTCAACATCGTTCACGGTCCAGATGAGTGGAGACTG